>NC_140169.1:157851400-157881400 GCF_963971535.1 Notolepis coatsorum | reverse complement strand
TTATGATTTGAAATATGAAATATGCACTTTTATGGCAAATGAGTATTCGTAGGTAAATCAACATTGAATGTCCAATCTCTGGTTACGCAGGGAGTAAGTATACAACCTGGAATATTTAGGAAAACGATAGCGATGGTACTTAAATGATTATAGCTGGATACACTAAGGGGGGGGGGGGTCCCGCTGGTTGTAAGACAGTAGGAGCGGGGGGTTAGAGAAGCCGCTGGCGGTATCCCATCTGGCCGACGGTGTCTTGGGAGAATCCAAAGTCTTGGACACG
Organism: Notolepis coatsorum; assembly: GCF_963971535.1. Taxonomy (NCBI): domain Eukaryota; kingdom Metazoa; phylum Chordata; class Actinopteri; order Aulopiformes; family Paralepididae; genus Notolepis; species Notolepis coatsorum. Next base: position 157,881,120 of record NC_140169.1, on the reverse strand, counting down.
GTGCCCACAGAACCTCGGACCGCAGACGAATACAGCTGGACCCTCTGTGGACGGTAGCTGCCGGTCCACAACGGAGAGACGTGAGGCGACCTCACTGGTGTCGAGCGCCGTCTCACCTGGAGTCCTCTCCGGGGGGTAGTTCCAACACTCCGCAGTGTTGGCCTTTATCCATGGAATAATCAAAGCACACAAAGCATAATCCAAGCCGTGGAAGGCTCGCCGTCGTCCGGGTAGAGTAATCCAATATACAGGTCCAGTCGCTCTTGGCCCGGAGCTCCTCGGATGCAATCACCACTAGGGGTCTGACCAGCCTGGTTAAGCGTCCAGATAACGTCAGGAACGATGGGGGTACTGATAACTTTAGAACTCTAACCGAACGATGCACCATACATAAATAGACTATTATTAGCTTAATAGAATACGTCCAACTCGACGGTATAGTGCCAAACTATGACTATTCAACTATTAATCTACACGATATCTCAATGCCTATTCTGGGCCAAGTAGGCCTTACTACACCACACGTGCGTCGTGGGGAGGCTTCGCGTCTGTCACTCTGTTGGAGGGTAAAGAACTGGACTAAAAGAAAGTTCTACTTTACTTGCGCCATATATATATGCGCTATGAACAAATAGTACCATTCGTATTTCGCCCGACATATTCCTGCGCGGAACCGGGGCTTGCCACGACATGTTAGGCGGCACGATTGAACTTGGACCTAGGGGTATGGCAACCTGGCGCCAGGTTCTCGTCCAATGGTAGAATGAAACTATTATGGGCTGTTTAGTAGACTAAAGGGATATTCAATGCATATTGTACAAGGAATATACAGGGGATATCAAACGATATACAAATACAATTAAATATATATATATAAATAAATATACATATTCGGTTTAATCTGATCCTTCACAACAGCCGCCCCCTAATTAGTCCCACCTAATTAGCTAAGCAGGGACAGATTAACCGCACTGTCTACCACTCAAGGTCCGCTGTAAGGGTCAGTCAACTCACAAAGTCATAGGGTCATGGTCATCATCGATAGTATCTGGGAGTCGGGGCAGTTCTATGAGCCTCGCCACGGGACGTGTGTAGGTGCGCCCTTGGACGAGTACTTCAGCTGCTCGGACCTTGCCATCGGCACCGGTGATCACTTTGCTTACGCGGCCAGCCGGCCACATAGCTCTGGGTAGTGACTGGTCAATAATCATGACGACTGTTCCTTCTGTCAAATTGTCTCTCTCTTTTACCCACTTCTGGCGGGTCTGTAGAGACGGTAGGTAGTGAAGTAGGAAGCTGCTCCAAAACTTGTCAGCTAGTACTTGGCTGTACCTCCACATTCTTCGGCCGTTCGCTTCTTCGGGCCTGTACATTGTCTGGGGTAGCGCGGGGTCCAGCCGCCCCATTAGGAGTGTGTTGGGGGTGACTGGGTCGACATCTGCTACATCACTGGAGACGTAACCGAGGGGCTTTGAGTTCAATACTCCCTCGATCTCCGTGAGGACTGTCATTAGGACTTCCTCCGCCACAGTCTGGGCTCCAAGTACGGCGTACAGGGCTGTCTTTATAGAACGTACTTCTCGTTCCCAGGTTCCACCGAAGTGGGGTGCGTTCGGGGGATTAAACTGGAAGTCAATCTGGGCTGGAGCGAGGTGGGTCTTAAGTTCTGGGCCCATAGCTTGGAAGCTCTCTCTCAGCTCTCTTTCTCCGCCTTTGAAGTTGGTCCCGTGATCAGACAACAATGTAGACGGTTTTCCTTTCCGTGATGTGAATCTCCGGAAGGCCATAAGGAATGAGTCTGTGCTCATGGTCGGAAGGAGCTCGATATGTATCGCTCTGGTGGTCATGCATTTGAATACAATACCCCACCGCTTCTCGGTGCCTCTTCCTCTCTTTATATACAACGGGCCAAAGCAGTCCATGCCTGTGGAGTGGAATGGCTTGTCGCCGATTCGGAGGCGACAGGGGGGTAAGTCAGCCATCCGTGGTATGCTGGGCTGCGCGCGCCACTTACGGCAGTCTAGACAGGTTCGCTGGAAGCGCCGTACTGCTTCTCTCCCTTGCAATATCCAATAACGGCGTCTGATCTCCGCGAAGACTCTCTCTGCTCCTGCGTGGTGTACATCCTCGTCGTATTTCTTTATGATCAGCTCTGTGACCTTGTGTCGGCTGTTCAAGACGATCGGGTGCTTAATGTCATCTGGTAGATCGGGGGCTCTCCGCAGGCGACCACCCACTCTGATGAGATTATGGGCGTCACTCTCTGGTGCCAGGTGAATCAGTCTGCTGTCTGATGGGACGGGGTTTCCTCCCTGTAGACAGTCTAGCTCATCGGGGAACGAGTCTCTCTGGGCTCGTTGTAGTAGAAGAAGTTCTGCTTCTTCGTAGTCAGCTGCTGACATGTCAGTGGTGGACTGAATCTCTGGGTGGTGCCGCAGGAATGTTCTTTGCTGCGCACTCTCTAGGGTAATGCAGTCATCTATGTTGGGGTCTGTGGAGGCGACAGTGCTCAGTCCACAGAACATAGGTTTCTTGTTCTCAGCCTCCTCGTTACTTGCTTCCCTCGGGGTGGGCGTAGGCCAATCTCCTTCCGGGAGCTTGAGGAATGCTGGTCCGTCACTGTAGATGTTGCGACGGGTTAGGTCATCCAGAGACATTCCCCGGGTGATGACATCAGCTGGGTTGTGTTTGGTGTCCACATACCGCCAGCTTGCTTCTTCTGTTAATTCTTGAATCTCGGTGACTCTGACTCCCACGAAGACTTTGTATCTGCATGAATCGGACTTGATCCATGTGAGTACTGTCGTGGAATCTGACCACAAGATTGTTCTGTGCACCGGAATGGTGAGTTCACGTTGGATTAACGTGGCTAGATGCGCTCCTGCGAGGGCTGCGCAGAGCTCTAGACGTGGGATAGATTGTTGCTTACGTGGGGCTATTCTTGAGCGGGCCAGGATGAAAGCAGTGTGTATCTTTCCTCCCATCTCTTGGGCACGCAAGTAGGCCACCGATCCGTAGGCTACTTTGGAGGCGTCGCTGAAGACGTGTAGCTCAATCTCGCATGTCTCTGGCCTCACTGTGGATGAGAAGTAGCTGCGGCGTATATTGACACCTGGGAGTGAGCGGAGTTCCGTCTCCCACTCTCTCCATGTTGAGGCAAGGTGTGCGGGTATTGGGTCGTCCCAGCCCTGGTCCTTGTCCAATAGTGCTCGTACAATCATCTTTGCCCTGGTGGTGTAAGGTAGAATACATCCCAACGGGTCATATTGTCTGGCGAGTGTTCTGTACACACTCCGTCTGGTGGTCGGTATCGCCGCCGACCTTCCCTGCTCTGGAGCCAAGGGTTTGTGTCTATAGTGGAGCGAGTCTGTTTTGAAGCGCCAGACTAGTCCTAGTGTCATTTCTTGGGCTTCTCCTGGGATTGTCGCCATCCAGGTCTCGCTGCTGGCAGCCTTGTCTGCGGAGGAGAGGCTGCGCAATACGTGCAGGTCACTGCTGGCCCACTGCCTGAGATCAAAGCCGCCTTTGATCAGGGAGGCGCGTAACTTGATTAGGAGAGCCTCGGCTTCTTCTTGAGTCGAGACGCTTTGTAAACAGTTGTCCACGTAGAAACTGTTCTTCACACTGTGTTGGACCTCTTCATCTGCTGCTGGGTCCTCTGTGACGTGTTTCTGTAGTGCAAATGTAGCACAGCACGGGCTGCATGTGGTTCCGAAGGGGAGTACTTCACACTGGTAGATGGATGGGTTCTCATCTCCGATCTTCTCTCTCCATAGGAACCGTAGCAGAGGCTTGTCCTCCTCTACTAGTCTCACCTGCAAGAACATCCCTTTGATATCCCCGCTTATAGCCACCTTGTCCTGGCGGAAGCGCAGTAGCACGCCTAGTAGGGAGGGGCCGAGTGTGGGGCCGGGCAAGAGCTCTTTATTCAGATTTTGGGATCCGATCTGGTAGCTGCAGTTAAACACAATGCGATCCTTGCCGTTGTGATGGACCTTGTGATGCGGCACGTACCATGATTCGGTCGTCTGATCGGCCTCTTTAATGTCAATCTTTGTTACGTGTCCCGCTGTGATTAGCTTCTCAATCTCAGCTCGGTACACACTCTCTTGAGCGGGGTCTTTGGCTAGGCGCCGCTCTGTGTTCAGTAGATAGCGCTCCGTGGCATCTTTCTTTGCGTGAAAGGTGGGCATTCCCTCTCGCCTCAGGAGTGGAGTTGCGTATCTCATCACTCCGCCGACTGTGACTCTCTTTGTCCCCTGCTCGAGTAGGTTGATGGCGTAAATGTCTTCTTTAGAGCGAATATCTTTCTTTTCGTTCTTAAAGGGCATTGTCTCTAGGGTCCATAGCCTCTCGACATGCTGCAGGAGAGTGGTGTCTTCTTCTGTCGTTCTGGAGTGGAAGCAGCTAGTGGCTGCTGTTCGGTTGAGAGATTTAGCGAGGGGGCCTTGTAGGGTCCACCCTAGGCGGGTCTCGACTGCTGCAGGACAGCCTCGGGGGCCTGTATGGACCCGGTCAATCGGGACTATGAGTTCTGCATGGTCGGAGCCTATCAACAGGGTCGGGGTAGCGCCGTCTATGAGCGGGATAGGTAATTGGCGCAGGTGCACATATTTATCCATCAACTTGGTGACAGGGTAGGTGTACTGCGATAGTCCTATTTCTTGGCTGGTGAAAGCATTTGTGATCTTGTACCGTCGCTCTGGCTGCCCGTTGGCTGCGATGGTGAAGGAGACATTCTCGCCTTTTATCGTCTTTAAATCTCTTCTTATTGTCCGAATCGTCATTTCGTTCTTGCTCCCCCGCAGTCCCAACTGGGTCGCAGCGGAGGCGAGCAGAAGGGTCTTCTCTGACCCGTCATCAAGGACGGCGTAAGTGTCCATGACTTTATCTTGGTAGCTCAATGTCACACGGACTACCTTTAAGAGCACTTGGGCTCCGCTGCTGCTGGCGGGGTCAATGTACATGACACTTGCCTTGGTGCCGCTCCGTGGTGCAGGTATAGGCCGTCTTCCATTACTTTCGTGTAGTATATCTAGATGGGCTCCATCGCACCGGCTGCACCTTTTCTTTAGGCGGCATTCGGCTGCCATGTGGGGCCGCGCACATCGATAACAGCGCCGGTTGGACTTTATCCATTGACTCACTTCTTCTGCATTCATCTTTGTGAATAGGTCACATTGTGACAGCCAGTGTTCTTTCTCACAGTAGGGACACGCTATCTTCCACTTCTCTTTTCTCGAGGGGGTGCTGTGACTCTTACTGCTCGGTACTGACTCTGATTGGTGCATGACAGTCACCGATCTTCTTCCATCATTTATTCTCCTGGGTCCCTCTCTGGAGCTTGGCGTGCTCCGCCCGAAGGTGTCCAGTCGTAAGCTGCTGACTTCTCTCGCCAGGAAGTCGGCTAGATCAAGGAGGGATGGCTCGGGGCCGTTGGGATCCCGGTAATCCCTCTGCCGCCTAAAGCGCTCCTGTCTTGCGGGTGGCAGCTTCTCCAAAATCCTCTCAACGTTAGAGTTGGCGTATAGCTCATGCATGCCCTTCTCCCGTTGCGCTCCCAGCATCCCTACCAGGGACTGCACTTTGATTGACAGGTCGTCTAGTGAGCGATTGTCTGTGGCTGGGGGTAGGCGGTCAATATGCCTTATCTCCTGGATTACGTAATCCCATATACGTCCATATCTCTGATCCAGCGCTGCAAGGGCCGCTGTGTATGGGGTCGAAGAGGTAGCATAGGCTAGCGCTATATTGTGCGCTCGCGGTACTTTCAGGTGCTTCAGTAATATTGCATACTTGTGGCGTTCATCAGCGACATCCACCATCATTGTCTCTAAGCACATCCGGAGCTCCGTGTACTGTGCTCGACTCTCATAGGCGAAGTCTGGGAATGACGGTGTGGCATTGTATGACGCCGTGGATGGCTGATACATCGGCGAGCGTTGGGGGAGAGACCTCCTGGGCGAGTCCCCTCTTGCGCCTCGCTGTGGGCTGGTACTGGCAGGGTACCATGGCCCGCTGGTCCAGGTGCTGTTCCTCGGGGCTGGTCGTGCGTCGTGCTCACCCGTGAATAGAGTCGGGGGTCTGTAGCGCAGCGCCGCGGGGGTATAGCCTGGACTGTATGGGACCTCCTGGTCCGGTGGAGTACTGTGCTGTCGTCGGGCTTGGTTCTCCTCCTCTCCCTCTTCTTCCTCTATCAGATCTTCCAGATCCTGTAATCGTTTATTTAGCTTCTCCGCAGTGTATGCCGCTCCTTCCTTGTAGCTGGGTCTCGCTTGGACCGGTCTGTGAAGGGGGTCTGCGGGGGGTATAGGCTCGGTCTGTTGGTCAAGTTCAGGGTCGCTTGCTCGTCGTGGTGACGCTGCCCTTGACTGTTGTCTCGACGAGTTCCTTGAACCCCTGGTGGAGGGAGAGGGTGTTGCCTTGCGGATCAGCTGCTCCATTAGCTGCGCTTGTAGCTTGTCGCGCTCGGCTTGTATTCTGTCGCGCTCGGCTTCGCGCTGGATGAGAGCGAGTTCGCGCTCTGCGTCTCTTTGGGCACCGGCAGCGGCACGCTGGGTGTCTGCTCGGTCTCTTGCCATATTCTCTTCCATCTGAAGGCGTCTCATCTCCAGGCGTATGCGCTCTTCTTCGCTCCGTTGTTGCGCTTGGAGTTGTTCGCGCTCGCTAAGCGTCTGTGCTTGGAGACGATCGCGTTCGGTAGAGGCTGTCAGGCTGACGAGGAACGCCTGTTGTAGTATCCTCTCCGCTTCGTTGGGGGAAGGCGGTAGTGGAGGTGAGCCGCTCCTGCGTGAGCCGCTCCTGGGGGTACTCGTTGGGGAGTCCTGGAGCTCTAGTTCCTCGGCGCTCTCCTCCTCTTCTTCCGTGCAGAGTTCTCTCTCTGTAGGGTTGTCTTCCTCCCGGGGCTGGTCGGGGACTACTTCTTGGGTAGTGGCGGGGGGTAAAGGCATGTCAATTCCCTCCTGGTCCCCACCGTGAGCTTGGTCAGTTACATTAGGACCTACTAGGGCCTCTGTGGTCGGGGAAACCTGGTCGTTAAGGTCAGACATAATTTTACTTTCTACTTCTACCGCGTTTACCGTTTGTCGAAGGCTAGGTAGTTGACTGACAGTGTAAGCCTCTAAGTACTGAGGTGTCTGTCGTCTGCGCCGCGGGCGTTCTAGGTTAGGAGGATCGTTTCGTGGAGTGTTCATCATAGGCCATTTCGATATTAATAACACTATATTAATATTACACTAGTTACCCTCCGGCTCGAAGGACCAATTGTAACTGAGGGGTACAATTCCCTGACTGTATTGTTAGATATGATATTTAATACCACTACCTCATGTACTTTAACTTCTGGCCACCCAGTACAAGATATAAGTATGATGAACACTTTCCCACCTGATGAAACGAATCCACACAAATGTACCAAATCGAAGGTTTAATACAGCAAAAGGTGTATACAACAATCACTTAATTACATTTATGATTTGAAATATGAAATATGCACTTTTATGGCAAATGAGTATTCGTAGGTAAATCAACATTGAATGTCCAATCTCTGGTTACGCAGGGAGTAAGTATACAACCTGGAATATTTAGGAAAACGATAGCGATGGTACTTAAATGATTATAGCTGGATACACTAAGGGGGGGGGGGGTCCAGCTGGTTGTAAGACAGTAGGAGGGGGGGGTTAGAGAAGCCGCTGGCGGTATCCCATCTGGCCGACGGTGTCTTGGGAGAATCCAAAGTCTTGGACACGGTGCCCACAGAACCTCGGACCGCAGACGAATACAGCTGGACCCTCTGTGGACGGTAGCTGCCGGTCCACAACGGAGAGACGTGAGGCGACCTCACTGGTGTCGAGCGCCGTCTCACCTGGAGTCCTCTCCGGGGGGTAGTTCCAACACTCCGCAGTGTTGGCCTTTATCCATGGAATAATCAAAGCACACAAAGCATAATCCAAGCCGTGGAAGGCTCGCCGTCGTCCGGGTAGAGTAATCCAATATACAGGTCCAGTCGCTCTTGGCCCGGAGCTCCTCGGATGCAATCACCACTAGGGGTCTGACCAGCCTGGTTAAGCGTCCAGATAACGTCAGGAACGATGGGGGTACTGATAACTTTAGAACTCTAACCGAACGATGCACCATACATAAATAGACTATTATTAGCTTAATAGAATACGTCCAACTCGACGGTATAGTGCCAAACTATGACTATTCAACTATTAATCTACACGATATCTCAATGCCTATTCTGGGCCAAGTAGGCCTTACTACACCACACGTGCGTCGTGGGGAGGCTTCGCGTCTGTCACTCTGTTGGAGGGTAAAGAACTGGACTAAAAGAAAGTTCTACTTTACTTGCGCCATATATATATGCGCTATGAACAAATAGTACCATTCGTATTTCGCCCGACATATTCCTGCGCGGAACCGGGGCTTGCCACGACATGTTAGGCGGCACGATTGAACTTGGACCTAGGGGTATGGCAACCTGGCGCCAGGTTCTCGTCCAATGGTAGAATGAAACTATTATGGGCTGTTTAGTAGACTAAAGGGATATTCAATGCATATTGTACAAGGAATATACAGGGGATATCAAACGATATACAAATACAATTAAATATATATATATAAATAAATATACATATTCGGTTTAATCTGATCCTTCACAACACAAACAATTGTTAAGGGGCCCAGGGGGTGTAGACTGTTGTAGTTTGAGCTAATTTACACCATGCTCCAAAAAAAAAAAAAAAAAAACTGCCGAGCGATCTGGCGCGGGGAGCGGGGAGCGCTCGATTCAAGGTGAGCGAGGAGCGAGCGGAGAGCGACTTGGGGGCGGGGTCAACATGAGCGATTAGCGGAGCGGACCAAGCTTTAAAGAGCAAAGAGCGGATTTCTCGGCCGTGCCGATCCGCTCACGTGGCCTGCTGGAGTGTCTGGAAGATGATGATCATTCTGACCTCCACCGGCTTTTTCGTATTAGGGGCTCTCGCCGCTGACATACTCCCAACTGCAGTCCTCCTTGCTGCGGCTGGATGGGTATTGGCTTGCGAGCACTGGTTGTCTGTTTATGCTATGGGGGTTAGCTGACAATTTTACAAACGCCGACTCCGGACTGGGGTCCTCTGCTCGGCTTCTTAAGCGGCGGACGGAGGATCTTGGTCTGACGCCCATGATGGTCAACCTAGTGGGCCGCGACCGAGTCCTGGTTAAAACCCGGGTTTCTCTGGACGAACGGATGCTTCTCTGTCTCGTGCAGGCCCCATCTTTCACATAAATGTGGAAGTACACCCTAACGAGGAAATGTGGGCATAGGATCTTCTTTATCAGGAGTTCCATGTTCAAGTCGGCTGCAGCCCGGATGGGAATTGTGCTGGCTCCGCTGTATGTCTGGTAAATCACTGTTGAAAACTGTGTTTGACATTTCTTTTTCTCTTCCCTCTTAGGATGGGGAGGGACTCAGGCGGCGGCTTGTCTGAAGTGTGGCTTGTTATGTCGTTGTGTACAGTTCAGGTGATAGCTGCTTAGCTGGCATGCTAGTTGTGGCCTACTGTTGTTAGCCAGTCAGCTGTTAGCTGCGGCGCTAGCTCGTTGTGTTCACCAGGCTAGTAAACGTTAGCTTGTTGCTATCAGTCGGACGGCTGTTAGCTTAATGCTACACTGTTGAAACGTTACTGTGACTATAACATGCCTTAAACAATATACAATATATACAATATATTGTGTCACTGTGTTTGTGGGGATACGATGTAACCCTCAGCTTAATTGCTGGGGTTGTGCTTTCCGCTTGAGAAACTATTTTTTCCTAAAGAAAAGGTTGTTTGGTCACTTATCATGTGTGCTTAGCAAGGTCTGTGGCCATTACATAATCGAGGACTTCTGTCTTCTCTCGTTATGAAAAACGGCGTTCCTCTGTAGTAGGAGTGTACTTTTGCCATTTTTGTTGTGATGAAGGGTTGTGTGTGTCTTTGGCCCACAGAAGCACATGTGTAAGTCTGGACCAGGGCTCTTAAAGGGGCCCTCTCTGTTCTGTGTTTTTCCTTAGTAAAACTCAGGTAGCAGGTTAGTACATGAGCTATGTGAGGCTGTTAGATGCTTCATGTAGCATGCTATGACTGTGTCATGCTCTATTTGTCATTACATCGTATCATGGGTGAGGGGTCGTAAAGGGATGAACTGGTAATCCTTTCCTCCCCTTTTCTGATTGGTCAGGGGTTAAAACCACCTGTCCTTCAAAGTTCCTGTCACGTTGCTGTTCGGCACGTTACAGGGTAGGGGGGGGGGGGGGGGGGGGGTTTCCTGGTCCCACGCCCTGGAAGATTGGGCGTGTGCACCGCGGAAATTCCCCCGCCATAGAGTACGTCACTGAGCGCGTCTCTATTGGTAAGACTTCCGTGGGTTGTTCAGGTCCATGTTATGGATCTGTTTCAGGGAGTTGTCAGAGCTCCTCCTCACGAAGCTCCTCCTCAGGGAGAAGTGCCTTCTGTGAGTTCGGACTCTCCTTCCCAGTGAGGGAGCCTCCTCAGAGTTCAGAGCCTCTTCCTCAGATTGTCAAGGTGAGTAGAACTTCAAAAAAGGAGTTCTGCTCTATTGTGTGTGTATTCGATTCAATTCGATTATTGAGTGTGTATTGGTTCAGTGCCTCCTCCTCGGAGAGCTCTAACCAAAGTGTTACATAGCTCAATGTTGCAATATATTCTTTTCAATCTATACAGCTCGCGTGGGAAGTCTCTCTGGGGATTTCCGTCTCCTCCCTGTGGCGAGGGTGGCGGGATGTAAAAATGTAAAACATTTTTACCCTCAGCTGCGTCACGTGGGATTCATGTCAGTCTGTGTTTCTTTCTTTTTTAAATAAAAAGAGGAAAGAACATTAAGCACGACGGCTCCGTGTCGTTCTCCCAGGCGACTTGGAGGAACAATGTCTGGTGTCTTGCTAGACTATCCATTGATGTGTTTGGGTCTCGACGTGTACATAGTGCTGGCTCGGGGTGTTTCTGTTAAGAATCACGCAGGGGGCTAAGTATGCCTTGGTTGCTCGTTATTAAAACAGCGTTTTTATAGGGCAACTGGGATGGAGTTTTGTCTCTTCCGAGCGCTAGTTTACTAGGTTGTCTCGATGAATTCTCGTTCATATCTGGGGGATGTTAACGGAATAGATCAGAACATAGGTAGAGGGGTCTCACGCCCTTGGGGTGGGCCACTGAGCGCGGTACAAATGGGACCGTCTGGGTGGCGCCCTCTTTTCATGTTTTAGATCGACACGCATACCTACCCCCTCTTCTGGAGTGGGCATGTCGGCGTGGTTAGGGCACAGGACTGGTTCTGGTCGCGCTGGTCCAGGTCAGTTAACCCGTTGTCCACCGGGGACGCAGATCTGCTGTTCTGGTACCCTGAGGGACTTGTGCTTTTTTCGGGGGGGAAAATGCCGGGTCGGCCCGGGTGTCACAGGGTTAGGCGTTATAGAGACCCTTTGTTGGGTACATGTTGTACCTAACACTATCATAAGGGGCTGGTTCTCTTTTTTCTTTCGCTCCTCTCTCACGCATGGCGAAGAGGGGGCTGTTGGGGTGGTCTTCTGGACCTCCTCTGGTAACCCTGTGTGCTTCCCGAGCCGCCGGGAAACCGTAGGCCTGGGATAACCCTTTTTGGAAACTGAAACACTGTATACCCACAGGTGTGTTTTGGAGTTTTTTCTTGAGGGGTTATAGGAACAACCACCGTCTGTGTACAGAGAGGGTGGTTGATTCCCTGGTGTGTTGGAGCAGAGTCAACTCCCGGGTTACCCGGTTGAGTGTGCCTCTGCACGTTCATGACGTCTGCCAATCGTGTCAGCCTTCTCTGCCTCGACCCCTCTGGGTGTTTTTTTTTTATGGAGGCTTTGTCATGGTGCGCAACAATGCCAGCATACGCCCCTTCCGCCGGGGGGGCTGTTTTCAGTTGACCCCTTTGGCGCCTGTCTCGTCCGCAGTGCTCCAGGCTCGGGTCTACAGCCTGCTGCCTGGTTTCCCCGGTGCGCTGCCTGCTTCCGTTGGTTAACCTTTTGAATGCTTTACGGCCATGCTGACTGCCTGTGTTGCAGGGTCAGTGTGCCAGGCGGTGTACTAATGGGGGGAAAGGGCCCGCTCTTGGAGGGGCCATGTCCGAATACGCTGGCGATGTGGGGGGCGGTGTCACTAAGTGACCGCCTGGTGGGGTCTTGCTGCCTGGCATCATTGACCTCTCCGGGCCCCCTTTTTCCAGGGGATCCAGTCCCTTCAGTGGGTCTGGGTCTTCCTTCGCGCTCCGCTGCTATGGCCTTGCCACGGGGTTGAGTTTGCTCTTGACCCCGTGATTTTGGGGGCAGTAACGAGGGTTGTTCCTTCCGTTCGTTCCCTGGTGGCATGCGGGTTGTGCGTGTGCGTAGTCGTGGGGTCAAGCCACGGTCTGCTCACCCTGTGCGTTGAGTTGCTTGAGTTCCTCTTCGCGCGGTCGGATCCGTCTTCCTCCCGTCCTCCAATAGGGAGGGTATCCCTCCATTAGGGAGGGTCGGGGGGCTCGGTCCTCCCCGGTCTGATGGTTGTGGGGGGCCTTAGCGGGGTACATTTGTCGAGCTTCTGGCTTCCGCTCAGCTCCTCTTGTGCAGACTGACGCTGAATAAAATAGAACGTAAGGTTATGTATATAACCAAGTTCTATGAATTCTGGTGACGCTCAGCGTCAGGACGCCGCTGCGGCCCTTGATTTTTCCTTGTGGTGACATTTTTGGGAAGGAGATGAGTGTGTGGCCCCACCCCTGCTTATGTAGGTAGCGGATGGGGGTGTGGTCAGACGGATGTCGGTATGTAAAGGTACATTGTGAAGTTTTTATTCAGTGCACGTCACTGGAGCGAGTTGAGTGCAGACTGACGCTGAGCGTCACCAGAATTCATAGAACTTGGTTATATACATAACCTTACGTTAACCTTTTCACTGCCATAACACCAAAAGGTTTTAACCCTTTTCACCGCGACAATACAGATGGTTAACCTTTTCACTGCCATACCACCAAAAGGGTTTAACCCTTTTCACCGCGACTATACAGACGGTTAACCCTTTCACACTGCCACGCCACCAAAAGGGTTTAACCCTTTTCACCGCGACAATACAGACGGTTAACCCTTTCACACTGCCACGCACCAAAAGGGTTAACCCTTTTCACCGCGACAATACAGATGGTTAACCCTTTCACACAGCCACGCCACCAAAAGGGTTAACCCTTTTCACCGCGACTATACAGACGGTTAACCCTTTCACACTGCCACACCACCAAAAGGGTTTAACCCTTTTCACCATGAGAATACAGACGGTTAACCCTTTCACACTGCCACGCCACCAAAAGGGTTAACCCTTTTCACCGCGACAATACAGACGGTTAACCCTTTTCACTGCCATGCCACCAAAAGGGTTAACCCTTTTCACCACGACAATACAGATGGTTAACCCTTTCACACTGCCATACCACCAAAAGGGTTAATCCTTTCCACCGCGACAATACAGACGGTTAACCCTTTCACACTGCCACGCCACCAAAAGGGTTAACCCTTTTCACCACAACAATACAGACGGTCAACCCTTTCACACTGCCACACCACCAAAAGGGTTAACCCTTTTCACCGTGACAATACAGACGGTTAACCCTTTCACACTGCCACACCACCAAAAGGGTTAACCCTTTTCACCGCGACAATACACACGGTTAACCCTTTCACACTGCCACACCACCAAAAGGGTTAACCCTTTTCACCACGACAATAGACGGTAACCCTTTCACACTGCCATGCCACCAAAAGGGTTAACCCTTTTCACCGCGACACTACAGACGGTTAACCCTTTCACACTGCCACGCCACCAAAAGGGTTTAACCCTTTTCACCGCGACTATACAGACGGTTAACCCTTTCACACTGCCACGCCACCAAAAGGGTTTAACCCTTTTCACCGCGACAATACAGATGGTTAACCCTTTCACACTGCCACGCACCAAAAGGGTTAACCCTTTTCACCGCGACAATACAGATGGTTAACCCTTTCACACAGCCACGCCACCAAAAGGGTTAACCCTTTTCACTGCGACTATACAGACGGTTAACCCTTTCACACTGCCACACCACCAAAAGGGTTTAACCCTTTTCACCATGAGAATACAGACGGTTAACCCTTTCACACTGCCACGCCACCAAAAGGGTTAACCCTTTTCACCGCGACAATACAGACGGTTAACCCTTTTCACTGCCATGCCACCAAAAGGGTTAACCCTTTTCACCACGACAATACAGACGGTTAACCCTTTCACACTGCCATACCACCAAAAGGGTTAACCCTTTCCACCGCGACAATACAGACGGTTAACCCTTTCACACTGCCACGCCACCAAAAGGGTTAACCCTTTTCACCACGACAATACAGACGGTCAACCCTTTCACACTGCCACGCCACCAAAAGGGTTAACCCTTTTCACCGTGACAATACAGACGGTTAACCCTTTCACACTGCCACACCACCAAAAGGGTTAACACTTTTCACCGCGACAATACACACGGTTAACCCTTTCACACTGCCACACCACCAAAAGGGTTAACCCTTTTCACCACGACAATAGACGGTAACCCTTTCACACTGCCATGCCACCAAAAGGGTTAACCCTTTTCACCACGACAATAGACGGTAACCCTTTCACACTGCCATGCCACCAAAATGGTTAACCCTTTTCACAGCGACTATACAGACGGTTAACCCTTTCACACTGCCACGCCACCAAAAGGGTTAACCCTTTTCACCGCAAAATACAGACGGTTAACCCTTTCACACTGCCACGCCACCAAAAGGGTTAACCCTTTTCACCGCAACAATACAGACGGTTAACCCTTTCACTGCCACGCCACCAAAAGGGTTTAACCCTTTTCACCGCGACAATACAGACAGTTAACCTTTTCACTGCCATACCACCAAAAGGGTTTAACCCTTTTCACCATGACATTACAGACGGTTAACCTTTTCACTGCCACGCCACCAAATTTTCACCGCGACAATACAGACCATTAACCCTTTCACACTGCCACGCCACCAAAAGGGTTAACCCTTTTCACCGCGACAATACAGACGGTTAACCTTTTCACTGCCATACCACCAAAATGGTTTAACCCTTTTCACTGCGACAATACAGACAGATAAACGTATTTAATATCGAATTCCTTCCACAGAGTATTGTCCCCCCCCCACTCTTCATAAAGTACCAACAGAGGGTGAAAAGTGTCCGTCCCTCGAGAGGGGGAGGGGGGGGGGGGGGGGGGGGGAAGGCTACAGAAGGTTAGCCCTTTGCTATCGCACAACCGACGGCGATGCTCCATCATTAGCATCATTAGGCTCCGCGGATGCCCCGTGCTATTTAATAACGCCAGTTGTGGGGGAATAGGGCCCCGTCTGAATAGGACCCAGTGTATAGAGCGGGGTAGGGGGTAGGGGGGTAGGGGGGGGGGGGGTGTATCACATTATTAGTAATCATATCTGCTTAAGCCAAGCCCGCTACTCCAGATGGCTGCTTTCAAGTGCAAATGAACCAGTTAGACATGTCCTGCTTTAATACATACTCAAGGAATCACAAAATAGCCATTGATTTCTTCTTCTTTTTTTTCCTCTCCCTCTCTCTCTCCCTCTCCCTCTCCCTCGACCAGTGTTCCCACTGCTGTGTGCCACGCTGAGCTGGGATTAAACAGTCCCCCGGGGCCCTAAAGGGACATTGATTCCTCTAATTAATTGTGCACCGTGCAGAACTATAGAATGCATAAACCTGTCCATATTATTAGCACTTCAAGTCAATTATTTTCTGAGTTGGCCGGGGAGGAGAGAGAGAGAGAACAAACAGCTCTAGTGTATTTATAGAGACATGTTAGAAGTTATTATTTCTTCTTGTTTTTTTTCTCCTTCGGGGGCAGAAGTACGATGTTGCTGTTTAATGAACGGGCTGTCGGGAACATCTTTTCCCCATGTACATATCAATTGAAAGAGACGGAGAAGAGGAAATGTACTAGACACCATGAATAAAACATAGTGGCAGCATGTGTGTGTG
The DNA here is from genome assembly GCF_963971535.1 of Notolepis coatsorum. Taxonomy (NCBI): domain Eukaryota; kingdom Metazoa; phylum Chordata; class Actinopteri; order Aulopiformes; family Paralepididae; genus Notolepis; species Notolepis coatsorum. Next base: position 157,865,044 of record NC_140169.1, on the reverse strand, counting down.
TGTGTGATGTATGTGTGTTTGTGTGTGTGTGAGTGTGTGTCCGTGTGTGTGTGTGTGTGTGTGTGTGTGTGTGTGTGTGTGTGTGTGTGTGTGTGTGTGTGTGTGTGTGTGTGTGTGTGTGTGTGTGTGTGTGTGTGTGTGTGTGTGTGCGTTAATGTGCATGTATATCAGTGTGTGCTTGTGTTTGTATGTTTGTTTGTTTGTGTTTGTTTGTTTGTTTGTGTGTGTGTGTGTGTGTGTGTGTGTGTGTGTGTGTGTGTATGTGTGTGTGTGTGTGTGTGTGTGTGTGTGTGTGTGTGTGTGTGTGTGTGTGTGTGTGTGTGTGCGTGCATGCGTGTGTTAATGTGCATGTATATCAGTGTGTGTTTATTTGTGTGTGTCTGTGTGTGTTTGTGTGTGGTTGTGTGTGTGTGCGTGCGTGCGTGCAATTTAGGGTGACCAGGTGTCCCCCTTTTGGTTGTACTGTCCCACCATTTGACCAAATGTCCCGCGTCCCTCATATTGAGAGGATGTCCCTCTTTTCGAAGCCAAAAAAAAACATGCGTCTAAAAGCCCCTCCCTACAGACAGTAAACGTAGCAACCCGCCTCTTGTCCACACACATTGCTCTGATTGGTTATAGTACTTTAGCGCGCTGCTTGCCTGCTTGTGACGTGACTGAGTCGTGACGCTACCTCATATCGCAGATCTGATTGGTTATAGTAATTTAGCGCACTGCTCTGCTCGTGAGAGTTGAACTTGTGATGCTACCTCATATCGCAAATCTGATTGGTAAAAAAAAACACAACAACATTACAAGCGAACTAGTTCAAGATGGAAAGCAGTAAAAAGAAACGGACCTGCAGTTACAACCAAGACTGGCAAACGACACATGACTGGGTGAGGCAGATGGCAGGCAATCCGCAGCAGGCTTTCTGTGTTTTGTGTCATAGTTCATTTTCAATTGCGCATGGAGGAGAATACGACTTGAAGCGCCACAGTGGACGTGAGTCTCACTTGAAAGTGGTTCACCAAAAAGAAACATCCAGATCTATGGATACGTTTCTTTTTAAACCAAACAATGATAGCCAGACGGACAAGGTCACTGCAGCTGAGATAACAAGTGTCTATCACACAGTACAACACTCCCATTCATACAGGTCAGCCGACTGTGGTATGAAACTAGCTCCTGTCATTTTGCCAGACTCAGTTATTCTAATAAAAAAATGTACATTATCTATCTGTCCCACTTTGTCCCACTTTGTCCCACCAAAATCTTACTGTTATTGCCATTTTGCTTATGGTGACTTTTTCCACGTCAAAACGTTATTTAAGGCAGTACACCCGAAATCGCCTTTTTTCGACGATATTGAGATTTTGTTATATTTTGCTTCTTTAACATGTCTTATTTCAAACGAGTGCCAATAAAATATTGAAAACAGACCATTAGTTGTTTATTTTACTTCATTTTGTCTGATTGTGTCAATAGATCACAATTACAATACAGAACTTTGAAGGTGTTTTCTCAAAAATTTGTTTTTTATGCATTTTACTTACACACAAAGACATGGAACTCCATTTCCCTAGTACCTACACACACCAAACTTTCCACATTTCTTCCTATCCGTATCCTGCTTCTAATTCCAGAAGGGTTTGTTGATATATCATTCATAGCCGGGTTTATAGTACATTTGACACCAAAACTAGGTGAAAATTAAAGAAATTATGACAGTAGACACTGTATTTCCTGCTGTATGGGCTGATGAGAGGACACATAGCCACAATCCCTTCTTGAAAAGGTTTCGTTTTGAATGTATCAACAAAATGAAACCAAGTTTTTGAATCTGGTACAGTATACACAAGGTCAGTAACATGGGTCTCCCAGTCCCTCCTGCTCTGCAATAAACACAAAATACATTTTCTAGTATCCTGTTCCTACTTTATCCAATCAAATTGTTTTAAGCTCATGTGTTCTGAAACAAGATAATAAAATAATCTACCAATGCAGTAAGCAAATCTGGTTTGGTAAGATTTCTTGAAATAAGTAAAAAGAAAAAATCTAGGGTTCTCTCCCCTGATTGGATACAGTGGGAAGGGATACCAGGACATTTATTTTCTGTTTCCTGCAGAGTGGAGGGACTGGGAGACCCATGTTACTGACCAGACACTCTATATCAGTGATGGCTGTTTACTGCAGAGCGGAGGGACTGGGAGACCCATGTTACTGACCAGACACTCTATATCAGTGATGGCTGTTTACTGCAGAGTGGAGGGACTGGGAGACCCATGTTACTGACCAGACACTCTATATCAGTGATGGCTGTTTACTGCAGAGCGGGGGGACTGGGAGACCCATGTTACTGACCAGACACTGTATATCAGTGATGACTGTTTACTGCAGAGTGGAGGGACTGGGAGACCCATGTTACTGACCAGACACTCTATATCAGTGATGGCTGTTTACTGCAGAGTGGAGGGACTGGGAGACCCATGTTACTGAACAGACACTCTATATCAATGGCTGTCATAATGATAGGGAGGGTGGGTTGGCCTTCTCTTACAGAAAGGTGCAACAAACGCTGGTATTTATTTATTTTTAAAGCCCTTATTGGTAAACAACCTGTTTATATCTCCTCACTGTTAGATTGGAATATTGGGACCTATTCAACTCGATCGAATGACCGGATGGTTCTTAGGGTTCCTCAAGTTTGTTCTGATCTAGGGAAGTCAGCTTCTTCCTTTGATGCCTCTAACTCATGGAATGTCCTTCAACTCTCTCTCTGAAATTGGAGGTTCTCCCTTCCCTTGGAATGTTTAAACGTATGATCTCAGACCATTGTGTGACTACCAGTAACTGTTTTAGCTGATCTTTTAAAATTATTTTAAAAGTTTAAAATTGTTTACTCTGGTGTTTAAATTTCTGTGAATATTGTTTGTATTATGTATACCGTTTACATTTTGTGCAATCGTCGTTTCTGTAAATGAGGGAAACTTCAGAAGCTTACGGTTTTAAATAAAGGTTGAAATGAAAGAATGTAGAGCTATTCAACACACATAATATAAAAAAAAAAAAAAACCTACAGCACCTTTAATTGAATTTGAATTGATGCACCCAACCCGCTCTGCCCCCGCGGTCATGTTTACACTGTTTGTTTTCAGTGCCCGGACTATCAAGCTCCTCCCCCGCCGCCACCCCCTCCCCACCCCAACCCCCTCCCCACTCCCACCCCTACCCACCCCATCTTTGCCAAAACGCAGGTCCACAAAAAAAAAAAGAAAAAAGGAAAAAAAGAAAGAGAAGAAAAAAACCTGACAGCTTTGCTATTTAAGATGGGGATCGGCCCCCCACTCCACAAAACCCGGGCAGCGTTTTTTGAAGAAGCCTATTACTCTCCAGATACTTCATCAATCTCCATCACCAGGTGCCAGCGCGGACACAGCTGACAGCGAGGACAATGCCACCCGTTCCTCTCCCCCCCTTCCGTGGATAATGCGTGTTTTACAGTAGCCCAGATGTCTACACTCAATAAAACATTTCACAAAATCCAGACTGTGTGTGTTTGGGGATGTCTGTATTGAGTGGGGCAGCGCATGGGGAAGGGCGATAGCGAAACCTGCCCGGCGACTGATTACAGAATTCAAAAAGGCATCGTTGACAGTGGCTGTAGCATCGAGAGGGTGGGTGGGGGGGGGGGGGGGGGGGGGAATTGTATCTGTAGAGCGATGCTTATTTTTAGATGGGGGGGGGTAGGGTAGGGTAGGGGGTCGTAAATGTGGGATCCTGATTATTCCGGCACGAGGGGGGAAAAGATGGTCAGGTGGAATTATGTTTGAATTAACCTTTTCCTCCCCGGTTCTATTTCGGTCACGGGACTCTGGGTCGGGAGCCACTCGTTTATTGATTGTCGATTATTATGTGTTTTGTTATTATTCCTTAAATATACCAGTAGGTGGAAAGTAATCCTCTTGTTACATTTACTATTCTCCTAAAAAATTTAGAAGCTACTAAGGAATCTACTTTGCCCATACTGCTACCTACTATGCTAATATGTCTATACTACTACCTAATATGCCAATATGTCTATACTACCTACTATGCTAATAATGTCTATACTACTACCTACTATGCTAATATGTCTATACTACCTACTATGCTAATATGTCTATACTACTACCTACTATGCTAATATGTCTATACTACTACCTACTATGCTAATATGTCTATACTACCTACTATGCTAATATGTCTATACTACTACCTACTATGCTAATATGTCTATACTACTATGCTAATATGTCTATACTACTACTACTATGCTAATATGTCTATACTACTATGCACTCAAGACTGTAACACTCAAGTTCAACACTGTTTGACGAACAATCTTACTGACCCTTAGCTGCCAGAGTTGTTCCCTTCCTGCTGACCTGTTGTTCACAACTTGTAAGTCACTTTGAATAAAAGCGTTCAGCTAAATGACTAAATGTAAATGTGTACATGTCCTAACATCACTGAGCTATGTGTGTGGGGGGGGGGGGACAACCACCATCCTAACAAAAAGAAAATATTCATTTGAACATCGTTTTCACACGTCTTCATTTTATGATATTCAGGAAAAAAATTTAAGTTGCTTAAACCAGAAAACACACTGAGAGAGTCTTCTGGGCCTGGAGTGGTGTTTTTCTCAGCCCTATATACTTTGTGCGTAAGTGTTTGTGAAATGTTTATATGCTGATGGAACAGCGTATGCCTCCCCCCCAGGGGACCGGGCTCCGCGCAATGTGTCTATTATTAATACCGCAGAGAGCAAAATGGCCTTTTGATGGGCCCAAAAAAGGATGGAATAAAAATGGTGATTTCACAATGGGTGAGTATAGCGTATATATACACAAGCTTTAAGATGGGGTGTGTTTACGAAACGAAGGCTGCACTACAAAGCACAGTGTTTGGTCTGGAAATACAGGAGGCGACGAGCCGGATAAGATCATGAGCAAAGTGTAGGACGCCGTTCGACGAGGAGCAGAAGAGGACGGCGACACCGGCATTGAACAACGTTTGATCCCGTCTTGCTTTAGATTAGATTAGATTAGATTAGATTAAGGGCGGCTGGGTGGCGCAGCGGACAGGGCGCTCGTCACCAACGCAAGAGACACTGGTATCGTATCCAGCTGTCAGCGTTGCTTCCGGCTTGGCCGGCCATCATACTGGCTCGATTGGCAGAGTCAGCGGGAGGGAAGCCGGTGGGGTGGGTCCAGGTCGTTGTGGACAGCAACTCCTACAGTTCGGTCGGGGCGCCTGCACAACGAGGGAAGGATCTGGGGGAGGTAGTGTGATCCTTCCACACGTTACACTCCCCCAGTGAGAGTCTGCGCTGCCAGGTGAAAAGAAGCGGTGGGCTGGGTACACATGTGTCGGAGGAAGCATGTGATAGTCTCCGCCCTCCCAGACCGACGGTAGAGGGGTAGACTGCGCAACGACCAGGAAGGGGATTGGGAATTGGCATAACGACTAGCATTGGGAGGGGAGAAAAACGGAAAAAGAAGGGGGAAAAAGATAAAAGAGAGATTAGATTAGAGTAGATTAGATTCAGATGTATTGTCATCATACAGTACAAGTACAGTACAACTAAAAGAAGTTTGGCATCCAACCAGAGTGCAAATGTAACAGTAAAGTGTGGTAGTAATATAGAATGTACAGGTGATTAAACTGGATATAATAAAATATATAAATTAGTACTACTGAGTAATAGTGCTAATCAGATGTATGTACAGAGTTGTAGTATTAATATGTACAGTGATACAGGTATAAAGACACTATGGTAGTAAGTCGTACTGGCCAGCAGCGTAACTAGTAAGAGTAGGTAAGGGATATGTACAGATATGTAAAAAGGATTCTATGCAGGTATGTACAGACAGATGTGGATAGATATACATGGTAAGGATAAATATATATATATATATTATATATTATATTATATATATATGGCTGCTTTACTGTCACTAACAAGTGATTTTAATCGCTCACACATCTTTCGCCCAGTAGCCTTAGGACAACAGTACAAGCACATGGTCCCAGCCCTCATAGTTTTCATATGCTGTATATAGTGTATATATACCATCCATGGAGCAACCAGGGGCGTTTTAGGTCGACTGGCGGTAAGTGAAACCATTCGAAGCCCTTTGGGAGCGAGATAGCTTAAGGCAAAAACAGTTTTTGCATTCTTCTTGGCCGAGAGAGTTGTCGACGTGGTAGTATTGGCCAACGTGGAGAAACCCCACATTGACGATCGCTCATCCACGGCAGTCATGAGGCAGCTGGGATTGACAAGTTGTTCCCAGTGGTTTGGCTCTTTGAGTGTTGTGTTTTTCATAAAGTGACCGTAAATCTGACCGTTTTTTTTCTCCCCCAGGGACGGTAATAAAGCTATTTGGAATCACGCAGACGTCCCCCCCCCAGAGACCAAACGCTGCAAAAGTCCCCTCTGTTCTTTAATCGTGTCATAATGGGCTGTTTCCGTTTTTTTTAACCCTTTCACTGCCACACGACAGAACGTTGGGTTATGGCTATAACCAAGTTCTATGAGTAATGGTGACGCTCAGCACCTGTCTGCATTATACTTCACTTCATGCACGTGCACTGAATAAAACATTCCACATGTACCTTTATATCCCAACATTCGTCTGGCCACACCCCCATCCGCTTACCTTCATAAGCAGGGGTGTGGTCACCTACTCGCCTCCTTCCCAAGCTTTCACCACAAGGTGAGATCAAGGGCCGCAGCGGCGTCCAGGTGCTGAGCGTCACCATTACTCATAGAACTTGGTTATAGCCATAACCCAACGTTCTATTTCGTAATGGATCTCGCTCAGCACCTGTCTGCATGACAGGGGATGAGCGGGAGCCATAGCCCGACAAATACACCCCGCTGAGGCCCCCCACAACCATCAGACCGGGAAGGACCGAGCCCCCCCGACCCTCCCTAATGGAGGATACCCCCCCTATTGGAGGTTCACGGGAGGGCGACGGATCCGACCGTGCGAAGAGGCACTCAAGCAACTCAACGCACAGGGTGAGCAGACCGTGGCTTGACCCCACGACTACACACACGCACAACCCGCATGCCACCCGGGAACGAACGGAAGGAACAACCTCGTTACTGCCCCCAGAAATCACGGGGGCAAAAACAAACCCAACCCCGTGGCAAGGCCTTGGCAGCGGAGCGCGAAGGAAGACCCAGACCCACTGAAGGGACTGGATCCCCTGGAAAACAGGGGCCCGGAGAGGTCAATGACGCCAGGCATTAAGACCCCACCAGGTGGTCACTTAGTGACACCGCCCCCCACATCGCCAGCGTATTCGGATAAGGCCCCTCCAAGAGCGGGCCCTTTCCACCCAATAGCACACCGCCTGGCACACTGACCCTGCAGAACAGGCAGTCAGCATGGCCGTAAGCACACAAAAAAGGTTAACCAACGGAAGCAGGCAGCGCACCGGGGAAACCAGGCAACAGGCTGTAACCTGAGCCTGGAGCACTGCGGACGAGACAGGCGCCAAAGGAGTCAGCTGAAAACAAGGGGCGTATGCTGGCGTTGTTGCATGACAAAGCCTCCATTAAAAAAAAACCACCCAGAGGGGTCGAGGCAGAGAAGGCTGACATGATTGGCAGACGTCATGAACGTGCAGGGGCACATTCAACCGGGTAACCCGGGAGTTGACTCTGCTCCAACACACCAGGGAACCAACCACCCTGTCGTTACCAGATGCGGTGGTTGTTCCTATAACCCCTCAAGAAAAAACTCCAAAACACACCTGCGGGCATACACTGGCTACACCGCAGTACAAGTGTTTCAGTTTTCAAAAAAGGGTTATCCCAGGCCTACGGTATCAACGAAACTTTACTTCGGACCGGGCCCGGCGGCACGGGAAGCACAGGGTTACCAGAGGAGGTCCAAGACCACCCCAACAGCCCCCTCTTCGCCACGCGTGAGAGAGGAGCGAAAAGAATGGAGAACCAGCCCTAAGCACACCGCACTTGGTATTCCCAGGCGGTCTCCCAACCAAGTACTAACCAGGACCGAACCTGCGTAGCGTCGGAGATCGAACGAGATCGGGCGTGTACAGGTTGGCATGGCCGTAAGCCATTACGATAGTGCAGAGTACAACATGTACCCAACAAAGGGTCTCCATAACGCCTAACCCTGTGACACCCGGACCGACCCGGCATTTTTCCCCCCGAAAAAAGCACAAGTCCCTCAGGGTACCAGAACAGCAGATCTGCATCCCCGGCGGACAACGGGTTAACTGACCTGGACCAGCGTGACCAGACCAGTCCCGTGTCCTAACCACGCCGACATGCCCACTCCAGGAGAGGGGGTAGGTATGCGTGTCGATCTAAAACATGAAAAGAGGGCGCCACCCAGACGGTCCCCATTTAGACCGTGCTCAGTGGCCCACCCCAAGGGCGTGAGACCCCTCTACCTATGTTCAGATCTATTCCGTTAACATCCCCCAGATATGAACGAGAATTCATCGAGACAACCTAGTAAACTGGCGCTCGGAAGAGATAAAACTCCATCCCAGTTGCCCTATAAAAACGCTGTTTTAACAAGCAACCAAGGCGCACTTAGCCCCTGTGTGATTCTGTCACAGAAACACACCTGAGCCAGCACTATGTATGCGTCGAGACCCAAACACATCAATGGATAGTCTAGCAAGACACCAAACATTGTTCCTCCAAGTCGCCTGGGAGAACGACACGGAGCCGTCGTGCTTCATGTACCTTCCTCTTTTTATTAAAAAAAGAAAGAACACAGACTGACATGAATCCCGGCGTCACTGAGGGTAATTCTTTTTACATTTTTACATCCCACCACCCTCCCATAGGGAGGAGACGGAAATCCCCAGAGAGACTTCCCACGTGAGCTGTATAGATTGAAAAGAATATATTGCAACATTGAGCCATGTAAAAATTTGGGTTAGGGCTCTCCGAGGAGGAGGCACTGAACCAATACACACTCAATAATCGAATTGAATCGAATACACACACAATAGAGCAGGACTTCTTTTTGAAGTTCTACTCACCTTGACAATCTGAGGAGGAGGCTCTGCACTCTGAGGAGGCTCCCTCACATGGAAGGAGAGTCCTAACTCACAGAAGGCCCAAGTAGGAGCTTCGTGAGGAGGAGCCCTGACCACTCCCTGAAACAGATCCATCATATGGACCTGAACAGCTCACGGAAGTCTTACCAACAGAGACACGCACAGTGACGTACTCTATGGCGGGGGAATTTCTGCGGTGCACACGCCCAATCTTCCAGGGCGTGGGACCAGGAAACTCCCCCCCCCCCACTCTTACCCTGTAATGTGCTGAACAGCAACGTGACAGGAACCTTGAAGGACAGGAGGTTGTAACCCCTGCCCATCAAAAGGGGAGGATGGGGGAGGACTAACCCAGTTGTAGATCACAAGACACACACAACCCTTTATCACCACAAAAAATGGCAAATACACTCTACAGAGGAACGCCGTTTTTCATAATGAGAGAATACACAATTCTCGATTAGTATCGGCCACAGGCCTTGCTAAGCACACACGAAAAGTGACCAAACAATCTTTTCTTTAGGAAAATATAGTTTCTCAAGCGGTTTTAGCACAACCCCAGCAACTAAGCTAAGGGTTACATCGTATCCCACAACACAGTGACACAATATATTGTAAACAACATGTCTGAGAGGAGGGTGGGGAAGTCCCCAGGGAACCGGGGGGAACACCCCTCCTACCTTACCCTTGATACGGCCAGTTGAACAGGTAAACCTGTTAATATGTGAACACACTGTTCATTGTCATTACAGACTGAGAAAAGAATTCATTCTTCACTCATATGTCACTAAGCATAGCTTTATAGCGCTGCTGTCGGGACAAAACCTCATAACTCCATTTTTTTTATAAATTTTTTTATTATATAAATCAACTCCGTAGATCATCCTCCATATGTGTGTGTGGGTTTTACAAAGTTTAAACAATGGGAAAGCATTAAACTGATCATCTGTCTAAACCTCCTAACTCTATTCACCCTCAAATCTGTGTTAGTTTTTTTCATCTGCTGAAAAGTTGGGTTTTTGGAGTTATGAGGTTTTGTCCCGACAGCAGCGATAGGTTAATTACCCCCTTAGTTGTGAGTACACGGTACATGAACACACATGATGTTTCTCAACACAACAAACTCCGATTTGCATGGAGAAGCTAATACCAGTGACAAGACAATTCACACACAACTCGCGTCGTATCCTAAATGTATTGCAGCAACACCCATTTTGGAAAACATCGTTATTACAAAACATTAGAAGGGAAGGAAGAAGACGCGTTTTAAGGTCTGGTCGGGACCTTTCCTACCGTGAGCGCAGACCAAGCGAACTGCAGTCTGGCTAACAGGGCACCGATAGTAAACACAGCATTCCTGTGTTGACGACACAGGCAGCGTCGCTGCTCCACCCCGCCGCTACGGTTCTCCTTGTTGACGCAGTCCTCGCCGGCCGGGCTCCCGGTAGGTTCGACTAACATCCTCTGTCAAAGATGACGTCGTAGTCAGAGTGTTTAAAGCATGTTATAGTCTCAGAACGTTCAACAGTGTAGCATTAAGCTAACAGCCAATCGGCTGATAGCAACAAGCTAATGTATACCAGCCTGGTAAACACAGCGAGCTAACGCCGCAGCTAACAGCTGCGCGGCTAACAGCTGACTGGCAGTAGTCCATAACTAGCACGCAAGCTAACCAGCCATCACCTGAACTGTATACAATGACATAACAAGCTACACTTCAGACAGGCCGCTGTCCCAATCCCTTCCCTAACAGGGAAAAGAAAAAGAGATGTCAGAACACAGTTTCAACGGTGATCCAGACACACACAGGCCCCTTTGAGCATGGAACTTCCGATAAAGAAGATCTTATGCCCACATTTCCTCGTTAGGGTAAACTTTCATTTGTATATGAAAGATGGGGCCTACACGGGACAGAGAAGCTCCGCTCTAGAATCCTGGGATCACCAGAACCTAGCGCGGGCCACTAGATTAGTCATCATGGGCATCAGGCCAAGATCCTCTGACCACCGTTTTAAGCCGAGCAGAGGACCTTAGCCTGGGGTCGGCGTTTCGTAAATTGTTAGCTAACCCCCATAGCATCAACAACAACCAGAGCTTGCAATCAAAACAGTACATACCCAACCTGGAACCCACCGCTTCTCACAACAGTCGGTGCGTCCTACAGTCCAGCTGTGTTGCTGGAGGGTCTTACCCCATCCAGCTGCAGCAAGCAGGATTGTAGTTGGGAAGCATGTCAGCGGTGTGAGCTCCTAATACGAAAAAACCGGTGGAGGTGTAGAATGATCATCATCTTCCAGACACTCCTGTAATGAAGACAATATCGCCGTATTTTCTCGAAAATAGTGAGAGAGAAAATAAAGATATGATGTCAACGTATCTCTTGTTTTCCAACTTTCTTCTACTAACAACCTCGTCAAGTGGGGATCTACCGAAGGCACTTCCTTGTGGTGAAAACGAAGAAGGAGGCGAGTAGGTGACCACACCCCTGCTTATGAAGGTAAGCGGATGGGGGTGTGGCCAGACGAATGTTGGGATATAAAGGTACATGTGGAATGTTTTATTCAGTGCACGTGCACGAAGTGAAGTATAATGCAGACAGGTGCTGAGTGAGATCCATTACGAAATAGAACTGTCTGTAGTGTGTTAGTGAAAGGGTTAACCTTCTGTGGTGTGGTAGTGAAAGGGTTAACCTTCTGTAGTGTGGCAGTGAAAGGGTTAACCTTCTGTATTGTCGCAGTGAAAAGGTTAACCCTTTTGGTAGTGTGGTAGTGAAAGGGTTAACCTTCTGTATTGTCGCAGTGAAAGGGTTAACCCTTTGGTAGTGTGGTAGTGAAATGGTTAACCTTCTGTATTGTCACAGTGAAAGGGTTAACCCTTTGGTAGTGTGGTAGTGAAAGGGTTAACCTTCTGTAGTGTGGCAGTGAAAGGGTTAACCTGCTGTATTGTCGCAGTGAAAAGGTGAACCCTTTGGTAGTGTGGTAGTGAAAGGGTTAACCCTTTGGTAGTGTGGTGGTGAAAAGGGTTAACCTTCTGTATTGTCGCAGTGAAAGGGTTAACCCTTTGGTAGTGTGGTAGTGAAAAGGGTTAACCTTCTGTATTGTCGCAGTGAAAGGGTTAACCCGTTGGTATAGTGTGGTAGTGAAAGGGTTAATGCCAACAAGCGAGCTATCGCAGGAGGGACTGGACAGGTCGTTTGATCTCCCTTCCCTTTGTGACCTCATGTCCCTTTGTGACCTCATGTCCCTTTGTGACCTCATGTGGCAGCGGCCTCGCTAGTCTTTGGAACATATTTTCAATAGGAAGATAGCAAAATGTAGCTGTCATCATAATAATAATAATTATTATTATTTTATTTCTTCTTTATTTCAACTCGTAAGAAACGTAGGTTACCCTCGTTCACAACGACGACGACGAGCTCACAGAACAAGACACAGTTGATCAGCAATTTCAAACATATAGATTAGATTAGATTCAAATCAATGTATTGTCATCATTATGCAGCACAACAAAAATAAGTTTGGCATCTAACCAGACTTCAAATGTAACAGTAAAGTGCAACAGTAATATTCAATGTACACAGGTGATTAAACTGGGTATAAAATATATAAATTAGTACTACAGTAACTAATCAGATAGCACTGATTATATATATATATATATATATATGCACAATAAATAAGAATAAACGATAGAAAACCAGCTAAGACAGTTATAAGTCGACACACAGTGGTCAGAGATCATACTTTTAAATGCAGAAAAATAGATAAATAATAATAATAATAATAATAATAATAATAATAATAATAATAATAATAATAATAATAATAATAATAATAATAATAATAATAATAATAATAATAATAATAATAATAATACAGAAGTAGGGTATTGAAAGTACGAGTGAGGTACAGTAGCTGGTTTCAAGGAGAGGAAGAGGAAGATGAGACTTGGCTCTAACGTCGCTGGAATTGTCTCTCAGCACAAATGTTCCGTCAAGCTCGTCAGCGTCGTCAATCAAAATGGTGCCATTCTGCCCCGAGCGGAGAGGCAAACCACAGTGGCAGCGGACCAAGAACGACACAGAACAGAAAAAGGCTGCCTTTAAAAAAAATAAAAAATCCACAGCCTGCCGTCGTAAATCACACGCACACCAAAGAGCTCGGAGAATAAAAAAAAATGATTCAGAGTTATGACAAATAAACATGTAAATAAACTCGGGCCTCTTTCTTTCGGATAACTACGCACGGGGGGATTAGAGTTGGGGAATTCCGAGGATAACATAGAAGCATTGTATATCATATCATTACAGAGCGGGGAATGAACGGTCCTCGTTTTAGATTACAATAAAACCGGTATGTTGAATGTTATAATTATTGTCATTGCACGATTACTCTTAGCAACACTTTGTAGACGCACTCAAATAAGAACTCGACTGAAACGGCAATCTCTTACAGTTTATTGACAGATTTATGCAATCGCTTCTCACTGTGTTGTGTTTTATTAAGAAGAGCAAACTCAAGCTTTGATTTATTGCTTTCTCCTTGGGGCTGAGTAAACACTCGCACC
>NC_140169.1:157703900-157846400 GCF_963971535.1 Notolepis coatsorum | reverse complement strand
GTAGTTTCTGGTATTTTCTGGTATTTTGGGGTAGTTTCTGGTATTTTGGGGTATACTTTGGGGTATTTTGGGGTAGTTTCTGGTATTTTCTGGTATTTTGGGGTATTTTGGGGTAGTTTCTGGTATTTTGGGGTATACTTTGGGGTATTTTGGGGTAGTTTCTGGTATTTTGGGGTATACTTTGGGGTATTTTGGGGTAGTTTCTGGTATTTTCTGGTATTTTCTGGTACTTTGGGGTGATTAGTAGGACCCTTTGAAAGGCATACATTGTTGTCATACAGAAGTACAGAATACTTTTATCCAAAATGCTTCTTACTGTTACACTGTTAGAGACTGTGCTAGACAAATGAATGACTAATTCAGTCAGAAATAACGTAACTAATAACGTTAGTAAGCACTGCTTATATGCTTATTATGTCTGCGGGGTACAGTAAACGTTTCTCCCGGTACATTCTGAAGAGCACACCGCTGTATGTTGGAGAACCAGCGGTCTTCCGCTCCTCCTCACTCGAGTGAGAGCAAAGCTGCCAGGCTGGTCCGCGACCCTCCGTGCTGCGATCACCAGCGGGGAGAATATGCTCACGCGAGCGGCATCGCTGAGCTCTGGTGGAGGTCTTATTGGGGCTTATGCCGGGAAGCAGTAACACAACATTGCAACTGTTGTGTTACTGCTTTCTGACCGAATTAGTCATTCATTTGTAGCTATAAAGACATATTCATAATCCAACATATGTGTAAAGAAACAACATATTCCGATTGGAAGGACTCCCATCTCCTCCTTCCTGCTCGCGTAGTCGCGTCTCACACAGGGCTGAGCTGTGCACGGCTTTGCTTGCTCTCACTCGAGTGAGGAGGAGCGGAAGACCGCTGGTTCTCCAACATACAGCGGTGTGCTCTTCAGAATGTACCGGGAGAAACGTTTACTGTACCCCGCAGACATAATAAGCATATAAGCAGTGCTTACTAACGTTATTAGTTACGTTATTTCTGACCGAATTAGTCATTCATTTGTCTAGCACAGTCTCTAACAGTGTAACAGTAAGAAGCATTTTGGATAAAAGTATTCTGTACTTCTGTATGCCTTTCAAATGTTAAATGATAAATGATTAAATGATACACAGCGAAATCTACGCTCTCTCATCCTGCTTTCGCCAACGGCAGCGATGTGAAAGGCGAAGTGAACTCCAGCAGCCTCGCGTTGCCGCGTCCTCGTCCTGGGGCTGTCGCAGGGCGTGGCCGCGGCGGGTCACGTGCCTGTCGCAGCCAATCAGGCCTACCCCGGAAATGGAAACGGTTGCGGAACTGATACAGGCTACCCGGCCGGCGAGCTAGCCTAGCTTAGCACAAATGAATGGAAGCGGATACAGATCAGCTACTCTAGCTTAAAATTCCGGGGAGGGGTGCTTTTGGCCAATACTTGTCGTTGGCCAATGTGAAAAATATTCCAGCATTCACTTCCCTTGCCCGCTGTCATCCCGCTGTCACACACACACACACACACACACACACACACACACACACACACACACACACACACACACACACACACACACACACACACACACACACACACACACACACACACACACACACACACACACACACACACACACACACACACACACACACACACACACACACACACACACGCGCACACACACACACACACACACACACACACACACACACACACACACACACACACACACACACACACACACACACACACACACACACACACACACACACACATACAAAACTAAACTAGGCTAGCTCGCCGCCGGATAGCTTCCTACTGAACGTACAGAGAGGAAAATTGGTATCCATCTTGTCTGACTCCGGAGAAGACGGTAAGCACATCTTCCCATGTTGGCGTGTTCCTTTAAACCATTACACAAGAGGACTGAAATTAAAACATCCATATAGTAGGTGAGCGTAACAACATATACACGTTACTTTTTCAACCTTTACAAGACAACATAGTGAAAGTAAATTCTAATAAAAGCGGGCAGCAAAGTCCCCCCCCTCGTCTCTGTCAAACGTTCTAACTCCACCCCTGGAAAAAACAACAACGCACAACGCGCCTGCCACGCATCGACCTCAACCCTCAACGACTCCCCGTACGACCGGGGGAACGCGAGCGGGTCGTCGTAAAAAAGGGAAAAGTCGGATGATCATTCCCCCGGCCCGTCGTCGGCTCTGAAGTTGTCAGCGATGTTTACGCCGTTTAGTATTCTGTCCACAGCCACTCGCCTTCAATCTTCTCTCCGAGGTCCCATTTGCGGCGTCTGCCCAAGGTGTGTCCCCCCCCCCCCCCCAGCTGAGCGGCCCCCTCTCTCTCTCCACGGGGGTCAGTCTGCCTCGGACCCGGCCTTCAAAACAACTGTCAGTATGTTAATTTTTATTTTATTTTTTTATTTATCCTTTATTAAAAAGGATAGAGCCGCGGACACTCTGGTCTGTCTCCACATCCGTCCCGTTATTATAGAATAGAATAGAATCGAAATACTTGAATCATAATCCCGAGGGAAATGTGGCACTACAAATCGCTCACAGTAAAACATTTAGGTATATAGACAAAACAATTAGTCATGAATAAGAGTTAAAAAAAATAAGCCTAAAAATAAAGAATAAAATAAGCCTAAGAATAAAATAATAATAATAATAATAATAATAATAATAATAATAATAATAATAATAATAATAATAATAATAATAATAATAATAATAATAATAATAATAATAATAATAATAATAATAATAATAATAATAATAATAATAATAATAATAAAATACGGTCCGGGATTTACATTTCCTATGTTATGTATATATACATTCTAATATAAAATATACAGTAAGTGTACAGTAAGTGTAATATTTAACAATGTTGTTTTAGAAGTAAGAGTCCAGGAAGATGGTAACTGTCACCGTGTGCTCAGTGATGCAGTGAGGCACAGTGACGCATTGTGAAGTCTGATGGCTGTCGGAATGAAGGACTTCCTGTGTCATTCGGTGTTGCATCTTGGGAGATCGCCCCGGGGCAGCGGCGGATGGTTAAGCAGAATAATTTTTTACCAGAATGAAATGTTTTTATTATATGACTGACTGTGAAGCTGAAGGTTTTATAATTATTGCTTAGTACGGGGTTCACTTGGAGACTTGTTGTGATGTCACTAAGTATCGCTCTCTCTCTCTCATTCTCTATTCATTCACCTATCTCTCTCTGTCTCTCTCTCTCTCTCTCTCTCTCTGTCTCTCTCTCTCTCTCTCTCTCTCTCTCTCTCTCTCTCTCTCTCTCTCTCTCTCTTTCTCTCTCTGTCTCTCTCTCTCTCTCTCTCTTCTCATTCTCTATTCATTCACCTATCTCTCTCTGTCTCTCTCTCTCTCTCTCTCTGTCTCTCTCTCTCTCATTCTCTATTCATTCACCTATCTCTCTCTGTCTCTCTCTCTCTCTCTCTCTGTCTCTCTGTCTCTCTCTCTCTCTCTCTTCCTCTCTTTCTCTCCCTATCTTTCTCTCTGTCTCCCTTCCCCTCTTTCTCTCCCTCTTTTCTCCATCTCTCTTCCTCTCTCTCTCTCTCCCTCTTTCTCTCCCCCCCCCTCTCTCTCTCCCCCCTCTCTCTCTTTCTCCCTCTTTCTCTCTCCCCCCCCCCTCTCTCTCTCTCTCTCTCCCCCCCTCTCTCAATTAAATTCAATTCAAATGGCTTTATTGGCATGACGTACTTCTACATGTTGCCAAAGCAATATTAAACATAAACATGGATTACAAACAGATATAAGTACATACAAAATATCATCGTAAAATAAAACATCAGATATTACGGCGTAAACATGTCAGGTGACTGTCACTCACTGTCTCTCACTCTCTCTCTCTCTCTCTCTCTCTCTCTCTCTCTCTCTCTCTCTCTCTCTCTCTCTCTCTCTCTCTCTATCTATCTCTCTCCCTCTTTCTCTCTCCCCCCTCTTTCTCTCTCCCCCCTCTCTCTCTCTCTCTCCCCCCCCCTCTCTCTCTCTATCTCTCTCCCTCTTTCTCTCTCCCCCCCTCTTCTGCATAATGTTGTGTTAATTACATGACAAGAGATATGTAATGTTAATTACCTGAAATTATTCAGTTTTTTGGGGGAAACCCTGCATATATCAGTATCGGTTGATATCGGTATCGGAAATTAAGAGTTGGACAATATCGGTATATCGGTATCGGTAAAAAAGCCAATATCGAGCATCCCTAGTTTGAAGTGAAATGAAATATCCTCCAGCAGTTCAGTGTTCTACATATTCCTGTTTTAAAACCAGATTCTAAACATAGGTTAGTTAGGCCAGAGTTATACATTGTGCAATTGTATAATCTATGGTTCTGGATTAGTTTTAGTTTTAGTTTAGTTTTAGTTTATTTGTTAGAGAGGGACAACGTACATTAAGGAGTATTTTATAAAATAGAATGTAAATGTATCCAATTGTAGCCAAAGGGAAGTGCCTCATTTGCATATATAAACATAAAATTCAGAAAACTTGCAATATATTTTTTCTTAGTTTATATGTACATAACAAACTGGGAAAGTTTCATAGTGATATCTATTCAAATATGTTTTGCCTATTAGGGGGTACTACACTCTACTACACTGTTTGTAGCCTGTGTGTAGTTCTGTTCAGTTCAATAACATCATTTATTATTATTATTCAGTTATCAGGCATGTGTTTAGGTTGTCAATTACTAATGGTTTGATTAGGTATTGTGTTTGTAAATAGCTGTTTCAAAAAAAGAATTGATGGCATTTTACAATACCGAACATTGAAGGCGTTTTCCCAAAAATAAGTTGTAATGAGTTTTTCCTCATACTCTGAGCCAGAAATCTCCACTTCAGTAGCACTCACATACACCAAACCTTCCAGTTCTATTCATATCTATGTTCTGAAGGTATTTACAGAAGGGTTTGTTGATATCGCATTCATACCCTGATTTATATCACATTTTATTCCTAAAAACATGGCGAAATATGGAATTTTACCATACAAATGGACTGAATGGAGTATTTTCTGATTTATGGAGTGATAAAAAGAGATATTCAAAATCCCCTCTGTAATAACCTTTGGCTCTAATATGTCAACTAAATGAAACTATAATTTTGAAAATGGCTTTATCCAATGTTCAGATTTCTGTCCTGGAATTATATGCAAATTAGTGCATATTTAAGTAGACCATGCCTCATTTGCATATTTAAACATATAATTTCAGAAAACTTGTAATACAAAAAAGTCTTGTCTTAATATAAGTAATCAACTGGGGAAGTTTCATTGTGATATCTATTAGTTAAAAAATTTACCCTAGTCACCTGTAGTGTCTCGCCTTAAAACAAAGTACAAACACAATATGCAAGAGATATTTATGTGGACTGCAATTAAAATATTATTGTGTATATATCTACTGCTTTCACTGTCTACAACTGCCCTACACTGTAATCATAGTCATCATAATAATCATAACTATCACCCTATCCCCCCCCCTCACAGTAAGCTGTGGTGTTCCACAAGGAAGCATACTAGGTCCGCTACTGTTCCTAATTTATGCAAATGACATGTCGTCAGCTTGTGACTGCAACTTGTTCCTGTTTGTGGACGACTCAGCCCTGCTGGTCTCTGACAAGAACAAGTTACAGGTTGAAAAAACCCTCAGCTCAGAACTAGGCAAAATCTGCATATGGCTCGCTGATAACAAACTATCATTACACATGGGCAAAACAGAGTCCATTCTCTTCGGTTCAAATAACAAACTCAGCAAGACCGACGGCTTCTCAGTTACAGTGGGTGACAATATTGTCACAAGGAAAGAAGATATTACCTACCTGGGTTCCATCCTAGAGGCAAATCTTTCCTGTGACAAAATGGCATCCAATGTAATAAAAAAAGTCAACCAACGAACTCGATTCTTGTACCGGATCTCCTCACTGGTAAACAAGAATACCCTGAAGACTCTAGCAGGAGCACTCATTCAAGGGTACTACGACTATGCTTGCACCTCATGGTACCAAAGCACCTCAAAGGCGCTAAAAACAAAATTACAAACATCTCAAAACAAACTGGTCAGACTACTGCTTGACCTTACTCCTAGAACCCACCTCACCCCTGCCCACTTTGACAACCTAGGATGGCTTAGAGTAGACGACAGAGTACAGCAACTTGCAATGGGCCTGGTCTACAAGATACACTACACGACCAAGGTACCCATGTACATGACAAAATACTTCCCAAAGGTCAGTGAATACCACGATCACAACACCAGAGGGAGCTCCACAAATCATGTTAAACCCAGATTCGGCTCAAACAAGGGACTAAACACGTTTCGCAATTATGCCACATCAATGTGGAACGCCCTACCCAAAGCTGTAAAGGAATGTGAATCACTACCCACTTTCAAAAACACTCTCAAAAAACACCTAAGGGAGACTGCAACTCGAAACTGGCCCCTGTAAATGAACACAACCCCCTCCAATGTACAGTAAATTACCAAGTATGGTCTTGTCAATAATCCAATGTACAGTGTTGTTTGTACAGTTGTACAGTGTCCCCCACCCACCCCTCCTACCCAACCCCCCCCCCCCCACTCCTACCCAACCCCCCCCCCCCCCCCCACCCACCCAACCACCTCCAATGTACAGTCCCCCCCCACCCCCACCTACCCAATCCAATGTACAGTTTCTACGTCTAATGTATATACTCTTTTCTTTCTGGACTCTTTTTGTATCACAAACAGTACTGTAATTGCAAATCTGGTATGTCATAAATGTATAGATGTAGCAGTACTGTCTATCGGTATGTCATGTATGTCACATATGTTACGATGAATTGAAAATGGGGGACCCTGATGTAAACAAGACGAAAGTCTTTCTCTGGTCTGCATCCCCTTAACAATTGTATGTATTGAGCTGTACTGTACTGTACCCATTCTGCAATCTGTTAATAAAGTTTTCAATCAATCAACTACCTACCTCATAGGGTGATGGTGTTGGAGGTCTGACCCCCCACCCTGACCGCCTGAGGCCTTTCACTCAGAAAGTCCAGTATCCAGGCGCTCAGAGCGGAGCTCAGACCCAGCTCAATCAGCTTGTCCACCAGTCTGGTGGGGACTATGGTGTTGAACGCTGAGCTGTAGTCAATGAATAACAGTCTCACATAGCCCCCCTTCTGGCTGTCTAGGTGAAAGAGGGTGCTGTGTAGTCCATGAGATATGTGATATGTGATATGAGATAAGAGATATGAGACATATGATATGAGATAATGAGACATGTGATATGAGATATGTGATATGAGATATGAGACATCAGACATGTGACATGTGATATGAGATATGTGATATGAGATATGAGATATGTGATATGAGATATGCGATATGAGATATGTGATATGAGATATGAGATATGTGATATGAGATATGTGATATGAGATATGTGATATGAGATATGTGATATGTGACACGTGATATGAGATATGTGATACGAGATATGTGATATGAGATATGTGATATGAGATATGAGATAAGAGATATATGATATGAGATATGAGACATATGATATGAGATATGAGATAATGTGATATGAGATATGAGATATGAGATATGAGATATGAGATACGTGATATGAGATATGAGATACGAGATACGAGATACGAGATAAGAGATATGGATACGAGATACGAGATACGAGATACGAGATAAGAGATATGAGATACGAGATAAGAGATATGCGATATGAGATATGAAATATGAGATATGAGATATGTGATATGAGATATGCGATATGAGATATGTGATATGAGATATGAGATATGTGATATGAGATATGTGATATGAGATATGTGATATGAGATATGTGATATGTGACACGTGATATGAGATATGTGATACGAGATATGTGATACGAGATATGTGATATGAGATATGAGATAAGAGATATATAATATGAGATATGAGACATATGATATGAGATATGAGATAATGTGATATGAGATATGAGATATGAGATATGAGATATGAGATATGAGATACGTGATATGAGATATGAGATACGAGATACGAGATAAGAGATATGAGATACGAGATATGAGATACGAGATACGAGATACGAGATAAGAGATATGAGATACGAGATAAGACTATAAGAGATATGCGATATGAGATATGAAATATGATATGTGCGAACGCGCAGTCAAGCACAGATGGCCCTATTTCACAGCTATATCCATTGTCTTGTCTCTTCATGTATTGAAACACCCACTGAGTAAACGGTCTGAGGATCTTCACAGATCCTTCCCAGCGGGGGGACAGAAGGTCAGTCAATACAATCTCACCCCCCCTCTCTCTCTATATCGCTCTCTCTCTCCCTATCTCTCTCCCTCACTATCTCTCTCTCTCCTTCTGTCTCTCTGTCTTTCTCTCTCCATCTCTCTCTCCCTATCTCTCCCCCCTCTCTCTCTATCCCTCTCTCACTCTCTCTATCTCTTTCTCTCTCTCTCTCCACCTCTCTCTCTCTCTCTCTCTCTCTCTCTCTCTATCTATCTCTCTCTCTCTCTCTCTCTGCCTCTCTCTCTCTCTCTGCCTCTCTCTCTCTCTCTGTGTCTCTCTCTCTCTCTCTCTCTCCCCCTCTCTCTCTCGCTCGCTGCCGTTTGAGACAAACTAACACTCAGGGGTCAGAATACAAATATTCTGCCAATTATCCGTCTCGTTCCGACGCCGCGTCCTCCGGGGTGTCGAGCGAGACGTCCTCCATTAGGACATTTGACTTTTCCCTTGTAAAAAAACTTGGAGGTCTTTTGTCTTCGTCTCCCTGGCGGGAAGAGAACCTATCGGCAATTTTACCCACCAGACGCACGGTGCAGCGAGGTTACGGTGTGCGGCGCGGTTTTTGCTCCGAAGCTGTTTCCATTGGCCTGTGTTTACCTGACACTCTGATTGACAGCGGAGTGATTGGAAATATCCACCATTCACCGGCGGTTGAGCCACAGCTGAGTGCAGCCAAAGTGCTTTTGTATAGTCTGGCTGTAATGGGCCAAGTTTGAATTGAAGGGCGAGAGAAATGGCCTCACTCACTGGTCGCAGCGCCGCGCCGTGCAGCGAGACCTGACACGCCACGGATAACACTTTCCGAGGGCCTGTTAGCGCGGCCGCGGACGCGTGGACAGGGCTCTCATTTCAATGCATTGTTTGGGATACTATAGATTCAAGTTTCCAATTCATAGTCGTTATACAGCACAAGCGCAAATGTGACAGTAAAGTGCAATAGTAATATACAATGTACATTTTTCTTTTTAATGTAAAAAAAGGAACTTGTATGAAATAATACTTTGCTCACCTACATTAGATTCGATTAGATTCAGATGTATTGTCATTATATCATTATACAGTACAAGCACAGTATAATGAAAATACGTTTGGCATCCAACCAGAGTGCAAATGTAACAGTAAAGTGCAACAGTAATATACAATGTACAGGTGATTAAACTGGGTATAGAATATATAAATCAGTACTACTGAGTAATAGTGCTAGTCAGATGTATGTACAGAGTTGTATTATTAATATGATACAGGTATAAAGACACTATAGTAGTAAGTAGGGATGTCCGATATTATCGGCCTACCGATATTATCGGCCGATATCGGCATTAAAATGTGATATCGGAAAATATCGGTATCGGTTTTCAAAAAAAGAAAATATATATATATATATATATATATATATATATATATATATTTATTTTTTAACATTTCTATAACATTTATTTACCCAGGCAAGCAAGTAAGAACAAATTCTGATTTTATTTATTGTCAAAAGTATGCATAATGTTGTGTTAATTCCACAACAAGAGATATGTAATGTTGAAATTTGAAATTGAAATTATTAAAAGAAAATTGGGGGGGGGGGGGGGGGGGGAACCCTGCATATATCGGTATCGGTTGATATCGGTATCGGAAATTAAGAGTTGGACAATATCGGTATATCGGTATCGGTAAAAAAGCCAATATCGAGCATCCCTAGTAGTAAGTCATACTGACCAGCAGCGTAACTAACGAGTATAGGTACGGGATATGTACAGATATAGATATAGTATCTACAGATATGAAAAAATTATTATATGCAGGTATGTACAGACAGATGTATATATAAGAATAAATATATGTACACAGAATATACAGCACTATTGTACATGCTATCATACAGAGTTATATGGGTAGATACCCCTATTTTTGATAACACCTTCTTACTGTTGGGAGGGAAACCAGCTACATTTCCCAATTGGCAAAGACAAGGTATTCACAAACTATCTGAATATAGGACAGTGAATACGGTCTCAGATCCTTTCAAGAGCTCAAACAAATCTATAATATAGTACATCCTTCTTTTTTTATTTACAGTTGCGCACTGCAATGCGCACTTATGGTGTCCCATGGAATCAGCCTTTACCAGTGCATCCTTTAATGATTATAGTGAGTGGCATAAATGTTAAAAATGGTTTTGTTTCTGGGTTATATAATAAAATACAAGGAAAACTAAACAGAACTACAGGTAATACCACTGTCTGGAACATAGATTTAAAGGATTACAACGCCTGCATAAATTGGCAGAATGTATGGGATAATATTCCGTTAACCTCTCGTAATTATAATAATCAATTAACTCATTACAAACTGATACAAAGATTTTATCTGTCACCCAGGAAACTCTGTCAAATAAAAATTTTACAAAGTCCCCTATGTGCTTTATGTCCGCAAAAAGTCATAGGAACATACATACATACATACATATGATGTGGGAATGTCCAGGAGTACTAGCTTTTTGGGCCAAGGTTGCATTATTTCTCACTAATATAACGGAGATAAACATATCTTGTTTGCCACACATTTTATTATTAAACGATGATTCATCTCTAAAAATCACGGACAATCTATATACTGAAAAGACACTTTTTATGCTACTGTGGGAATTAATATGAAATGCTGATGTGAATGTCTCTTTCCTCTGAACTTGTTTAAAAAAAAAAAAAAAAAAAGAGGAAGAGGAAGAGGAAGAGGAAGAGGAAACACATTGGCTGTGGTTGCTCTGTAGTTGTGACAGTAAATCCAGAGAGCACATAATGTTCACCAAACTGACGATTCTTCACTTTCTCCTCTTTGACCGACACTGAGATACACACGCCGGCTGTAAAAGACTCTGGATAAAACCCACAGCTCGTACTGAAGGAGTATAGGACTAGCTTTAGACAAACACGGGAAGGAATAGTGATCAAACAGTGACTTCAACCAGCTGCTGACTGAATCTAAGTAAGTTTATAACAATTGTCATTAGAAGTGAAAGTAAACTTCAGGGAGCATTCCAGAGGAGGGAGTGTTACCGAGAGACAAAATGGCTTCGTCTCATTTTGAAGAGGATCTGTCTTGTCCCGTGTGCTGTGGCATCTATAACGATCCTGTCGTCTTGTCGTGTGGCCACAGCTTCTGTAAAGCCTGTCTGCAGGAATACTGGAAAGACAAAGAAGACAAGGACTGTCCATGTTGTAGGGAAGTCTCTTCAAGTTCAGATCCTCCTCGTAACTTTACTTTGAAGAACCTGTGTGAAGCCTTCAGGGAGAGAAGCCAGGGAGCTCCAGCAGGTCCAGAGGTGCTCTGCAGTCTGCACGGTGAGAAACTCAAGCTCTTCTGTCTGGATGACCTCCAGCTCATCTGTGTGGTGTGTCAGTCCTCCAGAAAACACAAGGGCCACAACTTCTGTCCCATAGATGAAGCTTCGGAGGATTACAAGAAGAAGCTCCCATAGATGAAGCTTCGGAGGATTACAAGAAGAAGCTCCAGGCTCCACTGAAGACCTTGCGTGACAAGCTAAAGGTCTTTAATAAAATCAAACAAACATGCAACCGCACAGCAGAACACTTAAAGGTCCAGACCCTGCGCCATAGCTGTCAACACTACCGTTTTCCCCGGGATTCTCCTGTTTTTTCAACCCTCTTCACGCCATATTCACGGTTCACGTATTGGCACGTATTTTGTACTTATTAATTTTTACAAAATGGCTGCAATTCACCTCCGTGACGACAGGTGGCAGCAGTGTAGATTAGAACGTTATCACAGGAAGTCAGACCGGGAGACGGTTGCGACCCAAAGAAGAATAAGAACAGAACAGCGAGCGGATTTGCTCAGAGCTCAGGGGAGAGACTGATGCGGCACCGAGGGTGTCAAATCAACTTAGCCAGTGTCCCTTGATTGCCCACTCTGTGGCTTTTGTCTCTGGAACAAAGGGTTTGCAAATCTTCTGTGGATAAAACAATACAAAGTTACTGTGTATGTAATGCAGGAATGTGTAAATGTCTTGGTGAACAGCCGTTTGCTCTGCGCCTCCCCTGTAAGGTTCACGCGTCCCCCTCCTTCACTCTGACGCCCAATTTCCTGAATGCGATTTATAAATAATAATTGATCCGTTTTAAAAGTTGTCGTGAATTGTCATGGTATGACAAATACAGTTACTGGTAACTCGCAGGCATTGCAGAGATATTGAGGAAAAACACAAAATCGCATTGGCTTTTTTTCTATCTCACATTTCTCTGTAGACACACACACTGTTCCAAAATGATATTCCCACTGCTAAATTAATGACCATAGGTATTTTTTTATAGCTTTAACGAGTTGTAGTATTAATATGTAGCCTACAGTTATGAAGGTATAAAGACACTATGGTAATACATTGATTGATTGCTTTTATAGTTTCACAAACACATCAAGACAAATCACAAACACAAAGAAATAAAAAGAACAATAGTATGTTGCCAGACACTGTCACATCAATGAACAAACATACACCATGTCATATGCTATACACTAAGGACGCAACAAGGGGCTGATTCTCTGACATATACACACATTACATATATACACATACACATATATATATATATATATATATATATATATATATATATATATATATATATATATATATATATATATATATATATATATATATATATATATATATATATATATATATATATATATATATATATATATATATATATATATATATATATATATATATATATATATATATATATATATATATATATATATATATATATATATATATATAATATACACCAGCGCCGCCAATAGATAAAAAAAATTAACTAATCAATCTCACAATTTTCTGTAATCAATCTAGATTAATCTAGATTAAAAACAGCATTTTTCTACATAAAACCGAAGCTTGTAACAGATATTTACTTGAGTAAAATCATGGAATTAATGTAAAATCAATACAAAGAAAGTATATTTAGATTCAAAGACTATTTTAATAGCTTTCTTTGAATACAGTTTCTCTCCTGTGAAATACAAATGTTCAACAAAACCATAATTTACATAGCATTTACACTCTAAGTTTACCCTACAACGAATGGCTGGGTACATACAGGTTTTGACCAGCAGATGGCAGCGACGAGGCAGCTCCCGGGTGGGAGGGGGCAGGCTGAGGGGGCGGGGCCAGGAGAAGGGGCGGGGCTAAAACGTGCATGTTTTCTCAAATCCAAATGTTGACAGCTATGCCCTGCGCACAGAGAAGCAGATTAAGGAGGAGTTTAAGAAGCTTCACCAGTTTCTCCACGAGGAAGAGGAGGCCAGGGTAGCTGCACTGAAGGAGGAAGAGGAGCAGAAGGGTCAGCCGATGAAGGAGAAGATTGAGGGGCTGAAGAGAGAGATGTCAACCCTATCAGACACGATCGGAGTCGTAGAGCAGGAGCTGAGAGCTCAAAACGTCTCCTTCCTGCAGAACCACAAGACCACACTGAACAGAGTGGTCTTCACACTGAACAGAGTGGTCTCACAAGCGCTGATAGACGAGGCCAAACACCTGGACAACCTGGCCTTCAGAGTCTGGGAGAAGATGAAGGAGAGGGTCAAGTTCACTCCTGTCACTCTGGACCCAAACACTGCATCACCCTGGTTCTCTATATCTGATGAGCTGACCGGTGTGAGACTCACAGACACAGAGGAGCAGCTCCCTGACAACCCAGAGAGGAGCATGATGTATCCCATTGTTCTGGGTTCTGAGAGCTTCAGCTCAGGAGAACACAGCTGGGAGGTAGAGGTGGGAGACCATCCTCTCTGGTCTATAGGTGTAGCTAAAGAGTCATTTGACAACAAGAGCGAGGGGCTACAGACATCACCACAACATGGTATCTGGGCTCTAGATTATAGGAGAGGTAAGTACATTAATGGTCGAGGTCAGACCCTCACAGTGAAGAGGAGCCTCAGAGGATCAGAGTACAGCTGGACTATGACGGGGGGAAGCTGTCCTTCTACGACCCTGAAGACATGACTCACATCTACACTCATGAACACACCTTCACTGAGAAACTCTACCCATTATTCGATATAGGAGAGGCTGGTGATGCCAAACACCCTGATATAAACATCTGCCAATCAGAGGTGTCTCTCTGTGATATAGTCATGACAGTGTGTTTGTGTGTGTTTGTATAAAACCCTGTTGCACACACGGGGTACACTGTAAAAAAAAAAAAATCACAGGAAATTCACTGTATTATTTTACAGATTACTTTTGTTTTTCTACTCTTCGGAGTTGTGGGATATTTTCAATGTTTTAGCTAACTTTGATTTAAATGGTATAATTCCCATTTTAAAATGTTTTATCATGGTATGTTTGGTATCTTTTTTTTCAGCACAGCCTCACATATATGACCTGACAGTTAGTTTTCATACTGCATAATACTGTACTTATACTTGGCGCGACCCCGAGTCAGTCGCCATGGGTTTTGCTCAGCAACGAATGTGCACATTTATAGTTATTATGTTTGTTTTTACTACTTTTTTTATCGAAGCATCACTGGCGGGGACGTCATACGACCGTCAGTCACTTATTGACCTAAACTCCGGACTCAAAGGGGAGTTTAGAGACACTTTATCATGCCAAGAATGGCCATCGGAGATCAGGCGGGACAAAGACAACGCTCCGGGAGACAAAGAAGGACGCAAGACAAAGAAAAAACACAGGGGGAAGAGGAGCGGGATCAGATTAAGATTAAGGAAATCTGCTTACCGTCCGGCTATTCCATCCATCTTCCTAGCGAATGCCCGTTCGCTAGAGAGTAAGATGGATGATTTACGTGCACGGGTCCGATTCCAGCGAGAGATGAGGGAATGCAATATCCTGTGCTTCACCGAGACCTGGCTGAAACCAGTGACTCCCGATCACAGCATCTCTCCCTCCGACTCCTTCACCATCTTCAGAGCGGATCGTACAGAAGCCTCCGGGAAGAGCATCGGCGGGGGGCTATGCCTTATGACCAACAACGGCTGGACTAGCCCCGGGGAAGTGAAGATACTCTCCCGTTCATGCTCTCCCGACATGGAACACATCACGATCCAATGTAGTCTGTTCCATCTTCCGCGCGAATTCACTGCAGTGATAATGACTGCAGTGTACATCCATCCCCAGGCGAATGTCGGCAGGGCGCTAGGGGAACTACACGACCATCTGAACGCGCACCAGATCAAGCATCCGGACGCAGCCATGATCGTAGCCGGGGATTTCAATCAGGCAAATCTGAAGAAAGTCATGCCGTCTTTCTTCCAGCACATCGTCTGCTCCACAAGGGGAGGAAATACACTCGACCACTGCTACACCCCGTTTAGAGCCGGATACAAGGCTGTACCGGCTCCACCATTAGCGGGAGCAACAAACACATCGGATCATGCCGCCATCTTTTTGGTCCCAGCGTATAAACAGAGATCACGTGACGCCGTCGTGTCACGTGAGGTAAAAAAATGGGACGACCAATCAGAGGCCACGTTTCAAGACGCACTGGATGACGCCAACTGGGGAATGTTCAGGAGGAGTAACAGTGACGTCAGCGATTTCACAGACGCTGTAGTGTCGTTCATAACAACACTGGCTGATACTATCGTCCCCACAAAGAAGGCGAGGGTGTTCCCAAACCAGAAACCATGGGTGGACAGTACCATCAGAGCAGCCCTGAACTCTCGCACCACTGCTTATAACCGGGGCAGAGAGTCAGGAAACATGGAAGAGTACAAGACAACAGTCTACACTCTGCGCAAGGCTGTCAAACTTGCTAAGAGGACGTATGCCGACAAGATGGAGGCACAAATGGCACAGAATGACACAAGAGGCTTATGGCAGGGACTGAGGGCTATAACTGACTACAAAGTCAGCGCCCCCTCAATGGGGAGCGACGACGCCTCCCTTGCGGACCAGCTCAACACCTTCTATGCGCGGTTTGGTGCAAACAGTGGCACTGCTAGCCCAACGGCTAGTGACGTCACTGGTGCGCCGGCTGTTGTGGAGGGGGGGGGGGCATCCGCGGGGGGGGGGGGGACGCTCTCTCATTGACGGTACACAGTGTGAGAAGAGCATTTATGCAGGTGAACACCAGGAAGGCTGCTGGCCCAGATGGTATAACAGGACGCATACTTAAGTCCTGTGCCAACCAGCTTGCCCCAGTGTTCACCGCCATATTTAATCAATCCCTGGCGGAGTCGGTGGTCCCTGCCTGCTTCAAGATGTCTACCATCATCCCTGTACCGAAGAAACCCTCCCCAACATGTCCAAATGACTACAGACCGGTGGCACTCACCTCTGTGGTCATGAAATGTTTTGAGAGGCTGGTCAAGGACCACATTTGTGCCTCCCTCCCCAGTGATATGGACCCTATGCAATTTGCATACAGGACAAACAGGTCCACTGACGACGCGGTCTCCCAGGTACTGCACAGCACCCTCTCCCACCTTGACCGTCAGAAGGGGGGCTATGTGAGACTGTTGTTCATTGACTACAGCTCAGCGTTCAACACCATAGTCCCCACCAGACTGGTGGACAAGCTGATCGAGCTGGGTCTGAGCTCCGCCCTGAGCGCCTGGGTACTGGACTTTCTGAGTGAAAGACCCCAGGCGGTCAGGGTGGGGGGTCAGACCTCCAACACCATCACCCTGAGCATCGGGTCCCCCCAGGGCTGTGTTCTAAGCCCCCTGCTGTACTCACTCTACACACACGACTGTGTGGCCAAGTTCAGCTCCAACTCCATATTGAAGTTCGCAGACGACACGGTGGTGGTGGGGCTGATCTCGGACAACGACGAGAAGGCCTACCGGGAGGAGGTTGAGGTACTGGAACGCTGGTGCCAGGACAACAGCCTGCTCCTGAACATTGGTAAAACCAAGGAGCTGATCGTGGATTATAGGAGAGGACAGCAGGAGACGCACACACCACTGATGATTAACGGGGCTACCGTGGACAGGGTGAGCAGCTTTAAGTACCTGGGGGTCCACATCTCAGAGGACCTGACATGGTCAACACACATAGACACAGTAGTAAAGAAGGCGAAACAGCGCCTCTACCACCTGAGACAGTTAAGGAAGTTCAGAGTATCGGGGAAGATACTCCAGTCCTTCTACTCAGGAGCTGTAGAGAGCATCCTGACCGGAAACATCACTGCCTGGTATGGAAACAGCACGGCACAGGACAAGAAGGCCCTACAGAGAGTGGTGCGCTCAGCCGAGCGTACCACGGGTATTGCACTACCCCCCCTGCAGGTTCTATACAACAAGAGGTGCAAATCCAGAGCCTGCAGGATAATGAAAGACCCTCACCACCCCAATAACAGCCTGTTTCAGCTGCTGAGGTCAGGCAGACGCCTGCGAACCCCAGCTACTAGGACAGAGCGGCTTAGGCTCAGCTTCTTCCCCCAGGCCATCAGAGCCATGAACAATGAACATTGAGTGCTCAGAACATTGAACTATCCACACACAAGCACACATGAACACACACACGACACGCGCGCTGTGCACGCTCACACACGAGCAGCCACTTAACACTTTAACATGAGCGGGCACACACTCATGTCGCACACACGCACACTTATGGCCAAAGGAAAGGACACTTTAAATTAGAATAACAGGAACAGTGTATTGCACTACCAAAGCTAACTAGCATGTCCCATATGCTCTGTAAATAACTATGTACAGATACCGAGATGTCACTCCATGTTACCTGTTACCTGTTTACTGCACAATGTTGTTTTTTCATTTTTTGATTCTATTATATGTTGTACCACTGTATTGCACATTGTTGCGGGCAAGACCACCCGCATTTCATTGTATACCTGTATGCCGTGACAATTAAAACTCTTGACTTGACTTGACTCTTGATACTGTATACTGTATACTGTACAACACAAAACACAAAATCGGATTGAGAAAATGTGTTCTTTTTACTATGAACCAATGCAAACATATTCAATCAAGCATATAAAACAGTGGAAATGCCCCCTCAGGTAGCATATTTGCATAAACAAAAGAGAACAGGGCAGAATTCAATTCAAAAACAAGTATTTTCTTCATACACAGGTAATAAACACAGACGAAATTTAGATTCTCAACTGGAAAATCTCACCATCATGCTTTTTTAGAAATAGTCAGTAAAAAAGTAAGTAAAAGTAAAAAAAAAAAAATATATATCATCATTATGGAATGTAACTAAAGTAATGTGCAATAAAAATACTTGTAAAAAGTAAAAGTAAAGAGGAATATTCAATATACATATATACACTATATAGACTACTGTAGACTACTGTACATCATATACATATATGTGTGTGTGTGTGTGTGTGTGTGTGTGTGTGTGTGTGTGTGCGACATTGTACTGTGCTGTACTGTGCTGTCCTGTGTGCTCAACTGTGCCACAATTCGAAACAGTTTCGGCCAATGACGAGACAGAGGGCTACATCACAGCGCTTGCATTTCCAGGGAGTCAGGGTCCTTTTCCCCCCTTTGTGACACTGCTGGCAGATCCTGCGGCCATGTGTGGCTTTCTGTCTGACGTCCTCTGTAGGTGCTGCGATGGCAACAGGGAGATGCTCTACCTTCCTGTCAAGAGGAGCTAGTGTGATGTCCACGCCACACAACTCACGCGCTATCTCGCACATGAAGTCCTTGTGAGTCATGTGTGCCTCCTGTTTTGCCTTACTGATTTCACAATGGAGGATGTAGGCGTTGGTGCTCGCGATGTCCACAAAGTGGAAGAATATGGTCCGGTACCAGTGGGAAGTTCTGCGGTGTGTGGAGTAGTACTGGATCAGCTGGTCTGAAAGGTCAACTCCGCCCATGAATTTGTTGTAGTGAATCATGGTGGTGGGACTACGAAACATCTTGATCGTCCAGACCCCATGCACCTTCAAGATTCAAGAGATTCAAGAGATTCAAGAGTTTTATTCATCACATACATAACAGGCATACAGTGAAATGCGGGTGGCCATGCCCGCTTCGATTGTGCAATAATACAAAATAATAAGACATAATAAACAGGTATAAAAATACATAAAGCATATACCTTTACTCTCCTCTGGACCATTTCTGTAGGTTGAAGGACCGCTGGGTGGACGGTGGAGCACGCAGACACCTAGACAGAATAGAATAGAATAGAAATTAATCATCCACAGGGACATTTTACACTACAAATCGCTCACAGTAGAGGGTACATGGTGTGTACAGTATGTGATGTGTACAGTGTGTGTTGTGTACAGTATGTACAGTATATGTTGTGTACAGTGACCGTGATCAGGTAGAGTACATACCTCCTTTGTGTCCATCCACTTGGTGAAGACCAGGGACCCCTCTCTGATCCATCTAATGGAGCCTCTCTCCGACTTCTGGGTGAGGGCATTTGGTCTGCCCTTGGGACACCCTTTCCGGTTGTCCCTG
The DNA here is from genome assembly GCF_963971535.1 of Notolepis coatsorum. NCBI lineage: Eukaryota > Metazoa > Chordata > Actinopteri > Aulopiformes > Paralepididae > Notolepis > Notolepis coatsorum. The sequence continues at coordinate 157,826,638 of NC_140169.1, read as the reverse complement.
TATGTACCACAGGCTCCAAACTTCATGGCAAGCAAGGCCAAGAACAGCTTGGGACTGGAGTAGTAGTTGTCGACGTAGATGTGGTATCCAGTCCCAAGGTACGCTGGCTGAATAATAATAATAACAATAATACATCAATTAGGTATAGCACTTTTCCAAATGCTCAAAGACACTTTACAGAGCAAAATAAACAATAGTTTTAGTAGAACAAATATTATACCTGAATGAGATCGACAACGGCATCATAGGTCAGACCGTGTGCAGTTGTCGGCTTGTGTTTTTTGCCGAGGTAGATGTTGAAATTCAGCGTGTAGCCGTTATCGGAGTCGGCCAGCACAAACAGCTTGATCCCCCGTTTTATTGGCTTGTCCTTCATGTACTGGGTGGGTAGATAGATAGATAGATAGATAGATAGATAGATAGATAGATAGATAGATAGATAGATAGATAGATAGATAGATAGATAGATAGATAGATAGATAGATAGATAGATAGATAGATAGATAGATAGATAGATAGATAGATAGATAGATAGATAGATAGATAGATAGATAGATAGATAGATAGATAGATAGATAGATAGATAGATAGATAGATAGATAGATAGATAGATAGATAGATAGATAGATAGATAGATAGATAGATAGATAGATAGATAGATAGATAGATAGATAGATAGATAGATAGATAGATAGATAGATAGATAGATAGATAGATAGATAGATAGATAGATAGATAGATAGATAGATAGATAGATAGATAGATAGATAGATAGATAGATAGATAGATAGATAGATAGATAGATAGATAGATAGATAGATAGATAGATAGATAGATAGATAGATAGATAGATAGATAGATAGATAGATAGATAGATAGATAGATAGATAGATAGATAGATAGATAGATAGATAGATAGATAGATAGATAGATAGATAGATAGATAGAATAGTTTATTGATTTAGAATGGAATAACATATATACATTTGAACAGGTATACAGGTGGACGTGGTGTTTGTAGTGTCAGGATGTGTGGTATAAAAAGAAAAAAATACCTGGGTCATGCCAGTATGCGCCTTTGTCGCCACCATCCGCTCATCCACTGCCAGGTTCTTCTTTGGGTGGTAATGGGCTTTGCAGGAATCAAGAATGTTGTCCATCAGAGGCTTGATCCTGGACAGAACAAAGTCACGAATAAGAATAACAAAACAAATTGCCTAAGAATAAAATAGGCCTAAGAATAAGATAATAATAGAGTACGTACCGGCACAGCTTGTCATATTGCGGTGTTCCCTTCTTGGCATCATTGGTGTCATCATCCACTGGATCGCTCATGTGGAGGTTCCATCGGATCGGCCTGAAGTCAAAGTCAGCTTTATTGTCGCTTCTCATAACATAGGACACTATAAACATAAGTAACATATGGGACACGATGTACATACACTATACAAGACTATATATTATACCTGAATCGGTCCCGGACCATGACCAGCCTTGGAAATGGCACAGATAGCATGTGCTGTACTTTCCAGTAGTCCGGGATGGCAGGCAGATGGAGGAGCGCCGTGAACAACTCTAGGCCGATGAATTTGGACATCTCCTCCGCGTCGACATCCACCCACTTGTGCTTCTGGCCCCGAGCTGTCTTTCTTGCAGCATACTTGTTCGTGTTGTCAGCCACGGTCTTCATTGAATCTAGGGAGAAAAACAACATAAACAAATCTTTAGGAGAGTATGCTGCGTGGGCATCCAGCTGGGGTCCCGGGGGCCTGCGAGGCATGAAACGGCTGACTGGCGGGGCTTGGTCAGGATCCTTTTCAGTCTTCCAGGGTGTCCGATCCGCCTGGGCTGCGGGTCTTTTCCTGGACCGGGACCTGGCAAGGGTGCTTCCGGTCGATGTTCCAGGTTCATCATCATCATCATCATCATCATCATCATCATCATCATCATCATCATCATCATCATCATCATCATCATCATCATCGCTGTGTAGACAATGACATGTAAATACTTTATTTTCAACTTTTATGAACAGTTTTATAAACAAAAGCACTAACTTCCATAATAAGTCTGTCTCACCTGTCTGGGTCATTTGACCTGGCCGGGCCCCTCCTGGCTGGGCCTTTTCCCCTTGTCCTTCCGGTCATTGTTCCCCGCCTGGCTGGGCCACTTGTCCTTGGTCCAAGTTGTTCTGGGATCTCATCGCTGTAGACAATACTAAATACTTTATTTTCAACTTTTATGAACAGTACATCATACAGCAAGCAACCCTTTTATTTAGTTTCTTACCTGGTCCTGATCAACAAGAAGTGACCCCCCCACCCCCCATCAACACAAAAGAAGTGACCACCCCACCCCCCATCAACACACAGACACACACACTATCCCCCCATTGCTCACACACAACGCTCTCTCAACATTCCATTCTGTATATTGTGTAACCCCCCCAGTTGTAGCCATCCACACACACACACACTCTGTATATTGCAAAGTCTGCAAGCAATAAAATAAAAAGCAATAACAGTGTCTCACCTGTCGGTCTCATGAATGGCTTCCCCAGTCTCCTCTCCTCTCATTCCTCTCCTAGTCCTGTGTACAATTCCATGTAGAAATACATTACTTTCAACTATACTAAGTGTTTTATTCAAACGTTGTACATGTGTGAGGTGTTTCCCAGACAGAACAGTGAGATAATATAGCTGTACAGTACCCGTCAGGGACGAAAGTTGGGTCATCGTCGGAGCCAGATTGTTCACATACGTCCGAGCCAGATTCCGGGCCAATTACTCCATCAATTTCCACGTCATCTTCTAAATACTCTTCGCGTATAGGACGCACTACAACTCGCTTCTCCATGATACCAAATCTTTTTCCAAAAAGTCAAATTTTATACACAAACTTGCTCCGACAATCTTCCGACTGTTAGCTTCCAAAACACGAGGTCTGAGCAATGGAAACTTCTAGAAAGCTATGGGAGGAGTTAGCCCTGGGTCTACAGCTTCCGTTTCCGTTTACAGTGTGATGATACGATATTCCTAGCCAAAGTTATTCAACAAATACAAAATACATGTGGCACATTTTACGCATGCGTAAAAGTTTTATAGCACGAATTTAAATGATCCTGGTTCAGTTATTTATTGTTTTATCAACACCAAATAAAAAGTAGCGTGTAGTTTCAAGGCCACGTCATAATGCTACGTCGAAAAAAAACCGGAAATAGACTACATTTCCCAGGCAGATCACGTCAAACAATGACGTCATTCTATCGCGCCGGCGATATCAGAGTCTTCTAAGAAATGCCATAAAAATACAGTAAATTACGTTTTATCAAAATATTAACCATTAAATAAAGGTTGTAATCTGTAAATGTATTTGATTTTACTGTAATTTGACAGTAAGTATTTGGCAACCATTGATGCCAGACATTTACCGTTTTCTTGCAGCTTTTTTTCTTACAGTGCTGGCATAAAGATAGATAGATAACCACATGCTAGTAATTAGAAGAAGAAATAAATATATAGAATAAAAGAAGAAAACATTTGGCTTGACTACATGTGTGTGTATGTGTATGAGAGAGAGAGAGAAAGATCAAAGCGGTGTTAGGACATCGTCTGCGAGGTCGAGGGGTCACGCGCACAGTCGCACACACTCCCCAATGCATTCTGCTCACCGCATGGAGGAGGGAGCGACGCCGGAGTGGAATCGGTCGACCAGCACAAACTAGATTTCTCTGAGCGTTCTTGATTCCAGTTCAGCGTTTTGCAAATTAGTATATTTAATTTTAATTTTAATTTTATAAATATCCTCAAACTAAATCCTCAATTTGAATAAAGTGATTAATCTGATTAAATTAGTCTTTTAAAAAAAAAATTAAATCAACTTTCTTTTATGAATATAACTCATCAGTTTTAATACTATATTAGTGTAGCCTAATCTTTATCTGCAACTGTGAAGAAAACCCCCATTGGTTTAAACAGAATGAATAAAACACATAAAAAAGATATATATATATTTTGAATTTTTTATTTTTAATACATTTATTTAAAACATTTTATATATATATAAAAAAAATGTAATAAATGTATTAAAAATAAAAAATTCAAATCTTGATTTAGAATTCTAATGCCAACGTAAGGAACGAAGGTCCGAACGTTCGAGCGTTTGGGCTCAGCCCTGTGTGTGTGTGTGTTTGTTTGCGTTTGCACGTGCCTGTGTAGAGTAAGGCTGGGGTTACACCTTTCGTATCATCTTCGTATTGTTTTCTTATGCGTATCGCCGCGTATCGCCGCGACGTCGTGCGCCTGAGTCACACTTTCGTTTTTTTTTCGTTTTGTCAGCCGAGCACACAGATGTAGTACACTGCCAAAGCAGTAGGTGGCAGTAGGTGGCAAACATGAAGGCAATTTCAACCAATCAGAACGAATGTGCCAATACACTTCCTGGTGGAAGCTCCAGCAAAGAAAATGTCAATAAGGCAGGCGCCTATTTACTCAATGCAGCAATTCTTTTTTCAGCAAAGCCTAATAAAAGTGCAATAAACAAAACGGATACATTCACTGTGTGTTCTGCCTGTCATTTGTTGATGAAACAAAACTAACATCAACACAAGTGACCACCAAGAGCGGATAGTTTAGTCTAAAAAACGATCGGTAGCATTGTTAGCTGCATGCTAACGTCAATGGAGTATGCCATTATAACAATATAGCATTGTGGCTAGAAGCTAACGTTAGCTCACGCTACTTAGCCTGCACCAAAACTGATGATATCGCGAGCTATCAGTAGTTAGATAACATTAGAGACAACGCTGTGTGTTGTGTAAACAAAGGTGAATAGATGACTGGGCCATTTTGTTTAATGCTTGTTAAGTTGAAAGAGGAACTCTGAGCTAACAGGGTCTGAATCCTGATAGCTCACGTTAGCCAGCTGCTCATGCAATCGGTAATGCTAGCAGAATGAATGGATGTAAACTTTATTTAACATATTGCATATGGGTACAATACAATACGGCTCAATACAAACAATTGTTAAGGGAATGCAGACTGTTGTAGCTTGGACTGGGGTCCTTATAACAATAACTTGACAACACATGGTAGCTGAAGCTATTTGGGACACGGAGCTCTGTCCCAAACACACACTGTTGTCACCGGAAGGGCACGCAGATATCTACTGCGCATGGGCGTTTTCGCAACAACTGCTCCGTGCTGACTACACACTGTTGTCGACTCGTTTTTTTTGCGTATATCCAAACGCAAACACAATTTTGCGTTTCAGCCGTATCCACAAAAAAACGCCAAAAAACGCATTTCTGTGTAGATAGGACATGAAACGTCGTCAAAAACGTATAAAAAAACGCCAGGAATACACTAGTCTAACCATAGCCTAAGTGTGATGTGAACCACTGTGTGTGGATACAGTATTATAATATTCATGTTTTGCTGCAGGCTATATTATCAATATATAAACCATGGCACCGTGGGCATGGACCGCTGCCAGCGGCTGGACGACTAACGGCTGCAGAACTGCAGAACTATTGGGGACGTCTGACCACTAAGGGCGGGATCCACAAAGGGTTGTCCCCTTTCTATGCAAATGAGCCTCGTCCAAAAATGCTCCCACTCCACCAACCCCCCCCCCCCTCTCTCCACCAACCCCCCCCCCCTCCTCTCGCCACCAACCCCCCCATCCTCACTACACCAACCCCCCCCATCTCACTCCACCAACCCCCTCCTCTCTCCACTAACCCCCCCCCCCCTCCTCTCTCCACCAACCCCCCCCCCCCCACTCTACCAATCTGAGGCGTTAACCTAACGCAGGGGTGCCCAACCTTTTTTTAACCAAGATCTACTTTTTAATTTACCACCTAGCCGAGAGCTACCAGCCAAAATTTGACCTACTCTTGGCTAGTATTAGTATTACCTGTTCCACCCCAGGTGAAAATCTGCATAAAATGTATACCTAGGTAAATGGAATATTGCTCCACTTCTACAAGGGCTATTTGCATATTCTTGGTATCTAGGAACATCTATGGACCTCAATGAATGTATTCTCAGTGTCAGAAATATTGTGTCTATTACTAGGCTTGCTTAAATTGTGATGAAACAAAGGAAAATATGAATTATGATTTTTCTTTTCATCTTTGACAGTGAATAAAACCATGATAATAATGACCAAACTTAAAAAACTGCCACTGAGCTCATTCAGTACCCTCTTGAGATCATGTGTACAAAAGATCTAAGGAAATTAATAAAGGGAAGATGATCAAACTGAAGGTTCTGTATATACAGTACTGAATTCTCCCATCCGGACCAATGCAATTTGAAATATTATTATAGAATATAAAATATATGCTTATACATTACCTTATTATAGCCAATTCGCACATTTATATATATATACATATAGTATCTTTCAAATGGCCGAGTTCAATTTGGATATAGTATCACCAGGCTTGCATAATAACAGATACTGATATTTACTGTAATCGACTGTACTATTTTATTTCCCCCACAGTGTAACCATTTTGAAACTAATTTCAGATCTAATTCTTCCTACATGGTAACAATAGTGTGGAGGAACTGACTGCGTTTCAATATTTGTCAAAAACGTTACCTTTTGTAGCTTATTATCGCGAATCATAACAATTATTGATATGATTCATTCAGAACGCTGAACTTTGAACCACCATAGTATGTGACAGGAAGTGTAGATCGGAGAAATTTCAAGAAAGATAGCTACAATTCCCATGGTTCAACATTTCCATTTCCGGTTCCGGGTCAAAATAGACGATCGCAAATAGAAAACTTAAAATGATATAAGTACACTTTTAACCTATTGCTAAACTATTGCCAACCTAACGTTTTACATTCTACATGTATTTGTGACATAGTAGTGATGTTTCTACTTGAAAACGGTTGATTTTAAAATCATAAATTATTTTCATCTTCATAAAAATATGCCTATATGATAATAAGGTCAAAAGGGGTCGGTACCGACCCTGTCGAGTGGAACAGAGTATTAGTAATACCCATTCAATATGCACATGACAGAACATATTATATGGCATATAATATTTTCTGTCATGTGCATATTGAATGGTTATATAATATAATATGATATTTTATATATCATTGTAACGGTGTAGCAGTGGAGGTTGTTGCATGACTACTAGTGAGGCAGTACTTCACTAGTATACAGACGGGGGGGAAAAAGAAAAAAAATATTATTACATTTTTTTTTTTTTTTTTTTTATAAATGTTTTCCTCTGTGAAAAAAACAATGCCAGTGAATTTCTTTTTCTTCAAAAATGTCCAAGTGACAGCTCTCTGACCCTGATCCCATAACACATTGATACTGGTCAGGCTGTCAGCTGTCAATCAGTCACTGCAAATTTGGGCTGGGCTTAAGAATCTAATAATCCAATCAAAATAGGGTATTTGAGTTTAAAAAAGGCGGTTAGTGAGGCTTAGCTCACTTGATTGATTGGCGTTCACGCCGTGTTACATTGTGTTGACAACCTTGAGATCCAATCAGAGAACACCATTTCCTTCCCATGCTTTGAGATGGCTTGGAGAGCCCTGTAGAGTCAGTAACATTACTGTGTAGGCAGTAGCACTGTAGGCTAAATTAAACTTTGCACCAACATTATTAGGACCAACGTATAAAATCAGCAACATGGAGAGGACTTATGCATCTGGATCAGAAAAAAGGTTGAGGATGAAAAAGTAAGTAGTGTTTGTAAAAGCTTGGATGCTAACAAGATAGCTATTTTTGTTAGCTACCTTTAGCTTAGCTTATATTACATCACAATGATGATCACCAAGCTAACTTACTGTACAAAGTAGGGCTGGGCAATTAATCAAAACACATAGCTAACTGCTAACACATAGCTACTGCTAACACATAGCTACCTACTGCTAACACATAGCTGCTGCTAACACATAGCTACCTGCTGCTAACACATAGCTACTGCTAACACATAGCTACCTACTGCTAACACATACTGTAGCTACCTACTGCTAACACATAGCTACTGCTAACACATAGCTACCTACTGCTAACACATGGCTACCTGCTGCTAACACATAGCTACTGCTAACACATAGCTACCTGCTGCTAACACATAGCTACTGCTAACACATAGCTACTGCTAACACATAGCTACCTGCTGCTAACACATAGCTACCTACTGCTAACACATAGCTACCTGCTGCTAACACATAGTGGCTGCTTTTATTTTATATAGCGCTTTTATCCAAAGTGCTTTACAATTTGTTCCTCACATTTACCCATTCACTCACACATTCACACACCGATGGTGGACGCAACCATGCAAGGTGCCAACCTGCTCATCGGGAGCAATTAGCACATAGCTACTGCTAACACATAGCTACCTACTGCTAACACATAGCTACTGCTAACACATAGCTACTGCTAACACATAGCTGCTGCTAACACATAGCTACTGCTAACACATAGCTACCTACTGCTAACACATAGCTACCTGCTGCTAACACATAGCTACTGCTAACACATAGCTACTGCTAACACATAGCTACTGCTAACACATAGCTACCTACTGCTAACACATAGCTACCTGCTGCTAACACATAGCTACTGCTAACACATAGCTACTGCTAACACATAGCTACCTACTGCTAACACATAGCTACCTACTGCTAACACATAGCTACCTACTGCTAACACATAGCTGCTGCTAACATAGGGTGACCAAACATCCTCTTTTGCCCGGACATGTCCTCTTTTCACGCCCTGTCCAGGGCGTCCGGGGGGGGGTTTATAAATGCATGGAAATGTCCGGGGTTTCATTGTTTTTCATTTTCAGTTTCACGGCCCTTTGCGAGCATCTGAAGGCTCGGGACTGCATTTTTCGCTGAACATATAAATGGCCGAATTAAAGCGCTGTTCGTTGCCGTTCGAATGCTATCTGAATCGCCCACATCCGTGCCTCGGTTCTCGAGTTACATGCCGATATGTCAGGCGTGCAACTTTTTACATGGCGCGCCAGATGATCACCCCGGACTCCCATGCAGCTGCAGAGCCGCAGAGCCAGCGGCACTCTCAGGGCCGTGCGCTGACGGCCGCGCTGTGAGGGCCGTTCAGCAGTGCCACCCACCCAATGGCTGAATTGCCAATGGCTGAATTGGAGTATTGCACTGTGCGGGCACAGCTGCGAGATCCGCACGGGGCCAGACTCGAGGGAGTAAATTAACTATACTTTTGCTCAGACAATATCTTGAATGAATGCGTTTATTTATTTCGAACATAAATTGAAAATAAATAATAATAAAAAACAAGTAATAAACAGATTAAAAAACAAACAAACAGGAGTATAGAATGAAGTGTAAACGTATGTATTCCTACCCCCTTGATTGATTGATTGATTGATTGAAAACGTTATTAACAGATTGCAGAATGGGTACAATATAACAGCTCAATACACAATATGGTCACCCTATGCTAACACATAGCTGCTTCTAATACATAGCTACCTACTGCTAACACATAGCTACCTACTACTAACACATAGCTACCTACTGCTAACACATAGCTGCTGCTAACACATAGCTACCTACTGCTAACACATAGCTGCTTCTAACACATAGCTACTGCTAACACATAGCTGATTGATTGATTGATTGAAAACGTTATTAACAGATTGCAGAATGGGTACAATACAGTACAGCTCAATACACACAATTGTTAAGGGGATGCAGACCAGAGAAAGACTTTCGTCTTGTTTACATCAGGGTCCCCCATTTTCAATTCATCAGGACATATATGACATACATGACATACAGATATTCAGTACTGCTACATCTATACATTTATGACATATCAGATTTGCAAATACAGTACTGTTTGTGATACAGAAGGAGTCAAGAAAAGGGAGTATATACATTTGACGTAGAAACTGTACATTACCTACTGCTAACACACACCTGTCACACACACACACACACACACACACACACACACACACACACACACACACACACACACACACACACACACACACACACACACACACACACACACACACACACACATTTAGAATCTTTATTTATGTCCACATAAAGACAATGTTTAAAGGACACAAATATTATTAGTGCACTTGTACATTGTGGGTTATTCTGATACAATCGTGCCTGTGGGTAGGGCGTTCCACATTGTTATGGCAGAATTGCGAAACGTGTTTAGTCCCTTGTTTGAGCCGAATCTGGGTTGAACATGATTTGTGGAACTCACTTTCATCTGGTCAGGTGCGCTGTCACCTAATATGTTTTGATCTGTGTTTGGTTAGGTGTGCCGTCACGCGTCACCCAATATCATCTGTCTGGTCAGGTGCGCCGTCACCGAATATGTAATTTTTTGCATCCGTGTCTGGTCAAGTGCGCCGTCACCGAATATGTAATTTTTTGCATCTGTGTCTGGTCAGGTGCGCCGTCACCTAATGTTAATATGTTTTCATCTGTGTCCACTGACCACTGACACACACAGTGGGGGATGTTTAAAAAATATAATTGAATATATAATATAATAATTTGTGCTTCACCAAAGAATTTGGTCAGCAGCCGCCACTGATGGGTAGACTATAGTTGGAGGTAGGTAGTTATGATTACAGTCTAACACATTTGTAGACAGTGGAAGCAGTAGGCAGGTATACATTGAGTATTGGCAACAGTTCAAAGTTTGTACATTATGGGTTATATGCATTATGAGTTATATGGGTTATATGCAGGTGTATAAGTAAGGATTATGCAGGTATATTCAGATGGATATATACATGATCAAGTGAGGGAAAATATGAATACAGTCAAATGCTGAATCAATTAAGAAAAGCATGTTTCATTGTTTTTTTTCCTTTGATTGTTCATTGTTTGTTAACCTTTATTTACCCAGGGTAGGTTCGCTGAGCACAGATGCTCTTTTTCAGCTACGCCCTGCTTCACATTCACACAGTTCCATTCATACCTGGGAGCTGCCCAGTACAACCACAGTCTGACACCATTGGCCACTGAGCAACTCCACTGGAGCAGTTGGGGGTTAAGTGCCTTGCTCAAGCAGCAGGTTTTTCCCTGCCGGTCCCGGGGATCGAACCGGCGACCTTCCGGTCACAAACCCGCTTCTCTAACCATTAGGCCACCGCTGCCCCGAACCGGTTCACACTGCTGGAGCTGTCATGGTAACAGCCACTTGTTTACACTGAGCAATTAGCTACACAATATAAACCTCAACAATATAAAAGTCGGTCAACAATGTGTCCAAATTAAATAATACATGTTCAAGCCCCACCCTAAGCTTTTCAAAGTTATATGCCTTTAATACAAGAAAGGAAGGACATTAACCCTTTCACTACCAGTCACTACTTAGTGAAAGGGTTAACCTTCTGTAGTGTGGTAGTGAAAGGGTTACCCATCTGTAGTGTGGTAGTGAAAGGGTTGTGTGAAGACCGTGATGTGTGAGCGCCTGCTGCCTATGGGGACCCCAATGGTGAGGATACCCAGCCTCCTCCAGTGGGCGAGATCTCCCCATATCGACAAAGGAACCGTCAACCGTTTCCCTTTGTCCCTCACCGGATCTATTTTCATAGAGAGAAACCACCTCTGTATCCTCCTCATGAAGAGGAGGCCAAGAGGAACCACCGCGTGAGCAGATGCCATAATGCCGAGCAGACGCATCACTTGCAGCGCCGTGACCGTCCCTCCCAGACGGAAACCCCAGAGCGTGCGATGGATAGACACCTGGCGCTGCTCCGAAAGGATTGCAATTATGGGCCTTGACCTCAACGTCAAGCCCAAGTACTCCACCTGTTGACTGGGAAGAGGGGTACTCTTCTTCCAATTCACAGCAAAACCTAGGCTGGTGAGGAATTCCACCACCAGCCTGGTATGAGACCTGGCAACCTCCTCCGAACGACTGAGGAGTAGAATGTCGTCGAGATAGAATAGAACTCGTAACCCCCGACGACGTAAAGGCTCCAGCGCAGTCGCCACGCACTTGGTGAATGTGCGGGGAGCCAGAGAATAACCGAACGGCATCCTCTGGTACTCGTATAGAGGAAGGGTGTGTTGGTGACCATGGTCATGGTCTTATAGGCTACGCCTCCATAGAGGCGGGACCCGGTCAGGTGTGGGTGTACAAGTTGTTTTCGTGATGGAGTACAATAGGTACAGGAGATAAGGGGTATCTCGATAGGCTTTAAGAGCGGGACGCGATAAGCCAGATACGAATATATAACCTTCTGTAGTGTGGTAGTGAAAGGTTAACCTGTAGTGTGATAGTGAAAGGGTTAACCGTCTGTAGTGTGGTAGTGAAAGGGTTAACCTTCTGTAGTGTGGTAGTGAAAGGTTAACCTGTTCTGTAGTGTGGTAGTGAAAGGGTTAACCTTCTGTAGTGTGGCAGTGAAAGGGTTAACCTTCTGTAGTGTGGTAGTGAAAGGGTTAAAGCTACAGTGTGTAAGATATTCTTGTGTAAATTCTGCTACAAAACTCATCTTAACATGGACACTTTAGCCACGTTCACACTCCAGGCAGAAGTGACAGTGTGAACAGCAGAAATCACATGGAATCTTTTCAATTCTCATTTGGGCCACTTTCATACAGTATGTGGTCCTGAATCAGACTCTCACGTCAGATTCTTTTGATTGCTTGATTGACAATTGTATTAACAGATTGCAGAATCGGTACAATACAGTACGGCTCAATACACACAATTGTTAAAGGGATGCAGACCAGAGAAAGACTTTCGTCTTGTTTACATCAGGGTCCCCCATTTTCAATTCATCAATTTGCAATACGACCTCAGACTGAACAGTCATTTGACTTTCATGTGACTTTTATATCAGGCCTATAAATTACCTTATTATGGCCAAGTCACACATCTATGGATCGGGCCAATCTCCCCTTTCCAATGGCAGAGTTCAATCTGGATTTAGTATCACCAGGCGCCCCTGATAGTGCAGCAAAAAAATGTTTTATTCGAAAGCCAATCGAAAGCCCTGGGTCTCTTCTCTCAAAAGACTACACTCAAGTTAGGTTGCGCCAAATCCTTGTGTCTATAAGCGCCTTTTTATTTAACACTTATTTTAACTTACGAAATACCACTTACAACTCCTTTAATCCTCATCTAAGGTGTAGGCTACTAGAGAAGAAATGGGTGGCTTTTCGTAACACAAACAGTACTGTATTTGCAAATCTGGTATGTCATAAATGTATAGATGTAGCAGTACTGTCTATCTGTATGTCATGTATGTCATATATGTTACGATTAATTGAAAATGGGGGACCCTGATGTAAACAAGATGAAAGTCTTTCTCTGTTCTGCATCCCCTTAACAATTGTATGTATTGAGCTGTACTGTACTGTACCCATTCTGCAATCTGTTAATAAAGTTTTCAATCAATCAATCAATCAATCAATGGTGAAGATTTGCGCTCTACTGAGCACATCTTTCTAGTTCCAACTAAATCCCCTTTGATCTGGTTAGGATGTTCAAGTTTCAAGTTTGTTTTTATTTGTCACGTTTAAGTACATTACAGTGAAATGCTTGGTTCTGTAAGAGGCCCTGATAATGTGCTTCATACAGTAAAAAAAAAAGTTTAAGAGAAATAAAGTCCCAACACTATATAAATATACAATATACAAACTAAAGTACAACCTAAGTACAATGAAAGTACAATGAGGTACAAAAATGAAAACTTAAAAAATAAGGGAAACTTGTAATGTAATGTTTATGCTGCTACTGGTCAACAAACAAACAAAACATTTGATTGAAAATATTCCGCACATATGAATGAATTATTGTATTTTTTTTTACACATTATTATTCAAGAATAGCAATGGAATTAATTAATACAGCCGTACTGTATTGTACCCATTCTGCAATCTGTTAATAACATTTCCAATCACACCAACCAAAAAAAACAGAGCCATGTGGCATTCATATGATCAGTATGTGAACATGAACCAAAGCCAGAAAAAACAGCAAACTAAGAACTGAAATTGTGATGCATGTCAGCCAGGTGTAAAATATAGCGAGGTATAGCAAAAAGCTGAAACAAAGATTTTAAGCAACTTTTACAACTGTATGACATCACATCACCCTTTGAGTTCTCAGGTTTTTGGGGAGATATTAGTTTGTCTTGACAAATGTTAATTGGACAGTAGAACATTAGAATAACTGATATTGAGTGGTATTCCTCTTTATATAGTTACATATGTGCACCATAGACCAGTAAACTGATTTGTATAAGCTGACTGTATCATCTATCCATGAATAATAATGCAAATGGTAAACTCAGCTGAGAAAGCAAATAATAAACAGGAAATGAAATGTTCAGAAAAAAATGACTGGCACGGTGACTGACAAATCATAGCGCGGGGTACAGCCATGTCGTCCAATCACAGTCGGGAAGATGGGCGGGACTTCCTGTTACGCGATGACGTCGATTTCGTACGTGACGCAAAAACCTCTCAGTCAACAATCTGAGGCCCCACCCTTTGTGTTCCCCCACCGCCCGTCAATCAAAAATAAGAAAAAAATCTTGACAGTTATCATCTTATTGTTGCGTTGCCTTCGACCAAAATAGAATTCGCCGACCATGTCTGGTGTGTGATTATACACACAGATTCTCCGAATTAAAACAAGTCAAGCAAATGACTGGTATGTAATTTCAACCATTTCTTTAATAATAAACCAACGGGAGCTAGCTAACAAACAGGCTAGCTTAGGGGGGGGGCGTCCTTTAAGCTAAGCTATCCCGTTAGCTCGCTAGCTAACACACTGCTGTTCGTTCTTTATATAGTAAAGTTAGAAAGTAAATAAAGCAGCTAATGTCGGTTAGTTAGCTCACGTTAGCTATTTAGCAACAGAAGCCAGCTACGCTTGTTAGCTAGCTAGCGTCCCTCCAATACAACACTAGCCTGCTGCTGTTAGCTGGTTAGCTCTCTGTTCTGTGCAGCAACTTCTGTCCATTTTCATAAAGCTAACCTCAACGTTACCTTATTGGCAAAGCTGGCTAACGTTCCTTTAGTGTGTTAGGTAGAGTAACACGTCATGGTTTGCTTGGCTTAATAAGCCTTTGCTATTCTCTTTTGTTGTCCTACAACAACACAAGAACAGCCCCAGAACAGCCTGTGAAGGAGGACGACATGGCTGCAGCCATGGACGTGGACAGCGACTTTCTGCAGCAGCAGCAGCAAGACAACAACAGAGGAGAGCAGGTAATGTTGTGTTTTCGGACTAACTAACTAACTACCCCCCCCTGTCTGTGCATCTTCTCTGTCGTGTGTTGAGTGAGTGGAAGGGTGGAGTTCATCTGATGTAAACAAGACTAATGTCTTTCTCTGGTCTGCATCCCCTTAACAATTGTGTGTATTGAGCCGTACTGTATTGTACCCATTCTGCAATCTGTTAAATAAAGTTTTCATTCATTCATTCACACGTTTCAAAGTGTTGCTAGCCTAGTGATGAGTCCCAACTTCCTATGTGGCCCCTCCTGGACTGGACTAATGGCCACCCACTTTCTCTCCCCCTGGAACCCGCCCCCCTGGTGGGCAGGACCCCCAGCCCTCACCGCTGCACCTTCTAGCCACGACCTGCAGCAAGGTGGGCTCGCCGCTGTCGTCAGGCTCTGATGGGGTAAGTGTCACCACCTCTGTGGCTGGGGGGTTATATCGGAAATAAAATACTCAATCAAAATGTCTCTTAAAACCCTTTCACTGCCACACGACAGAAGGTCAAACCTTTACTACCACACAACCGACGGGTTAACCGGCTGTCGCGTGGCAGTGAAAGGGTTAACCCTATGTGTGTCGTCGCAGTGAAAGGGTTAACCGTGATAGTAAAAGGTTAACCTTCTGCGAGTTGTTGCAGTGAAAGGGTTAACCTGCTGTCGTGCGGCAGTGAAAGGGTTAACCCTCTGTCTGTCGTCATAGTGAAAGGGTTAACCGTTTTGTATTTTATTTTTTTATTATTTTTTAAACAAACATATAAACAAACATGACAACACACGATAAGATATACAAGCATTAATTGAGCAGTCCCAATACATGTGCATAAATGTCCCTTTGTCCCCATATGTACATTGGATGCATTTGGAATCTTGTTTAAGCCCCATTCGGCACAGTCTTATAGGAGTCAAGTATGTCCTGTGAATATAGTTAAGATTGATTTGTTGATGATCCGGGTTCCTTGATGTAAGTCGGACATTTGCCCAGGCTCCTTGCCAATCAAAGTCATTTTCCAGGTCTGGTATATCCCTCCTCCAGACAGAGTCAAGTTGGAGGGTTTCATACGAGGACGTTAGTAATTGATGATAAAATTCTGAAACAAAACCTCTCGATGTCTCTCTTGCGTAGAAGAATTTGTGGTATCTGTGGTGTTCAATTGGTCTGTCTAATGGAACACCGTGAGACTTCAAACATAGCTCTAACTGTTTGTGAAAAAGCCATGTGGACTTGGTGATATTAAATTCTTTGCGTATTTCTTTATCACTACAAAAACCCTGTTTGTTAAAAACATCCCCTAATGAGTGTATGCCTTGCTCTTCCCATATAGGGAATCTTATAGGTCGTTTTCCAATTAAGAGTGCATTGTTATTGAATAAGGGAGTATGATTGTGCCATTTTTGTGGGTTAGGATTTTTTTTTTGTGATTCTCGCCATATCCGGATCGCATGAGTAATTATGGGGCCAAATTTTCGTTCACAGTGCTTGATTGGTAGTTTAGTGTATGCTATGTCCTTCAGTCTATGTGGGGCTACTATGTTTTCTTCTATTTTTCTCCAGGATGCTAATGCTTGGGAGTCAAACCATGTTGTCAATGGACTTAATGTGTACGCCTTAAAATATAGGAAAGAATCTGGAAATGCCATGCCACCATCTGCTTTATTTCTCTGTGCGGTGGATTTTTTTATACGTGGTGGTTTGTTATTCCAAATAAATTTGTATGTGGAGGAGTGTAATCTTTTCCAGTAACCCTCTGGAGGGGGTAACGGTAGCATTGAACAGAAGAAGTTGATTTTAGGTAGTACATCCATCTTAACTATTGATATCCGTGCTTGTACTGTGTTTTTAAGTTTTGCCCATCTATCAAGGTCGTCTTTGATTTTGTTTTGGATTTTTGTGTAGTTGTGCTTCACCGTTTGTCTTATGGTAGGGAATATTTCCACTCCCAAGCATCTGAAATGTTTTACCATCGGTATCTGTCCTGGGAGGGTTGTATCTTTTTTTGCAGGGGTGTTAAGTGGAAGGAAAGCCGACTTCGGCCAATTTATCTTAAATCCCGATAAATCACCAAAGTCCTCAATCAACTTGAGCAGATGAGGCGATGTGGTGTTGGGGTTTTGCATGAACAATATTACATCGTCCGCATATAAACTAATTTTTTGTTGTGTGCCCTTGATTACGATTGGTTCTATGTATTGGGATTGTCTTATATATTGTGCTAAAGGCTCTAATGATAGATTGAACAGTCCGGGACTAAGAGGACAACCCTGTCTGGCAGAGCGTGATACCGGAAATATTTTGGAGATGATTGTGCCTGTTGTAATCATGGCCGATGGGTCTTTGTATAATACTTTAATCATATCGATGAATCCTTTTCCTAACCCCATCCTTTCTAGCACTGCCCACAGATACGACCATTCCAGCCTGTCAAAGGCCTTCATAGCATCCAGGGACAGCATCGCCTTAGGTATGGTGTCCTCCTTGTCGGCATCAAGTACGTGCAGTATTCGTCTTATGTTCTCAGTGATCAGGCGGCCTCCTATGAAGCCAGTTTGGTCCGGGTGAACTAAAGACGTCATATGCTTTTGTAATCTGATGGCTAATACCTTAGAGTACAGTTTGATATCTGTTCCGAGGAGGCTTAAAGGTCTATAACTACCGCACTTGTTGGGGTCTTTGTCTTTTTTAAGGAGGACTGTTATGAGTGCAATATTGTCATTCTTATGGAAGTTCCCCTCCTTGACTGAGTATAAGATCATATTTAGTAATAAGGGGCCAATTATGTCCCAACAAGAAAGGTACATTTCTGATGGGAAACCGTCTCTTCCAGGAGCCTTACCACTTTTCATTGCGGTTATGGCCTTCTTGAGTTCCTCTAGTGTGATCGGTGTTTCTAATTGTTTAGCGTCATCCTCTGAAAGTTTAGGGAGAATAATTTGATTAAGAAATGTGTCCATTTTGTTTTGATCGAAGGTCGTTTCTGATTTATATAAGTCGGAGTAGAATACTTTGAATGTATCGTTTATTTTTACAGGATCTGTTACAAGTACTTGTTGTGCTCTAATGGTAGTTATATCTGCAAATGTTGCATTAATTCTTAATCGCATGGCTAATAGGTGGCTGGGTTTGGAACCTTGGGAGTACTGCTGTTGTCTTGTGCTGCGTATTTGTATTTCCGATTGTTGTCTGTATATGGCATTGATCTCTATTTTTAGTACGTTAACTTGATTTTCTAGTCGAGTTGAGTTGTTGTATTTTAGAGAATTAAATAACGTTGAGTAAAGCGTTTCCAGCTCAGCCAGTTTTGTGCATTGATTCTTGCGCATTTTGGAGGAAAAGCTATCCGTGAAATCTTTGATCATTCCCTTTACCGACATCCATATTATTCTGGGGTCTTGCACCGAGTTTGCATTCTCCCGTTGGAATACTATAAGAGCTTCTTTGAGTTGTGTAATGAATTCCTTGTTATTAAGCAGCAACGAGTTAAATCGCCATCTTGGGGCTCGGGAGGATAGTATACCAAATGTACCTTTAAGGAGTAAATAACAGTGATCTGATAATGCGTTGGGTATCATTTCCACTTCATAATTATCAAATAGTCTCTGTGATGCAAAGACATAATCTATTCTGGATAGTGTATTATGTCTCGCAGATCGACAAGAGTACTTTCGGGTTGTGGGATTAAGTAACCGCCATAAGTCATTTACACCTGTAATCTTCGACCAATCCTTTAATGCCTTCGATGAATTCTTTTGTTCGCTGGAAAAGGCGAGGTAAGATTGGTCCATCCTTGGGTTCCAGATGGCATTAAAATCCGCTCCTATTATAAATGAGTAATCGGGAATGTCTAACATTGCATTGGTTAGTGTAGTGAAGAAATCTTCTTCGTACAAATTTGGGGCGTATACCGCTATCAACGCTATTTTCCTGTTATGTTCAATCTTAGCTATAGTTATCCGACCTTCTACATCAGACCATACTCCCTTTAGTACAATATTCAACTTACGTTTAACGACTATGGCTACACCCCGAGTTCTCGTACCAATAGAAGAGTGACTGATATTATGGTATATGTTGTCCGCTAATTTATCTATGTCTTTCCCTAGAATGTGCGTTTCGCTTAGCAGAGCAATGTCCACATGTTCTTTTTTCATCAGTGTGAGCACGCTTTTGCGTTTGAGTTGGTTATTTATTCCCCCGGTGTTCCATATCATTATATTCAAACTAGCCATAGTCTATACATGTTGCATTGTAATTTTTGGTAATGCTTCTAGAGTGCGAGGCAATAATAGATATACATCCCACTAGTGAGGTCCCGTTGAGAGCCGAGCTTAAAAACATACATATATACAAATAAAAATCCCCTACCCTTCCCTCCCACCGAGAGTCGTACAGGATTGTGTTCCATGAACACAACCTTTGCGTATGACTCCCTCCCTTGCACCACCGGATATCCCAGAATGATCCAATTATCCTTAACATTCCTATGTATACCATAGGATCTAACACTCTAAATTCTACCATAAGTAGAATGTCGACTGTGGCTTGGCCACTTTCCCGTAAAAAATAAATAAATAAAAATTTAAATGAGATAAAACTAAAAATAAAGACCAAAAATAAGCTTCAATTGTCATGCCCTAATCACTTACATTTTATATGAACTTGTGTAATTTATAGTAACCCATGAATAATATGAAGGTATTGGACTGAAGAGAGAGCCTCAATAAATCAGAGAGAGCGGATGAAAAAAAAAAAAGAAACAAGTAAAAGGAAGAGAACATTAACTTAGATCTTAAAAGAGCATTGCTATGCTTAAACATCTAAAGTATAAATTGGAGAAGTAGTGGAATTATTTCCCATTAATAAAAAACAGTTTTTAAATACGTATATGCAGCATTTCCCCTGACCGGGGTGGGCGATGATCGTTGTGTAGAGTGATCTTTCAGCCGGCCGGCTATGATGGTTCTGTATCTAGATAGCTGTTGATTATTCCCCCGAGGGGCTTCTGGTAGAGTGAATGACCACGTATTGCTGATATTCCAGAATGTTCCATATATCAAAGAATGATTAGATGTTCTAGATTATTCCAATATGTCATTTTTACATTGTTTGAATGTTCCAGTATGTTCTGGAGTGTTCCAATCTTGAATCCAATATGTCCGCAATAATATAAACTCGTCGGGGAAAGCATTCAAAAACTCTGAGCACGTAGGTCTCTCTGTCCCAAATCCTCGGTTATTAAAGATTGTACTATATGGTGACCTTGCATAACAGAGATTATAAGGCCATTTATACACTATTCTGCGTGTTGTGCAGACAAGAATTTGGCTGCATCTTCAGGCGAGTTGAGGAGAACCCTTGCTCCTTGTTTATCGACAATGCGAAGTATTGCAGGGTATATTAGTAGGGGTCTGTATTTCTCCAGGTATAGTTGAGACATCACCGTCTTGAACTTGGCACGCAGTTCCACTACATCACGACAATAATCTTCAAAGCAGTGTATTGGTACATCCATGTATTTCAGATTGCATTTCATCCTGCGAGTTTCACGAATAATCATTTCTTTTATTCTGACTTGGCGCAGGATAACCAATATCACTCTGGGCTTAGCGTTATTGCCAATGGAGCGGGTCCCCAATCTGAAGCACTGTTCCACCTCTGGTTAACCGTTTTGGTAGTGCGGCGACCGTCTGTTGTGTGGTAGTAAAGGGTTGACCTTCTGTCGTGTGGCAGTGAAAGGGTTAAAACCGGCTGTCGTGTGGCAGTGAGAGGGTTAACTTTCTGTCGTGTGGCAGTGCGAGGGTTAACCGGCTGTCGCGTGGCAGTGAAAGGGTTAACCTTCTGTGAGTTGTCGCAGTGAAAGGGTTTAATCTACTGTCGTGCGGCAGTGAAAGGGTTAACCTTCTGTGTGTCGCCACAGTGAAAGGGTTAACCGTTTTGGTAGTCCGGCAGTTTCAAGTTCAAGTTTCAAGTTTCTTTATTAGTTGTCATACAGAAGTACAGAATACTTTTATATAAAATGCTTCTTTCTTTGCTTGCTTCTTCTTTCTTTCTTACAGTGAAAGGGTTATTAAAGAACCAAACAATTGACTGGCGTACTTGGCAGGCTTATTACCTTGGGGACAGCTTCCCTCAGGCCATCAATTAATATTTAGTTAATAATATACAACCACTAGCAAGAGCGTTATTAATTGGTTTGTGTATATCATGACACAGGTATATACACACACACACACACACACACAGACACACACAGAATAATAATAATGATAAACGTTTTCTCCAAAGAAAGCTTTTAAACGTCCCATATTGTGGAAAAACTCACTTTTTCTGTGTTTGTGCACATATGTACATGTGGGTCTCTCTCTGATGAGCCTATTAACACTGAAACTGTGAAATAAGACAACCCAGTCAGATTTTGCACCCGGCCCGGTATCCAGAAGCTGTGCCTTTTTTTTAAACGAGTCGCTTGGACTTCCGTCTTTATGTGATGTCACAGGGAGAAGCTCTTGTTGCAATGTGCGGTCCTTGACACGTGATTGCGTTTGAAAAACACGTGGCTTGCTTGTGAATCTTATCCTTTCTACCTAAAGTTGAACCTAAAATATGTTTCTGATACAGTTTTTTTGGGAGTGAGTTGGATATGATATTGCTGTACCTACCTAGGGTCCTATGAAATCCGTTTTTATCTTTTCCTGTTTTCGGATTTCTTGGTTTTTAATTTAAATATTTTTTCCTTTTGGATTTAACAAAAAAAATACCTTTACTTTAACTTTAATAACAGTGTTCAGTGTCAGTTCAGTTATGATCTTTTTCAGTTCAGTTCAATGCAGTTCAACTGCCAGTGCCGTGCAATAACTAAATAATAACTAAATAGTTAAATAATAATTTGTTTAAAAGAAGAAAACAAATTTAAAATGTCATTTCTTTCAAAGATATGTCCTTTAAAGGTTCATGCTTCTCCCCATCTCTGGCTGACATGTGATACATGATGGTTAGGCGCTTTGTGTTTTCCTCAGTGATGGATTCTCTTTTGGCAGTCAGCAGCGTTTTGTACTTGCTGAAGCTTCTCTTTTTAAGTTTAAATATCAACATTATCTGGCCATCCTCACAGTAAATACTATCAAACTCCTCTGACCTCATCTGGTCTTTCCAGAGATGGGATGGGCACGCACGCGTGCACACACACAGAGAAAGGGAGAATGGCTAAATCAACTATCCAGTTAGTTTTTATAGTGTAACGTTTGGCTACTAGAGAGAGAGAGAGAGCGAGAGAGACTCCCGTTATGTGCAACGCATCTGACGCACTGCGTTCCGTTGTCTCAGAATGGATTTGGTAACTTGTCATTTCTGCGTCTCTGTAGACCGTGCCACGTCACAGTTTTAAAGTCGTAGTGACGATTGATTTATATGAAAACTGATTTATGTATAATTAAAGCAAATTCCACGCCATTCCGCGATAATTCAAAATTCTGTGTTAATATCTCAATTCCGTGAAATACTCCGCGATTCCATCCATGGGGCCCTATGTACCTTGAGTCATATTTGATCTGCAACGCCTAGTTTGATCTGAATTTAGTTTGTGGGCAGGAGCAGCTCATTTTCATTTAAAGGTTCAGGCAGAAACAGCACATTGAGAACAGGCCTGAAACAGAGGGGTTTAGATGCATGCTTATTGATTATTATTTGGAAATTACAAGCGCATCATAAAAACAAATGATCATGACCAATTTGTATTCCTGAGGATATCAAAAACATATCATATTTAAAACATAAAAACTAGGGCTGGTCTTAAATACTTCGAAGCAAAATCAACTCTGCCTCTCTTTGTTAATTACAACAAGCAATGCTGTTTGTTATTTAAGATGAGGTCGGACTTAGGGATGGGTACCTTTTCACATTTGAACCGATACCGGTACCTGTGAATTGATACCGGTACCCAACGGTACCTTTTTTCGGTACTTTAGTCTCAAGAAATTTAATTTACCTACCTCAGTCGTAAAAAAAAAATATCCAAACTTCAAATAACTACAATTTCGACAGTTTTCGGCTTGTCATTGCTCCGACTGCTTTGTTGTTGAATCAAGTCAAATCCTAGGTAAGCATATATTGTGCGTGTGAACGTTGCCATGAAAAGTAATTTTTTTTCTCTCTCTCTCGGTATCTCACTTGATTCGATACTCGGTAGTACCGACGTGTTTCGGTTCGGTACCTCAAAAGTACCGAATTCGGTACCCATCCCTAGTCGGACTCGGCACTGACAGATTTGTGTTCATTGTGCTGCTTTTATAAAGCCTCAAATGACTGCTTACAATATTTCATGGAAGCAAAGTGTTTAGTTTGTCTCAGATTTAAAAAGGTTTAAACTTTACAGCACTGACAAAGTTGAACAAAGTGCTGTACAAGTCCCACAACATAAAAAAGAAATAAAAAATTATAATAATAATAATATATTTATATAAACAAAATATGTATTTCGAAGCTTTGAATTAAAATCGAATCTCGGCCCAGAAGCTTCGAATTCCAAAAAAAATCGAAGGTCAGCCCTAGTAGGCAGAGGTAGTTCATTCCAGAGTACTACACCTGTGTGAAAAAAAGGAGCTTCTAGCTATCTTACTCTTAACTTTAGGAACACTGCAAGACATAATTCTAGCTCTGGTGTTATGATTGTGTAGCTCTCTTACCATAACCACATGACCTTTCAAATATCCAGGGGCCCAGGGCTGTACGCTAAGCTTTTTCACTAGGGGCACACTTGCCCCTAAATGAGACATTTAGAGGCAAAAAATATTTTTTAGGGGCACATTTTTAAATAACAATTTTACCATTATTTAAAAAATATGTTCCTCCTGCCTCATTACTGTGGTCCTTTTATTTAACATTTAAGTGCGTTTGTTTTCAGGTTTGTATCTTTTATAATGAACCAACCGAGAAAGTGTGTAAATCACTAATAGAACAAAAACAACAAACTGTGTGTGTGTGTGTGTGCGCGCGCTTGTGTAGTGCTCCTTGAATGAGATCACCACAACACACACACACCATTGCATTAATCAGGAGGACAAGAAACTCTGCATACATTTGTTTCACAATGAAAAGTGCTTTAGAAATCAAATGAATTATTATTGTAAATAACCCCATGAAAGGTTTATTATTTGTATGGGTAATTACCTGCTTCATATTTGTGATGTTACTGGTTTCAGGGTGTGCCTAAAGTGATCAATGTGTTGGGCCGTTTATAGAGATCTATGCCAATTAATGTTTATGTATATCCGGGACTTTTTTTAGTAAGAATTGAGAGGGGATTTGTATATGTGACCTTTATTTTGAAAACCGTGTTGCGACGCAACCTTATTTACATTTGCGCTTTTGACAGTGAAATGTTCAGTCCAACTTAGCTCGAAGGAAAGGTTTAATTGACCCGTATGAGGCTCTTACGGTAGGACTTTGATTGTTTATAGAAGTGGAATGTAATACTATGCTAAACGAGAAATAAACAGTTTGTGACAGCTAGTAAAGTTGCAAGCCACTTTCATTTCATATACGGGGACACCGTGACAATTATTAGTATTATCTTATTTGCATATTGTCTCATTATTAGATAGATAGATAGGTTGATATTTTATAAATTTAAGTAGACAGTATTTCACGTCCTAATAGTGGGCTACTACTACTCACCTAATGGCTGAACCTGAACGTTAGAAGTGTCCGTGTCCCCGTCAATCAATCATCACATCATCACGTCAATCATCATCATCTTATCATCTCTCCACATCGGACGTGGACTGATATCCACTCCGTTGTTCTTGCAGAGCAAAATTTGTATCTTAAATGTATTGAAATGAGGTGCTTCTTTGGCGATGCAATAGTCCATATTGAAAGGAAGAGAGGCCACGTTCAGTTTCGTTTTGCTAGGAATTATGGGATTTGGTGTTGGATGTATAGACTACGCAGATAGGGACATGGTCTTTAATCGCACGATAGACTACAAGTACCAAGTATATAGCGTGACCTAGATTCACTCCACACGCAAATCTTTTTTTTCACTCAGGCTATCTGTGATCGCAGTAAGTTCATTCATTGCCGACAGATTCTTTCATAGCACCACGACATTGTGTCGCACTGACCGCTCGCGTGAGTGGCGTCATCACACGCCTTGGATCATTTAGGAGTGAAATGCGAATGCAAGGCTTGAAAGCACTACTCGCAAGCCCGCCCCCAGATAATATTTACCAATCGCAACGGCCAATTAAAGGGGCAATTCGCGATCATATCATCGCAGTGTACAGGCCTGCAGGGGCCCTGTCGTTAACAATGTTATACATGTGGTTTAGCTTAAGTTGTTTTACTCTTTTATCTACTGGTAATAGTCCTACTTCTTTTCTTTCTATCGGTCCTATATGTCTCCTATATGTTTAGCATACACACACACATTGTTCTGTGCAACCTGCAGTTTATTTTTGAGCTTTTGGGAAATATCACTATACCATGCAGAACAAGCATAATCGAAATGACACTGGATTAGAGATGCAACTAATAATTGTTTTACTTTTAGGTTTAGATCACGTGTGTATCTTATCTATATAGAAATGTGACTTTCTTTGCGACTTTGGACAGGACTGTCACTGCGATTTCTTCTCCAGAGACAGACTGGTCAAGAGTGATTCCTAGATATTTCACACTTGTTTTGGCCTCTACGAGGTTCCCTTCACTGTACTGTGATCGTTTTCCTCTTCTTGAGATGACTGCTTAGGGTATTAAAGGGTATTAAAATGTCTTAAAAAGCATTACATTCATAATTCTCAATTTAAGGCCTTAAAAGGTATTAGAAAGTCGTACATTTCATTTGCACAGGTATTCAATTTTTGGGGGGCTGCCCGGCTGTCGGGAGATGAAATCATATTTATGTTCATGTTTTTTGGGGGGCTATCGGGAGCTTGGTGTGTCTGGTGAGAGCTTGTATGGAACATGCAATAATACACATTTTAAAGTCCAGTCGCCAGTTTAGTGTCGCTTTAGTTTTTTTCGCTAGTATGGTTGTGAAATTAGTAGTCATTTTAGTTCTAGGCGGTATTAAAAAGGTCTTAAAAAGTCTTACATTTAACTTGATGAAACCTGCCCATATCCCAATGCTAGAATGGCAAAAGAAAACTTCAAAGACATGTTTAGGGACACCAAAGACCTATTTAAGGACTATATATACTATGAATAATGTGGCCTTTTAATATCCCCAACAAGACACGTTTAGGAACATCAAAGACCTATTTAATAAGGACTATATATACTATACTATGAATAATGGGACCTTTTAATATCCCCATTTTCAAGCTGTGTCACTTAATGCGTTATTGGATGAAGCACAGAGGCTGCAAACGGTTAGGACTCTAAACGATTTAGAGTAAAAATAGAATTACACCGGTCAATACAACAGTCATAACCAGCATCTGTTGCTCAGCCGGACCTGTTTTGAAATCATGTCCGGACGTTTTGGTCAAGTTTCAAGTTCAAGTTTCAAGTTTCTTTAATAGTTGTCATACAGAAGTACAGAATACTTTTATACAAAATGCTTCTTACTGTTGCGCTCCAGAGACTGTGCAAGACAAGATAAGTATGAAATAAAATAACATAGTAAAATTAGAAGTAAAAAAATGAGGTCACAGTGTTCAGTTTAGACATATGTACAATGTTCGATGCAGAATAGACGTAGTTACCATACAATATACAATACTGTGCAGTGTACTAATATACAATACTATATAGTGCAAGGCAGAAATGGAGAAATGGGATGAGGTACAATTTAGGTGCAATTTACAGTAAGGTGTACGAGTTGTAGTGCAAATCCTTTACCAATAAATATAAAGTGTAAAGTGTGTTTAGGTGATCTAAAGTGTGGAGAGTGGGTGCTGCTGCAGTGTGTTGTTTGTTTAAGTGAGTGTGGGTGTGTGTGCTGTGTGCATTTGATGGTTGTTGCATAGTGATTATTGTTCGTTTAGCAGCCTGATGGCCTGGGGATAGAAGCTTCTTCTGAGTCTTTCTGTGCTCGCCTTAAGACTCCGGTATCGCTTGCCTGACCGCAGCAGTTCAAAGAGGCAGTTGTTCGGGTGGCTCGAGTCCTTAATAATTCTCTTAGCCTTCCCCTTGCACCGCTTGTTGTAAATGTTCTGGAGGGTGGGAAGCCCCCCTCCAATTGTGCGTTCGGCTGAACGTGTCACTCTTTGTAGTCTGCTACGGTCTTGTGCAGTGCTATTCCCAAACCAGGAGGTGATGTTGCCGGTCAGGATGCTCTCTATTGTACATGAGTAGAAGTTCCTAAGGATCTTCTGACTGACTTGGAACTTCCTTAGGCGCCTGAGGAAGTAGAGGCGTTGTCGTGCCTTCTTCACAACACTGTCAATGTGTGTGGTCCATGTCAAGTCCTCGGATATGTGGGCTCCGAGGTACTTGAAACTGTTCACTCTCTCAACCGGTGCCCCGTCGATGCTGAGGGGGCTGTAGTCCTTGACCCCCGACCTCCTGAAGTCCACAATCATCTCTTTTGTTTTGCTGACGTTCAGGGAGAGGCAGTTCTCCTGACACCACTGTGACAGGTTCTCTACCTCTTCCAGGTAGGCCCTTTCGTCGTTGGCAGAGATCAGGCCCACCACTACTGTGTCATCAGCAAATTTGATGATGGTGTTGTTGTTCCGCTGTGCTACGCAGTCATGTGTGTACAGGGAGTAGAGGAGGGGGCTCAGAACACAGCCCTGGGGGGCCCCTATGTTGAGCGTGATGGATGAGGAGGTGCAGTTGCCGGCTCTTACCACTTGGGGTCTGCCCGTCAGGAAGTCCAAGACCCACTGGCAGAGGTCATAGTTCAAGCCCAGGTCCCTGAGCTTGGCTATGAGTTTGGAGGGGACTATGGTATTGAATGCTGAGCTGTAGTCGATGAACAGCATTCTCACATAGTTCCCCTGCCTCTTGTCCAGGTGTGATGCTGCTGTGTGCAGCACATGGGCTATGGCGTCCTCCTGTTGGGGCGATATGCAAATTGCAGAGGGTCCAGGTTGATGGGGAGGGAGGAACAGATGTAGCCCTTCACTAGCTTCTCAAAGCACTTCATGGCTATGGAGGTGAGGGCTACAGGGCGGTAGTCGTTGAGGCAAGCGGGCGTAGATTTTTTGGGTACAGGGATGATGGTGGACTTCTTCAGACAGGTGGGGATGACAGCCTGTTCCAAGGACAGGTTGAAAATGTCAGTGAATACCGGGGCCAGTTGGTCGGCACAGACTTTTAGGACGCGGCCGGGGATGCCGTCCGGTCCTGCTGCCTTCCTGATATTCACTTTTTTAAAGATCCGTCTCACCTCATGCTCTGTTACCCTGAACACTGAGTCTCCATCAGCAGACCCCCCCCCCCCCCCATTGCCGTGGTTTGTAGGCTGGTGTTGTTATTCACAGCCTCAAACCTTGCATAGAAGGAATTGAGATCATTTGCTAAGGAGATGTCACTGTTCAGTTTGAGGGGGGTGCCTTTGTAGTCTGTCATTGTTCTGAGGCCCTGCCACATGCCTCTAGAGTCAGCCTTTTTTCAAACTGAAGTTCAACTTTATCCCTGTAACGCCGTTTTGCCTCTATTACTGCTCTCCTGACGTTGTATCTTGCCATCTTGTGTTCTTCCATGTTGCCTGTCACCAGCCCGGTGTTGTATGCTGATGTGCGCACTTTCAGAGCCTCACGGACGGATTTGTCTACCCAGGGCTTTTGATTTGGGTAGATTTTAATTTTGGTGGAGGGGATTGTTTCTTCTACCAGAGTACAGACATAGTCAATCACCGTTTCGGTGTATTCGTTAATATTGGCTGTGTTATCACGGAATACACTCCAGTCTGTGCAGCTTGGAGTGACTCCTCTGACGTCACGGCCCAACGCTTAACCTCTCGCGAGACCACCGGCGTTCGCTTGAGACTTTGTTTGTACTTTGGCAAAAGAAAGATGGCGGCGTGATCGCTTTTACCGAATGGACTAAGAGCCTGTGACTTGTACCCATTCTTAAATTGCGAGTATACATGGTCTAATATGTTCTCGCCTCTGGTGGGACAGGTCACATGCTGATAGAAATTCGGCAACACCTTTTTAAGACGCGCGCTGTTGAAATCACCCAGAACCAAAATGGCAGCGTCAACATTAGCTGTCTGGAGTTTGTTTACCTCGTCGTGAAGTTTTGAAAGTGCGACCCCAGTGTTCGCGTGTGGTGGAATGTACACTCCGATGAGGATGATGGACGTTAACTCTCTTGGGAGGAAGAAGGGTCGACATTTTATCGTGATAAACTCCAGGTCTGGGGAGCAGTGGTTAGACAGTTCCTTTGTGTTGCCTAAATCGCACCACTCCTTGTTTATCATGAAGGCTGGTGATGTCAGTGATGGAAAGCATTATTATACCACTAGACCAGGGCTGCCTACACTCAAAGAGGGTCCTTCTGCGTGACTGCATTCACACGGACCATAATGGGGAACGTCACAAGTAATGTTTTCCCCAGATCGATTGATCGCATTAAATACTCGAGTAGTGATCGATTCATCATGGAGGGAAATCTATTTTTAGAACGCATCTTAAAAAAATGCACGGCAGCGGCAATAACCATAACACGGCAATATACCCGATGGCGCCGCTTAATGTCAAAGCGGTCACCGTTACCATTTGTAATAATTACATTACCTCCACTCTTGTCTGCAGCAGGTCTCTCTCCGCTCACGGAACGGCAGATTTCATGTTTTGGTACAGGGTGGGTTTTTGGTTTTGGTTCGTTAGTCATCCTGGTCAAAGATATTGATCAGGTTTGTTTATTAATGATCACAATAAAATACCGGCCCGTACACATACTTTACGGTGACATGCTTGGTTCTGTATGAGCCCCTGAGCGAGTGCTTCATACAGTAACGGCAGACCAGATGATGGTTCTGCCAGGCACGGAGACGGGAGTGTTTGGGTCCGTGTAGCACGACTAACCGGAACACAATATTATGGTTCTGCAATAAGGGTTCTGCCAGGCGAAATATGCAATGAAAACCTTTTTTTGAATTATCCATGAGGGGGTTTGGCCAGTGATTAATAATAACCCTGAACTTTCCCTTTTAAAGATTTTACAGTGCTGTAAGTGGTATTATTTTGTTAAAATAGGTGTGTCATGGGTTTCCCAGTTCCTCCACTCTGCAATAAACACAAAATAAATGTTCTGGTATCCCTTTTCACTTCAATCCAATCCAATCAGGAGAGAGAACCCTATAGATAGATAATTTGACTTATTTCAAGAAATCTTACCAAGCCAAATTTGCTTACTGCACTGGCAGATTTTTATACTTGTTTCAAGCACATATTTGCTTAAAACTAGGTTTTATTTCTTATTTTGTCAGCCAATTTTTGCAGTGAGAGGTATCTCTCTCCTGATTGGATAATGCGGGAACAGGATACCAGGAAATGTATTTTGTGTTTACTGCAGTCAGTGATGGCCGTCAGAATGTAGAGGTACTTAAACACTTATCTTAACACTTACAGCACCTTTTTGTTGCATTGCTTTCGTTTTTTATTGTTTTATTGTGGATCCCCATTAGTCTACACCAAGGTGAGACTACTCTTCCTGGGGTCCAAACATTTAAAATACAAACACAATTTTTTTTAAATACAAATATAAAACCACAAACATTGAAGTACTCGCAAGAATACATCACAACAAACAGACCAAGTGAATCAAAGCTCACTCAATATTCATAAGTCGGATATCACAATTCTCCAACCATAGAATACATATTCCATAATCAGTCCATAAGAACAAAACAGATAAACTCGTTTATATGATTTTAACTCATAATATAGCATAACTTTTCTCAAGTCACCGATCACCTTTATATTTCCATATTAATTTCCATAATAAGTCAATGACCAAAATGTATCTCGTTATTCCAGAGCGCAATTTTTTAAACTTTATTTCTAAACATAAATTTGTTCCTTACCATAGTTATATTTCTCTGTATACTATTCCGATAAGCAACTGCTCTATACATTACCGTCTTTTTCAGAGCATTTGTTTGTCGTTGTCTATAAGTCCTCCATTGTCTCCCCCTCCCCCCCCCCCCCCCCCCCCCCCAGACGACGGACCACCTCACGTCCATCCAGCTGACGGGGAGCGACCGGTGGGAGGTGTTGAGCCCCCAGACGGTGACGGCAGCGGGGGGCAAGGACGACCCCACCGGCATGATCCACATCCAGGGTCAGGGCATCCTCACGTCCAACGGACAGTACGTTCTCCAGGGCCTCCAGGGTCAACCCATCTTTGTGACCTCGGGGCTCGACGCCTCCTCCTCCGCCCACACAGCAGTGCCTAACATCCAGTACCAAGTGATCCCTCAGATCCAGACGGCTGACGGCGCCGGACAGCTGAGCTTCTCGTCGCAAGACGGCGCCACGGCGGGTCACCACCAGATCCAGATTCTGCCCGGCGACGGCAGCCAGAGCATCCTCACCACTGCCGCCAACCACCAGAACCTCATCTCACAGACGGGCCACGTCCAGCACATACAGGGCCTCTCTATCGGGAACTCCGCCTCCTTCAACAGCCAGGGGCAGGTGGTCACGAACGTGCCTATGGGTCTGCCGGGGAACATCACTTTCCTGCCCATCAACAGCCTGGACCTGGACTCCCTCGGCCTGTCCGGTGCCCAGACCATCGCCACCGGCGTCACCGCCGACGGCCAGCTGATCATGACCGGCCAGTCGGCGGAGGAGGAGGAGGAGGAGGGCTCGGAGGGCTGCTTGGAGATGAAGGGCCACGTCCTCCTCTCCCAGAATGACTCCGACCACGCGAACCAAGGGATCTACGTGCCGACGTCGTCCGCCGCCGCGGGCGAGTCGGGCGGGGTTCTGCTGACCACGCAGGACGCCGCCTCGCTGTCGTCCATGGAGCAGCAGCACGCGGACTCGGGGGGCTCTGTCCTCCAGGAGGCCTTCGTGCAGCAGAACCAGGTCCACAACATCCAGGTAGGGCTGGGGGGCGATTCTTGCTAAAAATGTGAATCACGATTTTTCCCTCTCTTAAGAATTGTGATCACTATTCTCTCACACGATTCTTATTCAATAAAATCATTTATTGCACTCTTTCTTAAACAGACAACATAACATATATCAAAGTGCTTGACTTAAAGGAAAACTCCCAACATTTTGGGAAATTAGCTTATTTGCCATCTACCCTGGAGTTAGACAAGAAGATGCATACCTTTTTTCTTCTCTGTGCATGTAGTAGGAGTAGGAAGACGTGCACCGTTAGCCTAGCTTAGCGTCAGTCACTGGAAGTAGGTTCCTCCATTAGCCTAGTTCCCAACGTCTTCCTACTCCTACTGCATGCACAGAGAAGAAAAAGGTATGTATCTTCTTGTCTAACTCCAGGGTAGATGGCAAATAAGCTAATTTCCCAAAATGTTGGAGTTTTCCTTTAAACTTAAAAGTCTCTTGTAACATACAAAATAACTCTAGTCAGAATCGTCATCATTTAAAAAAAGTAAAGTACCGGTCGGGTTTTTTTTTTTTTTTTTTTTAATATTAATACATATCACACAGCACAGGATGTTTCAAATGGGATTTGCAAGCACAGATGTATGCTCCCATTGCACCCTCAACACCCCAGACAACTATTTCCATGCCACCTGGCTCTGCCAACCTGTTCAAGACTTCTGGAATTCCGTCATCAATACACTATCCCGGGTCATGAGCTGCAGCATTCCTCTCTCCCTCTCCCTCTGCCTACTTGGGGATACTACTGCTATCAATTTATTAGTCCAGAACACCAAACCCCTACTCGTTTCTCTAGCTGTTGCCAAGAAAACTATCCTCTTAAACTGGAAGACAAGAAAAAATATGTGAATACTGGGCAATGGTTGGGCCTTCTCTCAAATTACATATCACAGGAAACAATCTCAACCGTGGATCACATCGAAGTCTCACAATTTAATAACATCTGGGAATTGCTTGTGAATAATCTAGGCTCCTAATCATAGGAGATTGACCTGTGAGCCGTCCACTCCACAACCCACCCTTCTCTCAATCCCCCTCCTCACCCCCTACTTTACTTACTCCCCTCTCTGCCCCCCCCCCCTTTCCCTTGTCATGTGTATTCGTTGTTGTCCTTCATTGTCCTTAGTTGTAATTTGTTTGTCAATGTCTAGTCTGAGTTCCCCCCCTCCGAGAGGGCAATGAAATATATTTTTTAAATATTTTTCTTATTTTACTACACTTTTTATTAAATTTTGTACTGTAAATAGTTAAAACGTATAATAAATAATAAAGTTGTCCCCCGAAGAGGGGGGGGGGTGGATGGAGTGCCCTCAAAAAAGAGCAGGGAAAAAAGCTTAAAAAAATATATATATTTAATATTAATTAATAATATAATATATATATATATATTTTATAAAGAAAATCGTCATAATTTTGAAATGAGATTGCATAGGTCTATGAATCGAGATCGCGATTTTTTTCCCCCCGATGAATTGCCCATCCCTACCTCCAGGTGTCGTCGGCGCAGCCCATCCTCCAGCTGCAGCAACTGCAGGGCGGCGGCCTGGACTGTCAGCTGGTGCAGGCGGGGGGCGGCGGGGGCCAGGGCCTGCAGAACGTGCAGCTCATCAACCCGGGCACCTTCATTATCCAGGCGCAGACAGTGACGGCGTCGGGGCAGATCCAGTGGCAGACCTTCCAGGTGCAGGGCGTGCAGAACCTGCAGAACCTCCAGCTGCCCACCACCACGCCGCCGCAGCAGATCACCCTGGCGCCCGTCCAGACGCTGTCGCTGGGGAGCGGCCAGCAGGGGGGCGGCCTCCTCCACCACCACCACCACCACCACCACGCGGGGCAGATCCCCAACCTGCACACGGTGAGGGTGAACTCGGTGGGCTCGCAGCACGACAGGGACATGAACAACAGCCCCGGAGGTAAGGAAGCTCCCTCTCTCGGTTACCGTCGGTAGTGCGATAGTAAAGGGTTAAGGCATAAAAACAAAATACTGTTTGGTTCCTGTTGGTTTGTCAGTTAAGGCCATGAGTAGGTAGGAATTCTTTTTTATTTTATTTTTTTATTTTATCTCTTCCTACGGCGACTATGGATAGGGCATTTCTTTATTTAATTAAAATGTTCACGACAACATGGATGCATGTACTCTGCCAGCATGTTTAATATCCATAATACTAAAGGTTTGACTAAGATTTTTATGAAATTTTTTTTATTTAAATTGTTTTGCAGTGAAAGGGTTAACCTTCTGTGTATTGTCGCAGTGAAAGGGTTAACCGTTTGGTAGTGCAGCAGTGAAAGGGTTAAAGGCATCGTGTCAGTGGAATAGGGGTGGGAATCACCAGAGGCCTCACGATACGATATTATCACGATACTTAAGTCACTCACGATACGATAGTATTGCGATTCAAAATATATTGCGATATGCTGAGTATTGCGATATTACTATTGCAATATATTGCGATGTATGACCTTTTTTTCAACTGCAAAGGAAAACTTTGTCAACATTGTTTTATCTAATAATAAAATAAAGTTTTCAGTCTGTTCATCTCATTTTCTCAAGCAGACGGATGACAACACTGTAATCTGTGTTGCATGTACCTGACAAACTGAACTGTTTGTATTACAGTCATATTCCAACTTAA
The DNA here is from genome assembly GCF_963971535.1 of Notolepis coatsorum. Lineage (NCBI taxonomy): Eukaryota > Metazoa > Chordata > Actinopteri > Aulopiformes > Paralepididae > Notolepis > Notolepis coatsorum. Next base: position 157,791,718 of record NC_140169.1, on the reverse strand, counting down.
CCTGTTAAGCTGTAGGAATATTTCGCCTAAAGGTACATGCCTAAGTAAATGGAAGATTGCTCCACTTCTGCAAGGTCAATTTGCATGTTATTGGTATCTAGGAACATCTAGGGACCTGGGGGTATGTATTTCCAGTGTCAGAAATATTGTGTCTGTTACTAGGCTGAGTAAATTGTAATGAAGAAAAGGAGAATATAAATTATGATTTTTGCATCATTGATCATGTTAAATCTGCGGGGTATGAGAAAATGCTCACTGAGCTCATTCACCACCTTATTGAGATCATGTGTACAAATCTAAATCTAAGCAAATGAATAAAGGGAAGATGATTAAACAGAAGGATTTGTAGATACAGTAATTAATGATAATCGATTTTAATTATAAATTCATATTTGACCTTGAACTTGGCCTTATTATGGCCAAATCATATCATCTATGGATAGGGAAAATGCTCCTCTTTCCAATGACAGGGTTGAATCTGGATTTAGTCATTTCCTTGCGGTTTTTACGATAATTAGCATTTTTCGATAAATTCGTATTTCCGATAAATCGTATAAAACATCGGTAAAAATGAAAATATACACTTTGACTACTGTTTTTGATAGGGTTATGGTCTTCTTTACTCTTGGCTACAAAAAAAATATTTAAAAACATTAACCTCTTAACATCCAAGGGCCCACATGTGGACGATTCTTTGCCGATTTCTAGTGGCTCGGGTGTGAATTTCTTTTAATACATTATATAGATATAATTAAAGCCCTATTTGATTGCCCTTTCAGGTGACAAAATCCGTTCAGCGGTTCTCGAGTTACATGCCGATATGTGAGGCGTGCCCCAAAGTACGCAAAAGTACACATTACCACCCCTATAGGGGGACCGTAAGGCTTAACAACTGAATGCACACGTGCGTGCATGTGTGTGTGTGTGTATGGACTACTGTACTAGTCAAGTCAAGTCAAGAGATTTATTTGTCACGGCATACAAGTATACAATGAAATGCGGGTGGTCTTGCCCGCAACGATGTGCAAATAACATATAATAGTATCAACATTGTGCAATAAGCAAGTAACATTGTACTATTACAGGTATTGAAATGTGTATACTAAAAAATAAAAATGTGCATAATAAAATATCGATACTTGGCGTCCTTGTATCGATACAGTATCGCCACGCAAAGTATCGCGATACTATACTGTATGGATATTTCCCCCCACCACTAGTCAGTGGTATAATATAAACAGACATGTAGCCCCGCTAGGGATGGGTACCGAATCCAGTACTTAGTTTTAACACATTGAGTGCCACGCCCCTTCCGGGAAGTGACCTGGCCGTCCATTAACCCCATGTAAACGTAGTTGTAGATTGTAGAGCTAAACCTATATTTTATAGTATAGCTATGGGTCTAATAACGCTGTTGAGTGTCAGTGAGTTGCTTCCAGTCAACGTGCAATCAATCCGTACATTTCCGTTTTGAATATGAATATAGTTTGGGTGCTGAGTAATTCCAGGGAAAAGACGCGAAAGCAGCGTTTTTGTGTAATTCAATAAACACGTTGTAATTTTTCGCCTGATTATCGAATCTTCCTGAAATCAACGCTAGAAAACAGCCACACACATAAAACACAGATAGCTTCAATTTGCGGTAGAAATAAATATCAGATCAACGATATATTTATATATACCGGTAGTGTTCTTACCTTGTATCTGATGTAATGCAAAAAAAAGAATCCAATTATCTGATCGCCATTCCAGTTATCCACAGCGATCCTGAAGTTTGGACAAATTTCTTTTACAACTGAGGTAGGTAGATTACATTTTTAGAGACTAAAGTACAGAAAAAAGGTACCGTTGGGTACCGGTATCGGTTCAAATGTGAACGGTACCCAACCCTAACCCCTGCTACCAAAAATTAAGAATTAAGATTAAGGCTTTAAACTCTTGAGGCATCCCACCTAGTTTGTGCTGACAGTAGAAATATCTTCCGGGATGATATGGAAAATAATCCTTTAGCCTCCAGTGGTGTAAAGACTTGCGGTTGTGACTTTTCCCTGCATTAGACTCTTGGGCTCTAATCATGTGATTATTGCCAACCACCTGACTCTACAAAAGACATAGAAAATCTGATTCCTATCTGTGACGACCCAGCACAGTATCGGACAGACCCACCTCTAATGGAACTCACAAACGGACTTAGCTTAAGATAAGATATTCCTTTATTGATCCCTTGGGGGAATTCGGGCGTCATAGCAGCATGGGGGAGGGGGTACAGGTATGGGCAATAGCATAATAGTAGAAAGACATAGATATAGGCAATAAAATGCAATCTGAGTATAGAAATATGAGAAAATACAATAAATATAGGCAATAAAGAATTTTAATCTAGTAAACAGTATACACAAGGTGCAGTATACGCGTGGTACTCTATAACATCGTTATATTCTGTAACTGTGTAGCAGATGGATGGCCCCATCTATGAGCTTAACTATGCACCAGTCTTGAGTTTCTAGAAAGTCACTGGCTCCACTGGATTATTTGTTTAACCTACTTTACGGAAATGTTTTGGCTGGACATGTTGTGTGACCATAATTAGCTCATATTAGACGATGTACAATCTTGGAAGTCATGTTTGTTTTTGTTTAGATTTTGAAAGGCGCTTTCGTGCAGGATCGTTTTTCATACTGAGTAGTGTTGTCAAAAATATCGAAGTATCGATACATATCGATACTGAATATTTAAAACGGCTTCGATACTCATTTCCCGAAATACCGATACTTTCTGCAGTATCGGTACCAGCTGGCGCGTGTTCTACAGCAAGTTGTTGACACGCTGTTCAGAGCGCGCTTGCCCCTCCGCCTGCTCCGAGTCCAGCCCTCCCCCTCACAATCGCCGTCTTCAGTTTGTAAACAGAGCAGTGCAGAGCAGTGCAGTGGATCTCCATAAAGAAATGAAAGAGGTTCGTGACAGCTGCTCTTTCAACGTCACTGTGACTGAAGCATTAAACCATTAACTCTAGTTTAATACATGATACGTTGTCTACTCATGGCGCATAATATCAACAGCTGATTCGTTGTAACGTTACAGCTACCAGCTAACGTTAGCTACTGCTAGCTGTTAGCTCCGTTAGCTTAGCTGCCCACCTGTATAATTACTAGGGATGGGAATCGAGAATCGGAATCGATTGGGAACCGGTTCCTAATTGTCTGATTCCTGGAATCGCATGCCTCCGTGACTACCGATTCCTCTTATCGATGCCATGTTTTTCCGACAGTTGCGCATTTAAAAACAATAACGTTAGCTCCACGCATGTTGCTAACGAATTCTCTTTTGCAATAACGACCTGTTGAATGCAACTACAGTTCAATAGATTAAATTAGTTCTCAAATACATTATTTTATTTAAGTGTATAGTTAATACATTTTTTACAGTTTTTGTATTTTTCTGACATGGGGGCTCAACCATAAATGATAAATGACAATCAGAAATGTCAAGTTGCATGTTGTTATTCTAACCAGCTTAGTTTTTTTAATTTATTTATTTAATTTATAAATGTATCAGGAACCGATAAGGGAATCGATAAAGAATCGGATCGATAAGCAGAATCGATAATGGAATTGTATCGATAAAATCTGATCAATTCCCATCCCTAATAATTACTGCATGGAAACGGAGTAACGTTAACGTTTAAACGTTATGTCGAGGTCATACAATACTACAGTCGACATAAGGTTAACGTTACCCCGTTTCCATCAAGTGTTTAAATAGCAGCAATCTTGTTGAAAATGTAACGTTACTAAAATGCTCCGAGGAGCATAGTCTCTCTCTCTCGATCGCTCGCTCGCTCGCTCTCGTTATCTTTAAATAAAAATCGAAACCGTTACTAACTGTAATACAAACAGTTTGTCAGGTACATGCAACACAGATTACAGTGTTTACATCTGTCTGCTTGAGAAAATACCATGTTCTGCATTTGCAATAAAAATGATTGAAGTGAGAAGAACAGTTATTTTTAAATGTGTGATCTAAAGATAAACAAAGGGTTTTAAAAGTGTTATATTTATCTTCTCTTATAGTACCAGAGAGAAGCTGAGGAGAATCAACCAGCAACAAAAGCTAAATTTGTTTAAAAAAAGAAGAAAAAAAAATATATATATATATATATATATTTTTTTTTTTGATATCGAAATGGTATCGAAGTATCGATACTTTTCAAGGTATCGTATCGAAGTCGAAATTCCAGTATCGTGACAACACTAATACTGAGTGTCCTGGATGAGGTTTGGGGGGATGAGAAGCCCCTGAAGGCACGTTGGACCTGAGTGTCTGGATGAGGTTTGGGGGGATGAGAAGCCCCTGAAGGCAGGTTGGACCTGAGTGTCTGGATGAGGTTTGGGGGGATGAGAAGCCCCTGAAGGCAGGTTGGACCTGAGTGTCTGGATGAGGTCTCGGTGGTGGGGGTGGGGGGGGGGTGAGACTGATGCCATTTATGGCCTTAAATTCCCAACAGGACTCAGGAGTGTCTTGAAAGTGAAAGGCTGGTTTATTGGAAGCCAGTGGCGGGAGGGAGTGGAGAACCAGGGGTGACGTGCTGGGAATAAATGATGACTTTCAACTGGAGGATGATTTTTATTATATCACCCACAAAGTCTTACAAATGTACCAGTGTCTTTTCAATAGCCATCTTCAACAGTACTTCTATCACAACCAGGTACCAGTGATAATAATAATAATAAAGGTATAATGTGAAGGGCACCTCTATTGTAAACTTATTATAAGTTTTAAAAGTCATGGAAGGTAGTAGGATTAGTGTGGCATGAAATGTGAGTGCTGAGGAGCTGCAGAGAGCAGCGTGCGTGTCCCATCTATAAACGGCACGCGCATGGCTTTGTAATTAATTGGATCCTGAGCCTAATTGAAATATTGGTTTCTAATAAAAAAAATAAAACATGATGTCCATAACAAATGCCCCTCCCCCCCCATATTTTGATTAAGACCATATATTGCGCTAATCACATCCAAACCCCGATCTATAGTTTTATCGGCCGTATCAACGCGGGGTAATGATCACAAACATCCTTCCAAGAGTCTGATCTCTAGATGGAAAACGTGCTGTTTGGAACATTCTTTTTAACCCGTTGTAAATTGGAATATACAGTAAATGGTAAATGTCTGCATTTATATAACAGCTTTTATCCAAAGCGCTTTACAATTTGTTCCTCACATTTGACCCATTCACTCACATGTTCACACACCAATGGCGGAGGCGATCATGCAAGGTGCTGCCAACCTGCTCATCGTGAGCAATTAGGGGTTAAGTGTCTTGCTCAAGGACACTTCGACATGCTGCCTGGGAGGAGCGGAAATCGAACATGGAACCTCCGGATTACCAGACGACTGCTCTACCTCCCGAGCCACTGTCTCCCCCGCCAGTAGTTCTGGTTTAGTTCAGCGAGGTTACGAATACTACCAACGTGAACAAACCTTTTACAGCAAGATAATGAAGTGCAGTACAGGCTCAAAATCAAATCATAATAATCAAAATAATTAGTGGTGGGACTCGATTAAAATGTTTTATCGAATTAATTCGAGACTTTATAGTTAATTCATCCAAATTAATCTCATTTTAATCGCATATCAATATTTGATGCGAAAAGCAAAATGTTTCAATTCAAATGGATTTTGGTATACAAGTGAATCAATGAATATACATCATACATACGTTTAAGCAGCAACATCTTGTTTATTAGCTACTAAACAGACCAACAGGTAAATGCAATTTTTAACAAAGCGCAGCAATTTTAGGAATAATATATATATTAGGGCTGACCTTCGATTATTCTTTTGGAATTCTAAGCTTCGGGGCCGAGATTCGATTTTAATTCGAAGCTTCGAAAAATTAAAAAAAATAATTAAAATATATACAGTATATATATTTTTTTTATGTTGTGGGACTTGTACAGCACTTTGTTCAACTTTGTCAGTGCTGTAAAGTTTAAACCTTTTTTAAATCTTAGACAAACTAAACACTTTGCTTCCATGAAATATTGTAAGCCGTCATTTGAGGCTTTATAAAAGCAGCACAATGAACACAAATATGTCAGTGCCGAGTCCGACCTCATCTTAAATAACAAACCGCATTGCTTGTTGTAGTTAAAACTTTGAGCGCCACTCACGGCTAATCTCGTGTTTACGATAGTTACGTTGAAAGCCACGTCACGGCTTTTCTCTGATTGTTTTTTTTTTTTTCCATATTGCATCACGCGAGCCTACCCTAGCCTACCCAGGGGCCGCCGGCGATCAGATGTGAAAAAAGCGCCCCTATCGTCTCCCAGATGGTAAATCACACTTTTGGAATGGACTCAATGAAAATGGATGGGGGAAAAAAAATATTCCAGTCCACATTTTCCAGTCCACTGATGCAGCCGGAGTTACCAGAGTTCATTCTGGATCCTCTGAGCCGCGGCGATCATGGGTTATACTGTACACACGTTGGATCAATATACTTTTATGCTATTGCCCATACTTTTATATTTTTTCGAATGGTGATCAGGAATTGGAATATACCATTGGGATTAGGGATGCACGATAATTATCGGGCCGATAATGTGGTACCACTGATAGCGTGTGGTTTAGGAACAGGGAGTTTTTCACAAATCCAGTGCTCCCTTTCTTGGCTGTGACGTAGTCACGTTACATTCGGAGGCAGACAGTCGATCTGCCAATTACGTCCCACCGCTTGCACCCACCTCTTCTTCTTACCACCAATCGGAAGCTCTCATTAGTTTATTTACTTCCCGATTGTCAGCCATTATTCTACTCGGAGCTAACGTTATCTCCCCGCCAGCCACATTGACAAGTACCAGCGCTTATACATTACTGGCAAATGTCTTGTTGCACTTGTGGCAACGAGCGTTGTCAGCATCGACTTTAGTAAAATAGACCCAGACTTTTGAACGTTTCGTTCTGTCCGCCATGATGAGAGCAGAGCTGTCTGTACTCGGCAGCACCCGTGTGTGTGTGTGTGTGTGTGAGTGAGTGTGTGTGAGCACAGCACAGCCCGCTCCTTGCGCAGGCAGAGACACCCAGGCACGAGAGATATAGAAAACGGCCAACAAGATTAGTTTGCGACGTTTAAATTCCTAAAAAAAAAACTCCATAATTTCTCGAGTACCGATAGCAGTACCGATGACGTCGGAGCTTATAAATACTAAAAAAAAAAAAAATGTTATCCAAAAAAATATATATATATACATTTAAAAAAAAATATATAATACAATAAATATCGGTATCGGTTATCGGCTTGAGGAGCATAAAGTTATCGATATCGGTGTCAAAAAATCAATATCGTGCATCCCTAATTTGGATACCATCTGATGTCAGTTAAGGAATCTATGTTATCAGTGTTAGGATAATCAGACTCGTTTTCGAGGAGATATAAGCTTTTTTGTGATATGTGCTCTAGCTGTTTCACTGTAAAATCCATGAGGAAATGAAAGCAGCTATTATCAGCGCGCGGCTCGAACATACGTGCGTGCATGCACGTATACTATTGATCATCTAGCGTTTATTTGAAAACGATTCATAAATAGGCAGACAAATATCAACGTTCTGGAATATTCCAGTAAAAGGCGATTATCATAGAATATGTTGTTTTTCACCTGAAAACGGGTGCTTTTCAAAATGCTCTCAAACGGAAATGAAGCGATAAAAAAACAATCTGCCTTGACAACACTGACTGGAAAATGATTCTTTGATAAGCGACGGGCAGATTAGACACATAGCCATAATTTAAAACATAGATTAGGCCATATTAACGTTAACATTGGGAGTGGACCATGGCATTCAAGGGGGTAAAAAGGAAAACACGGCGTGGCGCTCAAAGTGTTAACAAAGAGAGGCAGTTGATTTTGCACACAACATTTTTTGTATTTTTTTTTAACATACCGTAATTCCTCTAATAGTAACCGGGTCTCAAATACAAGCCGGGTCTCTATTAATGGCCGGGTGCGCTCTTGAGCTAAGCAATTATAAGCCGGCCTCCTAATACAAGCCGGGTTACTAATATACTGAGCTGCATACTGAGCTAGTTACTTGATTTCACTTTGAAAACGTTGAAATGACCAGTGACCACCTGTAATTGCACTGTTTACTATTTCATACAGTACTTGGTTTCAATAAATGAACCCAGTACATTTTACTGGGTTCAAACTGACACAAAATGTTGATTTATTCATTATGATCCGTTTGAAAATTTGAAATATAGGCCTCCCTCTTATACAGGCCTCCTCCTAATACAAGCCTGGTACCCGCTACAGTTGAAACAAATACAAGCCGGGGTTACTATTAGAGGAATTACGGTAATCAAATTTTATTTTCATATTCGAATACCATGCCCATCGAACAAAGCTTCAAAGTATTTAAGACAGCCCTATAATATATGTAGCGCAAAGGACCTTTTTGTAAACTCACGCACTTTCGAGGACATTCATGAACAGTTGACCATTGGGAAAAACGTCTTGATTGAACTCAATTTCTCTTATTTTTTCAATATTCTGTATGAACAAACCAGACTAAGAAACGGTTGTCTCTGCTCTGTAGAGGACCGGAGCACTGTTAGCCCCCTCTTCATCCTCCATCCATCTGAAGCAAACAGCAGGAGGCTCTTCCTCTCTGCTGGCTCCTCTGTGGGTTCTGGGGTGGCCCTGTTGGGTTCTGGGGTGGCCCTGTTGGGTTCTGGGGTGACCCTGTTGGGTTCTTCTCACAACAGTGCCTCACATATCTGCAGTAGTTAGTTTAGGAAAGCGATTAATTATTGTACCAATTAAGTCTATAAAAAAAAAGAAATGCTAATAAAAACAGCAACGTTTTACTATGGTGATCAATATTCAGTACATTTCATTTTGGAAAAGCTATTTAATTTATATTCCACTAATTCACTGTCGATTCACAAAGCTTTAACACATTGAGTGCCAACGACGATAAATCTCGTTGTTGGCCGCCATGCGTTGAGTGCCAACAACGACAAATCTCGTTATTTAATCGTTATTTCTTTTATTAGCGATATCCATTCATTTTTCATCAATCCAGCCTCACGTTATCATTGGGACTGTCTATGAGCTCGAAAAGGCTCCCCAAATACTCGTCTCCCGGATGGTATTGCACCCATTGGAATGGACTCAATGAAAATGCATGTGAAAAGAAAACTCCGGATTCCACATTTTACTTCTCAGGCATGTAACCCGAGACTACTGCATTCATTGGGGACCCTCAGAGCAGCGTGGATTATGTGTTTCGAGTACATAACGTTGGATCAATAAACGCGATCGATATTTGGAATGGCGATCAGGAATTGGAATAATCTTTTTGCAGAACATCTGATCTGAGGTAAGGAATCTATTTGACCAGTCTTGAGGTAATCGGATGTTTTTTTTCACATATTTCACAACGTGTCCCCTATGTGTGTGTACATGACGTTAGCGCTGACCAGGTCATAGATAATCGATTTTTCAGCCCGCTTCTCTAGTGTGCATAAGTACACATATACTATCGATAATCTAGCGTTTATTTGAAAACGATTCATAAATCAGCCGGAAAATGACAACGTGTTGTGCGTATTACACTAAAGGGCGATTCCTGCGGAATCTTTTTTCTTTTCTAGAAATGTCCAAAAACTTCTGTTTTTCAAAACGGTATAAAACGGAAATGTACCAATGAAAAAACAATCCGTTTCGTACATGTTGACTGCATGCAAGTCATTGATAAGCGACAGGCGTATTAGACACATAGCCATAATATAGAATATAGAAATAGCTCCGCGAAAATCATGAAATATCGGAAAATTTGTCCCAAAAGGCTGGCATTCAAGCGATAAATAGTGCGCCCCCTGCTGGCACTCAATGTGTTAATGGACAGTAACTTGTAATAAATCCCATTAATCAAACGGTTATTGTTGTGGGTGGGTTTTTGTTTACCTGCATGGTTCAAGGAGGTTCTACTCTACAGCTTCTGTATCTTGGTGGTCTACAGTCCACGGCAATTCAGCGAGCCAGCCAGTGTGTTTGTTACTTCGTTAGATGTGGTCTGAGTCACCGATGTGAAAATGTTGACCGATAACCGATATTAATATTGCTGTTCTGGCCGATACCGTTATTTACCGATGTCGATATCTCTGTATAGAAAACACTTTTTTATGATAATCAAATAGAGCTATTTTCCAAAACTCTTTATTTTATTTTTTTATTTTGTAACTTATTTTCAGAAAGAACTGATATTTTTACACTATTTAAGGCCAAAACATGATGATTGATTTCGGACCGATATCGATGTGTTAAAAAAAACGGCCATATCGACCGATATTATATCGGTGGCCGATATATGATATATCGTGCATCACTAGGTCTGACTCATCTTGGTTCTGAACCCTGCTTCAGCATTAGCTCTAGCATCCACGTTAGCTACAACATGCTTAGCATTGAGGTGATAACGTAGGCTTGAAATGCTCCGGTGATATGCAAAGTCTTTGCAAACACAACCGTTCTCGTATCAAAACTTCCATCTGTTTTTCTTTTTAATTGTATCTAAATCTCCCATTCAACGGGGCAAGCAACGCAGTCTTAACTTTTACCATGATAGCTAACTGTCTGACGTCACCCAATGCATGCTGTGCAACGGTATAAGCGGTATGCCTGGAACTCGTCCACTGAGAAATGTTCCGTGTTGTCTAGAGTAAAGAAATAAAGTATAAAGCGCAATAAATGCAGATTTGTTTTAAACGTAACATTTTTTCTGTAGTTAATTAACATAAATTAATGTGATAAAGTCCCATCCCTAAAAATAATATCATAATTCTTTGCCCGAACCGCAAATTACATCACGCCATAAATCAATCTCTCCAGACTGTATGACATTAAGTAGCATTTTCTTTTCAAATGTATCCAAGAGTAAAGACCTTAACCATGTCACAACAGCAGTCATAGTGTATATTTTCAGCAATACATTTGTTTACCAATAGGTAAATAGTGTAAAGTGTTATTAGTGAGATTTTAGTTTATGGAATGTCTTAATAATTTAGCGAATATCCGCCATTTTTAATTAGCGAAACGTCGCCAGTTGTAGTCATATGAGCAGAGGCCATCGATAGCTCTCAATGAGCGTTGACATTTCTTAAAACTACGGCTAGGGCTTAACAGGTTAACTAGGAAAACGTTTTCCTTTGATGCTTCCAACACCTGGAACGCCCTCCGACTGACTCTGAAGCTGAAGGTTCTTCCAACACCTGGAACGCCCTCCGACTGACTCTGAAGCTGAAGGTTCTTCCAACACCTGGAACGCCCTCTGACTGACTCTGAAGCTGAAGGTTCTTCCTTCTCTCGCTGCATTTAAAAGTATGATCTCCGACCACCGTGTGTCGACTTGTAACCGTCTTAGCAGATTTTTATGGTTTATTTATTGTGCCTATATGTATGTATATGATAAACTGTGTCTTGTTTTGTAAGCTCGCCGTTGCTGTAAATGAGGCTAATGAAATAGCACGTTGAGTTTAAAAGAATGAATTCAAGCGAGAGAAAAAAAGATAAACAAAATGTCTTAAAGGGGAACTATCTTATAAATGGCCTTTTTCAGTGTTTAGCATTGTTTCCTAGCTATGTGGACTTATATTAATAGGATCTATGTCTCTAATTATCATATTGGCGCATTCTTCCAATTCTCCTCTCACAATATTCACCCTCGCTGAACTGAGTCATCTGAAAATGTGCATATCTGTGATGTCAGAGATTTCTCAGCTGCATAATAATTAGGGATGTCCCGATCCGATCACGTGATCGGAATCGGCGTCGATCACGTGCTTTTCACAGGATCGGGGATCGGGAAAAAATAATAATAAAAATCGGCAGTCAAAAAAAGAGAGATTTTATTCAACAAACATGACCATGTCCACGTCTTAAACTCATACGGAGGCCTTAGTTTTGGTTTTAAATTACATATAATATATCATCATTAATGTATTTATTGTCACACAGAGCAGAATAATTGTCCACAACAAACACATTCCCCTTTAATTTTCACCGTTGAAACAAACGCATCCCTTTAATTTAGACGCTACACGCTACACGCTCGACCACATCACAACAACAGTACAACACGTCGCTCCTGAAACACGGTTAATATCCACTGACTTGAGCAGCTAGACTTAATGTCAGAGGTTTGGAACTAATTATTTTAAAATAGAAAGTCAAGCCAGTTGCAATGTTTGCAAGGAGGACAGGCTGGAGGCGAAGTTTTCAGACTAACTTTTCACCTGGAGGATAACGTTACGTGACTGAGGATTATCGTCGGCGTTTCAGACCAGAATGGACCATTACGTAAGTCGAACACTGAATGTATACTAATGTGCAAACATATATTGAAACTTTTAATATTTCTCATATGAAGCAGAAGCACATTTCTCAGGGTGAATGTAATAACAAAAGCCTCCGCTCTCGCGCCCCGGACTATAGGCAACAGATGGGCTTGTCTCGCTCTGCCAGTTTCTGACAAAAATGCGTCAAAATTGATTACTAATGTGAAAGATCGGATCGGAAACGATCGGATCGATAGATATTTAAAATCACATGATCGGGATCGGATCGGAAGCAAAAAAAGGCGATCGGGACATCCCTAATAATAATGTGGCAGTTGGTGTGGCAGTTGGCACCAGGCCACACAGTGGTTGGAGCCCAGCCTCAAAACGGCTTAAGATCTTGAGGTAGAAAAATGCTGTTTTTGAGTACTTGATTAGAAATACAAAACAATGAATTTCTTTTGAAAAAAACCTTACAGAGGTGTTCCATAGACTCACAGGAATTGTGTAAAATTGCCCAAATAGTGAAAGAAATAATAAAATAGTTCCCCTTTAATTTGACTGGTGACCGCAACATTGTGTTTCCCAGTATGATGTAGTCCTTCCCACGGTATCATCTGCGATTCACCATGCGGCCCCCTCTGTGATTTAGTTTGACACCCTTGATTTAGAGATATTTCAGTGATTAAAAACCGAGGAAAAGGAGAATGACTTCATTAAGATCACTTAATGAATTGTGATAAATCAGGCTTTCCTGTATGATCTTATTTTGTGGTCGAGCCTCAAAGATAATCGGCAAATCCGTCAACCATTCCTGGTTAGTTACACTACAAATATGTTGAGAACGGCCCGCCATCAGATCCCTCACATGTATTAACCCTTTCACCACCACACTACAGAAGGTTAACCCTTTCACTACCACACTACAGAAGGTTAACCTTTCACAACCACACTACAGAAGGTTAACCTTTCACTACCACACTACATAAGGTTAACCCTTTCACCACCACACTACAGACGGTTAACCCTTTCACTACCACACTACAGAAGGTTAACCTTTCACTACCACACTACAGATGGTTAACCATTTCACTACCACACTACAGAAGGTTAACCCTTTCACTACCACACTACAGACGGTTAACCCTTTCACTACCACACTACAGACGGTTAACCTTTCACTACCACACTACAGAAGGTTAACGCTTTCACTACCACTACAGAAGGTTAACCTTTCACTACCACACTACAGAAGGTTAACGCTTTCACTACCACACTACAGAAGATTAACGCTTTCACTACCACACTACAGAAGGTTAACCTTTCACTACCACACTACAGAAGGTTAACCTTTCACTACCACACTACAGAAGGTTAACGCTTTCACTACCACACTACAGAAGATTAACGCTTTCACTACCACACTACAGAAGGTTAACGCTTTCACAGGGCTGTACATTGCGATGATATGATCGCAAATTGCCCCCTAATTTGGTCCGTGCGAGTTTAAAATAATATCTGGGGGCAAGCTTGCGAGTGGTGATTTCAACCCTTCATTCGCATTTCACTCCTAAATTAATCCATACAAATTGTAGTAAAACATTAGCCTACAACCAGGGCTGTACAGTGCAATATAATGTTGCGGTTGTAATTTCATTAGACAGACCAGCGCGGACCTTTAATAACATGCAATTTAATTGACACGAGCAATGAGCTAACGGTAGCTGCTAACCAAGGTATCCATTAGGATTATGCTAAGTTAACTAGCGATCTCTGCTAACCCTGGAAAACGGTCAAAGCGGACTCCACAAGACTAGTTCCATTCGTGAGGAAAGGGGGTGGGTTATATTGACAACGCTTGACAACAAAAAAAAAAAAAAAATCTAACCCTAACTAACCGTACTGTCATGCACTTGTCCTAATAAACTAACCTACACTGTAGCACTCAACACTTTGATGAACATTGTTGCTCAGCTGATAGAGTTGTGCCCTTCCTGATGGCTTGTCGTACAGAACTTGTAAGTCGCTTTGGATAAAAGCGTCAGCTAAATGACTAAATGTAAAAAATGTAAACAGAAGTTTAAACATAACTTCATATTTATTGGTTATTCATTTCTGTATATCATTCAATTTCCATCTCCGTGTGTCTCCAGGCATCTCCATCTCTTCCTGTTTACATTCGAGTGTGACGTCATCACCTACGGCAGCTTAGACGATCAAAACGCGAACCTAGAACAAAACCCGAAGGGGGGGGGGGGGCTGGCTCTCTTGTTCGTTCTCGCCCCCTCTCTCTCTCTCTCTTCTCTCTCTCTCTCTCTCTCTCTCTCTCTCGCTCTCGCTCTCGCTCTCGCTCTCGCTCTCTCTCTCTCTCTCTCTCTCTCTCTCTCTCTCTCTCTCTCTCTCTCTCGCTCTCTCTCTACATTCAATGATTTAAAGTAGCCAAATGTTACACACAGTATAAATACTAACTGGATAGTTGATGATATAAACATTTTATTTCATTATCTGAAATATTCTAAAATCATTAAGTCTGTGTGATTATTATTTTCTCACAGTAGTGTGTGTGTGTATATATATATATGTGTGTGTGTGTTTGGCTAAAGTGGATAGAAAACACAGTACTGTGTAAAAGGCACCCAAGAGTTTTTATATAAATAGTCTTAGATGTAAATAATTTTTTTTATTAGTGTCAGTAGACTACTCTTAGTACATTTTCATTAAATTATTTTTTAAAGCATCTTCATGGTTTAATAATGCAAACATATGTTGCAGGGACTTATTATAATCATCATATTGGCGTGACTGTATGCATCAAAGGGTTAAATCAAGCATTTTTAAGTGCTTTAGAGGAAATGTCAAAATATCGCGTTATCATTTAGAGGCCATATCGCCCAGCCCTACTATAATGGTAAAATAGTTATTTAAAAATGTGCCCCTAAAATATATTCTTTGCCCCTAAATTTCTCATTTAGGGGCAAGTGTGCCCCTAGTGAAAAAGCTTAGCGTACAGCCCTGTTTCACTACCACACTACAGAAGGTTAACCTTTCACTACCACACTACAGAAGGTTAACGCTTTCACTACCACACTACAGACCGTCTGAGGGGATGAGGGGTGGGTAGTATAGCGTATGTGTGTCTTCACTGTACATTTGTGTATCCGACCAATCTGTACTACATACATGTATGTTTGTTTGAATAATTTATTGCACAATCGCTGCAGGCATGACCACCCGCATTTCACTGTATGCCTTGTATGCCGTGACAAATAAAACTCTTGACTTGACTTGAGCTGCTAATATAATAATGCACCATTTATATATTTAATGAATAAATAATAATATTTGTTTACCACCACAGACATCCAGATCAAGGAGGAGCCAGACTGCGAGGACTGGCAGCTGGGCAGCGAGTCGACCCTGAACACCAGCGACCTGTCCCACCTGCGGGTCCGGCTGGTCGACGAGGACGACGTGCTGCAGGAGGCCAGCAAGAGGCTGCGGCGCGTGGCCTGTACCTGCCCCAACTGTAAAGAGTCGGGGGGGAGGTGAGTCCTGAGAGGGGGGCGTGGCCTGTACCTGCCCCAATTGTAAAGAGTCGGGGGGGAGGTGAGTCCTGAGAGGGGGGCGTGGCCTGTACCTGCCCCAACTGTAAAGAGTCGGGCGGGAGGTGAGTCCTGAGAGGGGGGCGTGGCCTGTACCTGCCCCAACTGTAAAGAGTCGGGGGGGAGGTGAGTCCCGAGAGGGGGGGGGGGCGTGGCCTGTAGGGATGGGAATCGAAACCGGTTCCTAATTGGCCGATGCCTGGAACCGTGTAGCTCCCGTGACTTTCGATTCCATTATCGCTGCCAGGTTTTTCCTAGTTGCGCAATAACGTTAGCATGTAGCCATGGCAGACTCTATTTGATTCCTTAAGGGCTCGAAATTGCCTGGGTTTTGGTAATATGCTCCCGAAATGCTCCCGCTGTTTGGCTACTTCTATGTGCAGTGAAAACTACTTGAATGCTTTAGAACCTAGTCATTGATTTAGTTGAGGGTGAGCTAAAATTAGCCGCGGAGCTAACGCTATCTAACGTGAGCTAACGCTATTTAATCAAGCTCACAAAGAGAGATAAACAGCTGACAGCGGATAGTACAGGTACAAATACAATAAAACAGCAGGTGGGGGCTGTTGTGTAAACCTTGTACTCTTTAGTTCACATAATAGACGGAGTGTTTGTTTACTTCTGTACTCTGTAAGCCAGGAAGTACAAGTGGTGCAACATACAAATGTGTCCGTGTAGCAACACAAGCCAATACCTTATAGGACAGGGGCCCGGGGAGAGAGGTGTGTGTGTGTGTGTGTGTGTGTGTGTGTGTGTGTGTGTGTGTGTGTGTGTGTGTGTGTGTGTGTGTGTGTGTGTGTGTGTGTGTGTGTGTGTGTGTGTGTGTGTGTGTGTGTGTGTGTGTGTGTGTGTGTGTGTGTGTGTGTGTGTGTGTGTGTGTGTGTGTGTGTGTGTGTGTGTGTGTGTGTGTGTGTGTGTGTGTGTGTGTGTGTGTGTGTGTGTGTGTGTGTGTGTGTGTGTGTGTGTGTGTGTGTGTGTGTGTGTGTGTGTGTGTGTGTGTGTGTGTGTGTGTGTGTGTGTGTGTGTGTGTGTGTGTGTGTGTGTGTGTGTGTGTGTGTGTGTGTGTGTGTGTGTGTGTGTGTGTGTGTGTGTGTGTGTGTGTGTGTGCGCGCGCGCGCTCTCTGTTCTTGTGTGTGTCAGAAGTCAGAGGAATAACGACCTGTTATTCAATAGATTAAATTAGTTTAAGAATAAAAAAATAAATACATTTTAAGAGAATCTCAAATACATTATTTTATTTAAGTGTAGGCTATAGTTAATGTTTTATTTTTTACAGTTTTTGTATTTTTCTGACATGGGGGCTCAACAATAAATGACAATCAGAAATGTCAAGTTGCATGTTGTTATTCTAACCAGCTTAGACCCCTACGCTCTGCATCTTCTGGCCGCCTCAGACCTACTCCTATCCAAGCTCCGGGAGGGTCATCAAAGAGAAGTCGCCTATTCTCAGTCCTTGCCCCACAATGGTGGAATGAACTACCCACCCCAGTTAGGACAGCCGAATCACGTCCAATCTTTCGCCGTCGACTAAAGACTCACTTCTTCAACCATTATCTGAATAAAAAAAAAAAATCTAACCCTAACTAACCGTACGGTCATGCACTTGTCCTAATAAACTAACCTACACTGTAGCACTCAACACTTTGATGAACATTGTTGCTCAGCTGATAGAGTTGTGCCCTTCCTGATGGCTTGTCGTACAGAACTTGTAAGTCGCTTTGGATAAAAGCGTCAGCTAAATGTAAATGTAGTTCTGTTGCATTTCCAATTTATTTATGTAAATTATAAATTGATCAGGTATCGATAAAGAATCGAATCGATAAGCAGAATCGATAATGGAATCGTATCGATAAAATCCTATCAATTCCCATCCCTAGTGGCCTGTACCTGCCCCAACTGTAAAGAGTCGGGGGGAGGTGAGTCCTGACAGGGGGGCGTGGCCTTTCCCTTCCCCCAACTGTAAAGAGTCGGGGGGGAGGTGAGTCCTGAGAGGGGGGGGGCGTGGCCTGTACCTGCCCCAACTGTAAAGAGTCGGGGGGAGGTGAGTCCTGACAGGGGGGCGTGGCCTTTCCCTTCCCCCAACTGTAAAGAGTCGGGGGGGAGGTGAGTCCTGAGAGGGGGGGGGCGTGGCCTGTACCTGCCCCAACTGTAAAGAGTTGGGGGGGGGGGGGGGGTGAGTCCTGAGAGGGGGGGGGCGTGGCCTGTACCTGCCCCAACTGTAAAGAGTCGGGGGGAGGTGAGTCCTGAGAGGGGGGTGTGGCCTGTACCTGCCCCAACTGTAAAGAGTCGGGGGGAGGTGAGTCCTGAGAGGGGGGCGTGGCCTGTACCTGCCCCAACTGTAAAGAGTCGGGGGGGGGAGGTGAGTCCTGAGAGGGGGGCGTGGCCTGTACCTGCCCCAACTGTAAAGAGTCGGGGGGGAGGTGAGTCCTGAGAGGGGGGCGTGGCCTGTACCTGCCCCAACTGTAAAGAGTCGGGGGGGGAGGTGAGTCCTGAGAGGGGGGGGGCGTGGCCTGTACCTGCCCCAACTGTAAAGAGTCGGGGGGAGGTGAGTCCTGACAGGGGGGCGTGGCCTTTCCCTTCCCCCAACTGTAAAGAGTCGGGGGGGAGGTGAGTCCTGAGAGGGGGGGGGGCGTGGCCTGTACCTGCCCCAACTGTAAAGAGTCGGGGGAGGTGAGTCCTGACAGGGGGGCGTGGCCTTTCCCTTCCCCCAACTGTAAAGAGTCGGGGGGGAGGTGAGTCCTGAGAGGGGGGGGGCGTGGCCTGTACCTGCCCCAACTGTAAAGAGTTGGGGGGGGGGGGGGGGGTGAGTCCTGAGAGGGGGGGGCGTGGCCTGTACCTGCCCCAACTGTAAAGAGTCGGGGGGAGGTGAGTCCTGAGAGGGGGGTGTGGCCTGTACCTGCCCCAACTGTAAAGAGTCGGGGGAGGTGAGTCCTGAGAGGGGGGCGTGGCCTGTACCTGCCCCAACTGTAAAGAGTCGGGGGGGGAGGTGAGTCCTGAGAGGGGGCGTGGCCTGTACCTGCCCCAACTGTAAAGAGTCGGGGGGGAGGTGAGTCCTGAGAGGGGGGCGTGGCCTGTACCTGCCCCAACTGTAAAGAGTCGGGGGGAGGTGAGTCCTGACAGGGGGGCGTGGCCTGCACCTGCCCCAACTGTAAAGAGTCGGGGGGAGGTGAGTCCTGAGAGGGGGGCGTGGCCTGTACCTGCCCCAATTGTAAAGAGTCGGGGGGGAGGTGAGTCCTGAGAGGGGGGCGTGGCCTGTACCTGCCCCAACTGTAAAGAGTCGGGGGGGAGGTGAGTCCTGAGAGGGGGGCGTGGCCTGTACATGCCCCAACTGTAAAGAGTCGGTGGGGGGGTGAGTCCTGAGAGGGGGGGGGGCGTGGCCTGTACCTGCCCCAACTGTAAAGAGTCGGGGGGGAGGTGAGTCCTGAGAGGGGGGCGTGGCCTGTACCTGCCCCAACTGTAAAGAGTCGGGGGGGGGGGGGGGGGGGGGTGAGTCCTGAGAGGGGGGCGTGGCCTGTACCTGCCCCAACTGTAAAGAGTCGGGGGGGGGGGGGGGAGTCCTGAGAGGGGGGGAGTCCTGAGAGGGGGGCGTGGCCTGTACCTGCCCCAACTGTAAAGAGTCGGGGGGAGGTGGGTCCTGAGAGGGGGGCGTGGCCTGTACCTGCCCCAACTGTAAAGAGTCGGGTGGAGGTGAGTCCTGAGAGGGGTGTGTGGCCTGTACCTGCCCCAACTGTAAAGAGTCGTGGGGGGGGGGGAGGTGAGTCCTGAGAGGGGTGTGTGGCCTGCACCTGCCCCAACTGTAAAGAGTCGTGGGGGGGGGGTGGAGGTGAGTCCTGAGAGGGGGCGTGGCCTGTACCTGCCCCAACTGTAAAGAGTCGGGGGGAGGTGAGTCCTGAGAGGGGGGCGTGGCCTGTACCTGCCCCAACTGTAAAGAGTCGGGGGGAGGTGAGTCCTGAGAGGGGTGTGTGGCCTGTACCTGCCCCAACTGTAAAGAGTCGTGGGGGGGGGGGGGGGGGGGGGGTGTGAGTCCTGAGAGGGGTGTGTGGCCTGCACCTGCCTCAACTGTAAAGAGTCGTGGGGGGGGGGGAGGTGAGTCCTGAGAGGGGGGCGTGGCCTGTACCTGCCCCAACTGTAAAGAGTCGGGGGGAGGTGAGTCCTGAGAAGGGGGCGTGGCCTGTACCTGCCCTAACTGTAAGGGGGGGGGGAGGTGGGGAGGTGGAGGTGCAATGGGGGTTTTCTTCACACTAATATTATAGTAGGTGCAATGGGGGTTTTCTTCACACTAATATTATAGTATTAAAACTAGGGATGTCCGATATTATCGGCCTACCGATATTATCGGCCGATATTGGCATTAAAATGTGATATCGGAAATTATCTGTATCTGTTTTCAAAAAAAGATTATTTGTATTTTTTTATTTTTACATTTATTTAACCTTTATTTACCCAGGCAAGCAAGTAAGAGCAAATTCTGATTGTATTTATTGTCAAAAGTATGCATAATGTTGTGTTAATTCCACAACAAGAGATATGTAATGTTAATTACCTGAAATTATTCAGTTTTTTGGGGGGGGAAACCCTCCAATTTGTATTGTTTTTTTATGCGTCTATTTTTTATTGTGTCTACATTCTGTTTAAAACAATAGGGTTTTTCTTCACAGTTGCAGATGAAGATTAGGCTAACTGTAAAGAGTCGGGGGGGGGGGGGGGTGAGTCTGTTAGATTAGAATAGATTTAAATGTATTGTCATCACCAGTGATGCCAGTAATGCGTTACTAAGTAACGCGTTATTGTAATCTGATTACTTTTCCCCGAAAATAGTAATCTAACGCGTTAATCTTTAAAATCCAGTAATCTGATTGCAGTTACTTGTCCAAGTGGCTGTGCGTTACTATTTTGTTACCATCTCATCATAAATTCATAATGCAGGCGGAATGCAGTATTTTATTTCGTTTTCGACAGTCAAAAATAAATTTTGAGCTGTTTTTCTTATTTGGGAGTGACGTCGTGTGGCAGTGAAAGGGTTACACAAGAATGTATCTAACCCTAACTAACCGTACGGTCATGCACTTGTCCTAATAAACTAACCTACACTGTAGCACTCAACACTTTGATGAACATTGTTGCTCAGCTGATAGAGTTGTGCCCTTCCTGATGGCTTGTCGTACAGAACTTGTAAGTCGCTTTGGATAAAAGCGTCAGCTAAATGACTAAATGTAAATGTAGTTCTGTTGCATTTCCAATTTATTTATGTAAATTATAAATTGATCAGGTATCGATAAAGAATCGAATCGATAAGCAGAATCGATAATGGAATCGTATCGATAAAATCCTATCAATTCCCATCCCTAGTGGCCTGTACCTGCCCCAACTGTAAAGAGTCGGGGGGAGGTGAGTCCTGACAGGGGGGCGTGGCCTTTCCCTTCCCCCAACTGTAAAGAGTCGGGGGGGAGGTGAGTCCTGAGAGGGGGGGGGCGTGGCCTGTACCTGCCCCAACTGTAAAGAGTCGGGGGGAGGTGAGTCCTGACAGGGGGGCGTGGCCTTTCCCTTCCCCCAACTGTAAAGAGTCGGGGGGGAGGTGAGTCCTGAGAGGGGGGGGGGCGTGGCCTGTACCTGCCCCAACTGTAAAGAGTTGGGGGGGGGAGGTGAGTCCTGAGAGGGGGGGGCGTGGCCTGTACCTGCCCCAACTGTAAAGAGTCGGGGGGAGGTGAGTCCTGAGAGGGGTGTGTGGCCTGTACCTGCCCCAACTGTAAAGAGTCGGGGGGAGGTGAGTCCTGAGAGGGGGGCGTGGCCTGTACCTGCCCCAACTGTAAAGAGTCGGGGGGGAGGTGAGTCCTGAGAGGGGGGCGTGGCCTGTACCTGCCCCAACTGTAAAGAGTCGGGGGGGAGGTGAGTCCTGAGAGGGGGGTGTGGCCTGTACCTGCCCCAACTGTAAAGAGTCGGGGGGAGGTGAGTCCTGACAGGGGGGCGTGGCCTGCACCTGCCCCAACTGTAAAGAGTCGGGGGGAGGTGAGTCCTGAGAGGGGGGCGTGGCCTGTACCTGCCCCAATTGTAAAGAGTCGGGGGGGAGGTGAGTCCTGAGAGGGGGGCGTGGCCTGTACCTGCCCCAACTGTAAAGAGTCGGGGGGGAGGTGAGTCCTGAGAGGGGGGCGTGGCCTGTACATGCCCCAACTGTAAAGAGTCGGTGGGGGGGTGAGTCCTGAGAGGGGGGGGGGGCGTGGCCTGTACCTGCCCCAACTGTAAAGAGTCGGGGGGGAGGTGAGTCCTGAGAGGGGGGCGTGGCCTGTACCTGCCCCAACTGTAAAGAGTCGGGGGGGGGTGAGTCCTGAGAGGGGGGCGTGGCCTGTACCTGCCCCAACTGTAAAGAGTCGGGGGGGGGGGGGGGGGGGGAGTCCTGAGAGGGGGGCGTGGCCTGAGAGGGGGGCGTGGCCTGTACCTGCCCCAACTGTAAAGAGTCGGGGGGAGGTGAGTCCTGAGAGGGGTGTGTGGCCTGTACCTGCCCCAACTGTAAAGAGTCGTGGGGGGGGGGGGAGGTGAGTCCTGAGAGGGGTGTGTGGCCTGCACCTGCCCCAACTGTAAAGAGTCGTGGGGGGGGGTGGAGGTGAGTCCTGAGAGGGGGCGTGGCCTGTACCTGCCCCAACTGTAAAGAGTCGGGGGGAGGTGAGTCCTGAGAGGGGGGCGTGGCCTGTACCCGCCCCAACTGTAAAGAGTCGGGGGGAGGTGAGTCCTGAGAGGGGTGTGTGGCCTGTACCTGCCCCAACTGTAAAGAGTCGTGGGGGGGGGGGGGGGTGTGAGTCCTGAGAGGGGGGCGTGGCCTGTACCTGCCCCAACTGTAAAGAGTCGGGGGGAGGTGAGTCCTGAGAAGGGGGCGTGGCCTGTACCTGCCCTAACTGTAAAGAGTCGGGGGGGGTGAGTCCTGAGTCGGGGGCAATGGGGGTTTTCTTCACACTAATATTATAGTATTAAAACTAGGGATGTCCGATATTATCGGCCTACCGATATTATCGGCCGATATTGGCATTAAAATGTGATATCGGAAATGATCTGTATCTGTTTTCAAAAAAAGATTATTTGTATTTTTTATTTTTACATTTATTTAACCTTTATTTACCCAGGCAAGCAAGTAAGAGCAAATTCTGATTGTATTTATTGTCAAAAGTATGCATAATGTTGTGTTAATTCCACAACAAGAGATATGTAATGTTAATTACCTGAAATTATTCTGTTTTTTGGGGGGGGAAACCCTCCAATTTGTATTGTTTTTTTATGCGTCTATTTTTTATTGTGTCTACATTCTGTTTAAAACAATAGGGTTTTTCTTCACAGTTGCAGATGAAGATTAGGCTAACTGTAAAGAGTCGGGGGGGGGGGGGGGTGAGTCTGTTAGATTAGAATAGATTTAAATGTATTGTCATCACCAGTGATGCCAGTAATGCGTTACTAAGTAACGCGTTATTGTAATCTGATTACTTTTCCCCGAGAATAGTAATCTAACGCGTTAATCTTTAAAATCCAGTAATCTGATTGCAGTTACTTGTCCAAGTGGCTGTGCGTTACTATTTTGTTACCATCTCATCATAAATTCATAATGCAGGCGGAATGCAGTATTTTATTTCGTTTTCGACAGTCAAAAATAAATTTTGAGCTGTTTTTCTTATTTGGGAGTGACGTCGTGTGGCAGTGAAAGGGTTACACAAGAATGTGTCCCGCGGCGTGACTGGACCCTCTGTCTGTGAGTGACTCTGCTTTGGTCCAATCACATTCCCCATCCACAGTCTGCGAATCAGAGGCAGAGTAGGGCGGGTCTTCACAGCACGTCATGTGACATATGCGCCAATCGTGTGACAGCAGGGCTCCGTCGTTACAGCCTCGTCTGCACAGAGAATTCCACCCCAAAACGCTTGTCTAAACGCAAAATTAAAAGTGAAACCGCAAGACGACTTTTGCGGTTTCTGTTCAGACTTCCATCCCAAAACGCTCGTCTAAACGTAGCCTCAGTCACTACTTCACGTTTGTGTCAGCTAAGCCGGGTGAAAAAAACATTCATATGCGGAGGAAACAAAATACTGTCTACCGCTAAAAACAGCACATCCAATTGCATTGAAAGCATCTGGAATCACAACACTAGCCGACGCTTCGACTAGGTACAAGAGGACTCGGAGGTCCAACAGCAAAAGAGAGAGATTGTTTCTTTCCCTTTTGATTAATGTATATTTGATGGTGGCAGAGCAAAAGCTCTTATTTGCCAGATTTACAGTTAATTTACATGTTAAAGAGAGACTGATTGTATGTTTATAGAGAGACATTTATAAAAACAATTTAATAGTTACAGTTGATATAATTGAATAGTTCAGCCTGCATTTGTTAGATGTGATACACTGGTTTTGTAAAACCACTGGCTGGCTGCTCTAATGCTGTGAGCATCATAGACTGTTGCTTTACCATACTTGATGGTACAGAAGCTGAAGCACTAGTTTAACAATTTACGTTATGTGCAGAGAAACAAGTTAAAAACAATTTATGCACTTTCAATAAAGCGTTTAAAAAAAACTGTTGGGGGAACGACGACGACTTCGTAACCTAGTTACTTTCAAAGTAACTAAGTTACTCTGATAATCAAGTAATCAGTAAAGTAACTTAGATTACTTTTTAAAGGAGTAATCAGTAATCAGATTACTTTTACAAGTAATCTGTGGCATCACTGGTCATCACACAGCACAAGTACAGTACAACAAAAATAAGGTTTGCGTCCAACTAGAGTGCAAATGTAACAGTAAAGTGCAACAGTGATATACAATGTACAGGTGAATAAACCTGTACATTTCATGTTTCACATATATACTTTTTAGTTTTGCATATACCGGTATATATATTTGTTTTGTAAGGTTTTAAATTAGTACACTCTCAGTAGTGGAAAAGGGGTAGGATTAAAGTGTATACTTCTTCCTACTCCTTTTCGAACATGTAAATTGAGTTATGTTTTGCTTTTGGTTATTATTACTATTATTTTTCATTTAATTTCTTGATCAATGATTTGTTTTGATTTGATGTTTGTATTTATTTACACGTTCGAAATAAAGATTTCAAATCAAAATGGAATCAAAGGTTCATACAGTATGAGGGGGGGGGTACAGAATCTCCAACCCAGAGGCTCCAACATGTCTGCTTGACTCTGTAAACTGACCTGAGATCTGTGTGTCCCCCCCCCACCCAGAGGCTCCGACATGTCTGCATGACTGTAAACTGACCTGAGATCTGTGTGTCTCCCCCCCCCCACCCAGAGGCTCCAACATGTCTGCCTTGAGTCTGTAAACTGACCTGAGATCTGTGTGTGTGTGTGTGTGTGTCCCCGAGGCTCCAACATGTCTGCTTGACTCTGTAAACTGACCTGAGATCTGTGTGTGTCCCCCCCCCCCACCCAGAGGCTCCAACATGTCTGCCTTGACTCTGTAAACTGGCCTGAGATCTGTGTGTGTGTCCCCCACCCAAAGGCTCCAACATGTCTGCCTTAACTCTGTAAACTGACCTGAGATCTGTGTCCCCCCCCCCACCCAGAGGCTCCAACATGTCTGCCTTGACTCTGTAAACTGGCCTGCGATCTGTGTGTGTCCCCCACCCAGAGGCTCCAACATGTCTGCCTTAACTCTGTAAACTGACCTGAGATCTGTGTGTCCCCCCCACCTAGAGGCTCCAACATGTCTGCTTGACTCTGTAAACTGACCTGAGATCTGTGTGTGTGTGTGTGTCCCCCTCCACCCAGAGGCTCCAACATGTCTGCTTGACTGTAAACTGACCTGAGATCTGTGTGTGTGTCCCCTCCCCCAGAGGCTCCAACATGTCTGCTTGACTCTGTAAACTGACCTGAGATCTGTGTGTCCCCCCCCCCACCCAGAGGCTCCAACATGTCTGCTTGACTCTGTAAACTGACCTGAGATCTGTGTGTGTGCGTGTGTGTCCCCCCACCCAGAGGCTCCAACATGTCTGCTTGACTCTGTAAACTGACCTGAGATCTGTGTGTCCCCCCCCCACCCAGAGGCTCCGACATGTCTGCATGACTGTAAACTGACCTGAGATCTGTGTGTCTCCCCCCCCCCACCCAGAGGCTCCAACATGTCTGCCTTGAGTCTGTAAACTGACCTGAGATCTGTGTGTGTGTGTGTCCCCGAGGCTCCAACATGTCTGCTTGACTCTGTAAACTGACCTGAGATCTGTGTGTGTCCCCCCCCCCCACCCAGAGGCTCCAACATGTCTGCCTTGACTCTGTAAACTGGCCTGAGATCTGTGTGTGTGTCCCCCACCCAAAGGCTCCAACATGTCTGCCTTAACTCTGTAAACTGACCTGAGATCTGTGTCCCCCCCCCCACCCAGAGGCTCCAACATGTCTGCCTTGACTCTGTAAACTGGCCTGCGATCTGTGTGTGTCCCCCACCCAGAGGCTCCAACATGTCTGCCTTAACTCTGTAAACTGACCTGAGATCTGTGTGTCCCCCCCACCTAGAGGCTCCAACATGTCTGCTTGACTCTGTAAACTGACCTGAGATCTGTGTGTGTGTGTGTCCCCCCCTCCACCCAGAGGCTCCAACATGTCTGCTTGACTGTAAACTGACCTGAGATCTGTGTGTGTGTCCCCTCCCCCCAGAGGCTCCAACATGTCTGCTTGACTCTGTAAACTGACCTGAGATCTGTGTGTCCCCCCCCCCCACCCAGAGGCTCCAACATGTCTGCTTGACTCTGTAAACTGACCTGAGATCTGTGTGTGTGCGTGTGTGTCCCCCCACCCAGAGGCTCCAACATGTCTGCTTGACTCTGTAAACTGACCTGAGATCTGTGTGTCCCCCCCCCACCCAGAGGCTCCGACATGTCTGCATGACTGTAAACTGACCTGAGATCTGTGTGTCTCCCCCCCCCCACCCAGAGGCTCCAACATGTCTGCCTTGAGTCTGTAAACTGACCTGAGATCTGTGTGTGTGTGTGTGTGTGTCCCCGAGGCTCCAACATGTCTGCTTGACTCTGTAAACTGACCTGAGATCTGTGTGTGTCCCCCCCCCCCACCCAGAGGCTCCAACATGTCTGCCTTGACTCTGTAAACTGGCCTGAGATCTGTGTGTGTGTCCCCCACCCAAAGGCTCCAACATGTCTGCCATAACTCTGTAAACTGACCTGAGATCTGTGTCCCCCCCCCCACCCAGAGGCTCCAACATGTCTGCCTTGACTCTGTAAACTGGCCTGCGATCTGTGTGTGTCCCCCACCCAGAGGCTCCAACATGTCTGCCTTAACTCTGTAAACTGACCTGAGATCTGTGTGTCCCCCCCACCTAGAGGCTCCAACATGTCTGCTTGACTCTGTAAACTGACCTGAGATCTGTGTGTGTGTGTGTCCCCCCCTCCACCCAGAGGCTCCAACATGTCTGCTTGACTGTAAACTGACCTGAGATCTGTGTGTGTGTCCCCTCCCCCCAGAGGCTCCAACATGTCTGCTTGACTCTGTAAACTGACCTGAGATCTGTGTGTCCCCCCCCCCACCCAGAGGCTCCAACATGTCTGCTTGACTCTGTAAACTGACCTGAGATCTGTGTGTGTGCGTGTGTGTCCCCCCACCCAGAGGCTCCAACATGTCTGCTTGACTCTGACAATCAATCAATCAATTTCTTTAATGACCACCCAGCCAGGAAGGTGGAATTTGGTTTCAGTGCATTGCAGTTCCAACATAGAACATATAACATCACTTACAACATACATACTACATGCAGTTAAAAGAAAACACAATTACATAGATTACAGTTCAGAGTTGTCCGTGTCAGCAGAGGTAAGGGGGGTTGCAGGGGGGTACTACAGGGAGGGGGGGGGGCGGTACTACAGGGAGTTCAGTGTCCGTATGGCAGTGGGGAAGAAGCTGTTTTTGAACCGGGATGTTTTGGTGGTCAGGGATCTGTAGCGCCTCCCGGAGGGCAGCAGCTGGAAGATGTGGTGTGCTGGGTGAGTGGGGTCAGATGATTTTTCTGGCTCTCCTGATTGTGATTTGGCGGTGGAGTGATTCGAGAGAAGGGAGGGGGGTGCGGGTTATTTTTGAGGATTTATTGATTATTCTTTGTAGTTTGTTTTTCGAGTGAGTGTCCAGATTGCTGTACCAAACAGTTATGGAGAAGGTGAGGATGCTTTGTATAATGGCCTGGTAGAAACGGAGCAGGAGATGTTTTTTGACTGAATGAATGAATGAATGAAAACTTTATTTAACAGATTGCAGAATGGGTACAATACAGTACGGCTCAATACATACAATTGTTAAGGGGATGCAGACCTGAGAAAGACGTTTGTCTTGTTTCCATCAGGGTCCCCCATTTTCAATTCATATAGACATATATGACATACATGACATACAGATAGTCAGTACTGCTACATCTATACATTTATGACATACCAGATTTGCAAATACAGTACTGTTTGTGATACAGAAGGAGTCAAGAAAAGGGAGTATATACATTTGACGTAGAAACTGTACATTGGAGGTTGGGTGGGGGGGGTTGGGTACATTGGGATATTGACAACCATACTGGGTAATTTACATTGGAGGTGGTTGGGGGGGGGGGGGGGGGGGGCGGGGGGCACACTGTATAAACAAGTAACACTGTACATTGAGGGGGGGGGGGGAGGAGACACTGTACAAACAAACACAATTGTACATTGAACTATTGACAAAACCATACTAGGTAAATGACTGTACATTGGAGGGGGTTGGAATGATTGGGTTAGGATATTTACAGGGGCCAGTGTTGAATTGCAGTCTCCCGTAGGTGTCCCTTGAGAGAGGTTTTGAAAGTGGGTAGTGATCCACATTCCTTTACAGCTTTGGGTAGGGCGTTCCACATTGATGTGGCATAATTGCGAAACGTGTTTAGTCCCTTATTTGAGCCGAATCTGGGTTTGACATGATTTGTGGAGCTCCCTCTGGTGTTGTGATCGTGGTATTCACTGACCTTTGGGACTCTGTATTTCTTGAGCTGGCGGAGGAAGAAGAGTCTTTGATTTGCTTTTTTGTGTATGTGGTCTGTGTTGGTTTTCCATTTGAGGTTATTGCTTATGTGAGTGCAGAGGAATTTGAAGGAATCTGTGGTGATTATGGGTTTGCCGGAGATGGATATGGGGGTTTTGGGGTTTGGCTGGCGTCTGAAGTCGATGATGAGTTCTTGGGTTTTTGATGAGTTGAGGAGGAGGTTATTGTCTGTGCACCAGGTGATTGTGTGGTTGATTTGTGTGCGGTATTCTGTTTCGTTATTGTCTGTGATGAGGCCTATAAGGGTTGTGTCATCTGCATATTTATATATTTTTACGGAGTTGTGGAGGGATATGAGCAGGTTGGTGTATAGGGAGAAAAGCCAGGGTGAAAGGACGCAGCCTTGGGGGGCTCCTGTGCTGAGATATAAAGGGTGGGATGTGATGTTATTTATTTTGACCTTCTGTTGTCTGTTGGAGAGGAAGCTATGGATCCAGTGGCAGATGCAGGGGTCAATGTTCATGTCCAGTACTTTATTGATGAGTTTGGCTGAGATAATTGTGTTGAATGCGGAACTGAAGTCCATAACCAGAATGCGGGCGTATGAGTTGCGGGTTTCCAGGTGTTTCAGCAGGTGATGAGTGGCTGTGTTGACTGTCATCCACAGACCTGTTGGTTCTGTAGGCAAATTGGTGTGGGTCCATGAGGGGGGTGGTGCTGGTTTTGAGGTGGGTGAGAATGATGCGTTCAAATGATTTCATTACTACAGATGTGAGGGCAATTGGTCTGTAATCGTTAAGGCAGGAGATATTATTGGATTTTGGGACAGGGATGATGGTGGACTGTTTGAGACATTGGGGGACTGAACAATTACGGAGGGAGGTGTTAAAAATGTTGGTGAAGATGGGGGCCAGTTCTGCAGCACAGTGATGTAGGACAGATGAACTGATGTTATCTGGGCCTGCTGCTTTATTTTTCTTTATCCTCTTGAAGGTGGTCCTCACCTCTTCCTCCTGGATGTGGAAGGGGGGAGGGGGGTGGGGGGGGGTGACTGTTCAAATCTAGTGTAGAAGATGTTGAGTTTGTCCGGGAGCTGGTCATCACTGTCGGGTATGGGGGGGGGGGTTCTTTTTGTAGTTGGTAATGTCCTGGAGTTTTTTCCAGATGGTTCTTGTATCATTGGTTGTGATTTGTTGTTCTAGTTTGGCGGCGTAGTTGGATTTTGCTTTTCTTATTGCAGCCCTTATTTTGCAGTCACATAGTGTTCTTTTATTCCTGTTATGTAGGCAGTGTTTTTCTCTTTTCTTAGTTGTTGGATTTCTTTGGTGAACCAGGGTTTATTGTTGTTGTAGAACTTGACCGTTTTTGATGGGATGCATAGTTGTTCACAGAAGTGGATGTATGACGTCACTGTGTCTGTGTAGTCATGCAGGTCGCCGGCTGCGCGGAACTCGTCCCAGTCAGTGCATGCGAGGCAAGCGCGCAACTTTTCGGTGGCCTCTGTTGACCAGGACCTGACAGATTTTTCCGTTGGTTTAATGGATTTAAGTTTTTGTTTGTATGTTGGGATGAGCAGCAGCATTGCATGGTCGGACTTGCCCAGGGGAGCTCTTGGAAAAGCACGGTAAGCCTGCTTGATTGTTGTATAGCA
Organism: Notolepis coatsorum; assembly: GCF_963971535.1. Classification (NCBI taxonomy): domain Eukaryota; kingdom Metazoa; phylum Chordata; class Actinopteri; order Aulopiformes; family Paralepididae; genus Notolepis; species Notolepis coatsorum. The sequence continues at coordinate 157,761,140 of NC_140169.1, read as the reverse complement.
GTGGTCCAGTATGTTATTCCCTCTGCTGGGGCAGGTTACCTGTTGGTGATAGCTCGGTAGCTCAGAGGACAGGTTGGTTTGGTTGAAGTCGCCTAATACAATTATTGCTGCATCGGGGTGTTTGTTTTCAACAGATGATATGTAGTTGGCAAGTTCGCTTATGGAGGAGTTAGCGTTAGCATCTGGGGGGATGTAAACACCGATCAGGATTACCGATGCGAATGCTCTGGGGAGGTATGTTGGTCTGCATTTAACGGAGATATATTCCAGGTGAGGAGAGCAGATCTGACTGAGTGTAGTGGAGTTGGTACACCAGCGGTGGTTGATCATAAAACAGATGCCTCCACCCTTGGATTTGAGCGACGTGGTGGCTAGGCCCTGCTCCGGAAGGTTGGGGATCTCACCCTCAACATTGACGGCTGCTCCATCTCCCCATCCCCTAAGGTCCACAACCTGGGCGTTATCCTGGACTCCACCCTTTCCTATCAATCCCATGTCAATTCCCTCACCAAATCCGCCTTCTTTCACCTCCGAAACATTTCCAGACTCCGACCATCACTTTCCGACACCACAGCTGAGACCCTCATCCACGCCTTCGTCACCTCCCGCCTGGACTACTGCAACGGGGTCCTGTCCGGGGTCCCAAGCAAAACTCTGGACAGGCTCCAGTATGTTCAAAATTCAGCTGCCAGGGTTCTAACCCGCACCAAACCCTGGCAGCACATCACCCCCATCCTCATCCACCTCCACTGGCTCCCCATCAAATCCCGCATCACCTACAAAACCCTCCTGCTCACCTACAAATCCCTTCACGCCCTGGCACCTCAGTACCTCACTGACCTCCTCCACCCCTACACTCAGTCACGGTCCTTGCGATCCACGGACACTGGTCAGCTCTCCATCCCCCGAACCAGACTACGGACGTTCGGGGACAGAGCTTTCAGTGTGGCAGCTCCCACCCTCTGGAACTCTCTCCCCGCAGAACTCCGCACCGCCCCAACTCTGGACTCATTTAAAAAACTGCTCAAAACCCACCTCTTCAACCTGGCCTTCAACCACTAACTTTCTCACTTTATATGTATATGTTGTGTCTGTCCACTATGTTTGTTAATTTGTTACCCCCCCCCCCCCCCCCTTATGTAAAGCGACCTTGGGTCCTCTGAAAGGCGCTATATAAAACGAAGTATTATTATTATTATTATAGTCTGTCGGCTCGTGGAGTGTGAATCCTGGAAGCGTTACCGCTTGGTCGGGCACCGATTGGTCTAACCAGGTCTCAGTCAGTCAGACAGATGGCAGAGCAGTCGCTATAATCTTTGCTAGATTGTAATAGAAGTTGTAGTTCATCCATTTTGTGTCGGAGGGATCTTACGTTAGACAGCAGGAGGGCTGGTAGTGGAGGTCGGTATGGGCGCCGTCTAAATCTTGAGAGGATCCCGGAGCGCCTTCTCTGTAGATGATACCTGTGGCGTTGAGTGGCCAGTGGTTGTAAGGCAGTATTTCCATGGGTAGGAACGCTGATGGCTCCAAAACGCCATGTCTATTGTGTCGAAGGTTTAGTAGCTCCCACCGGGAGTATTGGATTGTACATGACACTTTACACACGAATAACGAAGACAAGAGTACTAGACATAGGAACGTGAGATCTGTGTGTGTCCCCCCCCACCCAGAGGCTCCAACATGTCTGCCTTGACTCTGTAAACTGACCTGAGATCTGTGTGCCCCCCCCCCACCCAGAGGCTCCAACATGTCTGCCTTGACTCTGTAAACTGACCTGAGATCTGTGTGATTCCCCCCCCCCCACCCAGAGGCTCCAACAGTCTGCTTGACTCTGTAAACTGACCTGAGATCTGTGTGTGTGTGTGTGTCCCACCCAGAGGCTCCAACATGTCTGCATTGACTCTGTAAACTGACCTGAGATCTGTGTGTGTCCCCCCCACCCAGAGGCTCCAACAGTCTGCTTGACTCTGTAAACTGGCCTGAGATCTGTGTGTGTGTCCCCCACCCAAAGGCTCCAACATGTCTGCCTTAACTCTGTAAACTGACCTGAGATCTGTGTCCCCCCCCCACCCAGAGGCTCCAACATGTCTGCCTTGACTCTGTAAACTGGCCTGCGATCTGTGTGTGTCCCACCCAGAGGCTCCAACATGTCTGCCTTAACTCTGTAAACTGACCTGAGATCTGTGCCCCCCCCCCCACCCAGAGGCTCCAACATGTCTGCTTGACTCTGTAAACTGACCTGAGATCTGTGTGTGTGTGTGTGTGTCCCCACCCAGAGGCTCCAACATGTCTGCTTGACTCTGTAAATCAATCAATCAATCAATTTCTTTAATGACCACCCAGCCAGGAAGGTGGAATTTGGTTTCAGTGCATTGCAGTTCCAACATAGAACATATAACATCACTTACAACATACATACTACATGCAGTTAAAAGAAAACACAATTACATAGATTACAGTTCAGAGTTGTCCGTGTCAGCAGAGGTAAGGGGGGTTGCAGGGGGGTACTACAGGGAGGGGGGGGGGGGGTACTACAGGGAGTTCAGTGTCCGTATGGCAGTGGGGAAGAAGCTGTTTTTGAACCGGGATGTTTTGGTGGTCAGGGATCTGTAGCGCCTCCCGGAGGGCAGCAGCTGGAAGATGTGGTGTGCTGGGTGAGTGGGGTCAGATGATTTTTCTGGCTCTCCTGATTGTGATTTGGCGGTGGAGTGATTCGAGAGAAGGGAGGGGGGTGCGGGTTATTTTTGAGGATTTATTGATGATTCTTTGTAGTTTGTTTTTCGAGTGAGTGTCCAGATTGCTGTACCAAACAGTTATGGAGAAGGTGAGGATGCTTTGTATAATGGCCTGGTAGAAACGGAGCAGGAGATGTTTTTTGACTCTGTATTTCTTGAGCTGGCGGAGGAAGAAGAGTCTTTGATTTGCTTTTTTGTGTATGTGGTCTGTGTTGGTTTTCCATTTGAGGTTATTGCTTATGTGAGTGCAGAGGAATTTGAAGGAATCTGTGGTGATTATGGGTTTGCCGGAGATGGATATGGGGGTTTTGGGGTTTGGCTGGCGTCTGAAGTCGATGATGAGTTCTTGGGTTTTTGATGAGTTGAGGAGGAGGTTATTGTCTGTGCACCAGGTGATTGTGTGGTTGATTTGTGTGCGGTATTCTGTTTCGTTATTGTCTGTGATGAGGCCTATAAGGGTTGTGTCATCTGCATATTTATATATTTTTACGGAGTTGTGGAGGGATATGAGCAGGTTGGTGTATAGGGAGAAAAGCCAGGGTGAAAGGACGCAGCCTTGGGGGGCTCCTGTGCTGAGATATAAAGGGTGGGATGTGATGTTATTTATTTTGACCTTCTGTTGTCTGTTGGAGAGGAAGCTATGGATCCAGTGGCAGATGCAGGGGTCAATGTTCATGTCCAGTACTTTATTGATGAGTTTGGCTGAGATAATTGTGTTGAATGCGGAACTGAAGTCCATAACCAGAATGCGGGCGTATGAGTTGCGGGTTTCCAGGTGTTGCAGCAGGTGATGAGTGGCTGTGTTGACTGTCATCCACAGACCTGTTGGTTCTGTAGGCAAATTGGTGTGGGTCCATGAGGGGGGTGGTGCTGGTTTTGAGGTGGGTGAGAATGATGCGTTCAAATGATTTCATTACTACAGATGTGAGGGCAATTGGTCTGTAATCGTTAAGGCAGGAGATATTATTGGATTTTGGGACAGGGATGATGGTGGACTGTTTGAGACATTGGGGGACTGAACAATTACGGAGGGAGGTGTTAAAAATGTTGGTGAAGATGGCCAGTTCTGCAGCACAGTGATGTAGGACAGATGAACTGATGTTATCTGGGCCTGCTGCTTTATTTTTCTTTATCCTCTTGAAGGTGGTCCTCACCTCTTCCTCCTGGATGTGGAAGGGGGGAGGGGGGTGGGGGGGGGGGGTGACTGTTCAAATCTAGTGTAGAAGATGTTGAGTTTGTCCGGGAGCTGGTCATCACTGTCGGGTATGGGGGGGGGGGTTTCTTTTTGTAGTTGGTAATGTCCTGGAGTTTTTTCCAGATGGTTCTTGTATCATTGGTTGTGATTTGTTGTTCTAGTTTGGCGGCGTAGTTGGATTTTGCTTTTCTTATTGCAGCCCTTAATTTGTATTTTGCAGTCACATAGTGTTCTTTTATTCCTGTTATGTAGGCAGTGTTTTTCTCTTTTCTTAGTTGTTGGATTTCTTTGGTGAACCAGGGTTTATTGTTGTTGTAGAACTTGACCGTTTTTGATGGGATGCATAGTTGTTCACAGAAGTGGATGTATGACGTCACTGTGTCTGTGTAGTCATGCAGGTCGCCGGCTGCGCGGAACTCGTCCCAGTCAGTGCATGCGAGGCAAGCGCGCAACTTTTCGGTGGCCTCTGTTGACCAGGACCTGACAGATTTTTCCGTTGGTTTAATGGATTTAAGTTTTTGTTTGTATGTTGGGATGAGCAGCAGCATTGCATGGTCGGACTTGCCCAGGGGAGCTCTTGGAAAAGCACGGTAAGCCTGCTTGATTGTTGTATAGCAGTGGTCCAGTGTGTTATTCCCTCTGCTGGGGCAGGTTACCTGTTGGTGATAGCTTGGTAGCTCAGAGGACAGGTTGGTTTGGTTGAAGTCGCCTAATACAATTATTGCTGCATCGGGGTGTTTGTTTTCAACAGATGATATGTAGTTGGCAAGTTCGCTTATGGAGGAGTTAGCGTTAGCATCTGGGGGGATGTAAACACCGATCAGGATTACCGATGCGAATGCTCTGGGGAGGTATGTTGGTCTGCATTTAACGGAGATATATTCCAGGTGAGGAGAGCAGATCTGACTGAGTGTAGTGGAGTTGGTACACCAGCGGTGGTTGATCATAAAACAGATGCCTCCACCCTTGGATTTGAGCGACGTGGTGGCTAGGCCCTGCTCCGGAAGGTTGGGGATCTCACCCTCAACATTGACGGCTGCTCCATCTCCCCATCCCCTAAGGTCCACAACCTGGGCGTTATCCTGGACTCCACCCTTTCCTATCAATCCCATGTCAATTCCCTCACCAAATCCGCCTTCTTTCACCTCCGAAACATTTCCAGACTCCGACCATCACTTTCCGACACCACAGCTGAGACCCTCATCCACGCCTTCGTCACCTCCCGCCTGGACTACTGCAACGGGGTCCTGTCCGGGGTCCCAAGCAAAACCCTGGACAGGCTCCAGTATGTTCAAAATTCAGCTGCCAGGGTTCTAACCCGCACCAAACCCTGGCAGCACATCACCCCCATCCTCATCCACCTCCACTGGCTCCCCATCAAATCCCGCATCACCTACAAAACCCTCCTGCTCACCTACAAATCCCTTCACGCCCTGGCACCTCAGTACCTCACTGACCTCCTCCACCCCTACACTCAGTCACGGTCCCTGCGATCCACGGACACTGGTCAGCTCTCCATCCCCCGAACCAGACTACGGACGTTCGGGGACAGAGCTTTCAGTGTGGCAGCTCCCACCCTCTGGAACTCTCTCCCCGCAGAACTCCGCACCGCCCCAACTCTGGACTCATTTAAAAAACTGCTCAAAACCCACCTCTTCAACCTGGCCTTCAACCACTAACTTTCTCACTTTATATGTATATGTTGTGTCTGTCCACTATGTTTGTTAATTTGTTACCCCCCCCCCCCCCTTATGTAAAGCGACCTTGGGTCCTCTGAAAGGCGCTATATAAAACGAAGTATTATTATTATTATTATAGTCTGTCGGCTCGGTGGAGTGTGAATCCTGGAAGCGTTACCGCTTGGTCGGGCACCGATTGGTCTAACCAGGTCTCAGTCAGTCAGACAGATGGCAGAGCAGTCGCTATAATCTTTGCTAGATTGTAATAGAAGTTGTAGTTCATCCATTTTGTGTCGGAGGGATCTTACGTTAGACAGCAGGAGGGCTGGTAGTGGAGGTCGGTATGGGCGCCGTCTAAATCTTGAGAGGATCCCGGAGCGCCTTCTCCGTAGATGATACCTGTGGCGTTGAGTGGCCAGTGGTTGTAAGGCAGTATTTCCATGGGTAGGAACGCTGATGGCTCCAAAACGCCATGTCTATTGTGTCGAAGGTTTAGTAGCTCCCACCGGGAGTATTGGATTGTACATGACACTTTACACACGAATAACGAAGACAAGAGTACTAGACATAGGAACGTGAGATCTGTGTGTGTCCCCCCCCACCCAGAGGCTCCAACATGTCTGCCTTGACTCTGTAAACTGACCTGAGATCTGTGTGCCCCCCCCCCCCACCCAGAGGCTCCAACATGTCTGCCTTGACTCTGTAAACTGACCTGAGATCTGTGTGATTCCCCCCCCCACCCAGAGGCTCCAACAGTCTGCTTGACTCTGTAAACTGACCTGAGATCTGTGTGTTTGTGTGTGTCCCACCCAGAGGCTCCAACATGTCTGCATTGACTCTGTAAACTGACCTGAGATCTGTGTGTGTCCCCCCCACCCAGAGGCTCCAACAGTCTGCTTGACTCTGTAAACTGGCCTGAGATCTGTGTGTGTGTCCCCCACCCAAAGGCTCCAACATGTCTGCCTTAACTCTGTAAACTGACCTGAGATCTGTGTGTGTGTGTCCCACCCAGAGGCTCCAACATGTCTGCCTTGACTCTGTAAACTGACCTGAGATCTGTGTGTGTCCCCCACCCAGAGGCTCCAACATGTCTGCTTGACTCTGTAAACTGACCTGAGATCTGTGTCCCCCACCCAGAGGCTCCAACATGTCTGCCTTGACTCTGTAAACTGACCTGAGATCTGTGTGTGTCCCCCCCCGACCCAGAGGCTCCAACATGTCTGCCTTGACTCTGTAAACTGACCTGAGATCTGTGTGTGTGTGTGTGTGTGTGTCCACCCAGAGGCTCCAGCATGTCTGCTTGACTCTGTAAACTGACCTGAGATCTGTGTGTCCCCCCCCTACCCAGAGGCTCCAACATGGGGAAGAAGAAGCAGCACATCTGCCACATCGCGGGTTGTGGGAAGGTGTATGGCAAGACGTCCCACCTGCGGGCGCACCTGCGCTGGCATTCCGGGGAGCGGCCCTTCGTCTGCAGCTGGATGTTCTGCGGCAAGAGGTTCACGCGGAGCGACGAGCTGCAGAGACACAGGCGCACGCACACGGGTGAGGTCACTCCCCCCCCCGCCTCACTCTCTCTGTCTCTCTCTCTGTCACTCTCTCTCTGTCACTCTCCCCCGCCTCACTCTCTCTGTCTCTCTCTCTCCGTCACTCTCTCTGCCTCACTCACTCTCTGTCACTCTCCCTGCCTCACACTCTCTGTCTGTCTCTCTCTGTCACTCTCCCTGCCACACTCTCCCTGCCTCACTCTCCCTGCCTCACTCTCTGCCTCACTCTCTCTGTCACTCTCCCTGCATCACTCTCCCTACCTCACTCTCCCGCCTCACTCTCTCTGTCTGTCTCTCTCTGTCACTCTCTGTCACTCTCCCTGTCTCACTCTATCTGTCACTCCCTGCCTCACTCTCTCTGTCTGTCACTCTCTGTCACTCCCTGCCTCACCCTATATCTGTCACTCTCTCCCTGCCTCACTCTCTCTCTGTCTCTCTCTGTCACTCCCTGCCTCACTCTCTCTCTGTCACTCTCTCCCTGCCTCACTCTCTCTGTCTGTCTCTCTCTGTCACTCCCTGCCTCACTCTCTCTCTGTCACTCTCTCCCTGCCTCACTCTCTCTCTCACTCTCTGTCACTCCCTGCCTCACTCTCTGTCACTCTCTCTGTCTCTCTCTGTCACTCTCTCTGTCACACTCTCTCTGTCACTCCCTGCCTCACACTCTTTTGGCAAACATTTGCAAAACAAAGTATAATATAACATATATAATATAAATATAAAATCATAAGTAAGACAAGTAAGGATAACAATCAATTAAATCCCTCCATCCCCCTCTCTCCCTCCCTTTCCCTCTCTCTCCCTCCCTCTCCTATCTCTCCCTCCACCCCCCTCTCTCTGTCTCCCTCCCTCTCCCCCTCTCTCCCTCCACCCCCCTCTCTCTGTCTCCCTCCCTCTCCCCCTCTCTCCCTCCACCCCCCCTCTCTCTGTCTCCCTCCCTTTCCCCTCTCTCCCTCCACCCCCCCCCCCCTCTCTCTCTCTGTCTCCCTCCCTCTCCTATCTCTCTCTCCCTCCACCCTCCTCTCTCTGTCTCCCTCCACCCCCCCCCCTCTCTCTCTCTCTCTGTCTCCCTCCCTCCCTCCCTCCCTCCCTCCCTCCCTCCCTCCCTCCCTCCCTCCCAACAGGAGAGAAGAAGTTCGTCTGTCCGGAGTGCTCCAAGCGCTTCATGCGCAGCGACCACCTGGCGAAGCACATTAAGACGCACCAGAACAAGAAGGGGGGGGCGCCCCCCGGTGGCGGTGGCGCGGTGCTGCTCTCCGTGGAGTCCGCTGGCTCCTCTGACGGCGGCGGCGGCATCATCACCACCACGGCGGGCGGCACCACCACGCTCATCCTCACCAACATCCAGCAGGGCTCCGGCGTGGCCCAGGACCTGCTGGAGGGCCCCCTGCAGCTCGTTACCACGGTGATGGAGTGATGACCCGCCCCTTCACGCGAACCTTACGACCGACCGTCAGATACTCCCGCCCGCCTGCTTCTGTTTTTTTATTTTTCAATTCATGCTATGAAGAAATATATATTATATATATATTTTAACACACAAAACAAATAGTCAATCCGTGTCCATGGGTCCGTCTTTGTACCGAGGGTGGGGGGGGTTCAGAGGGCAAAAGACGTGGTTGCAGTATATATATACACACAAGGAAATGCCTTATTTTGTACAATTATCGTGTAGTTGGGGGGGAAAAGCGTAGGATGCTGTGTAGTTTCAACGCTACGTTCTGGTGTGGAGGAGGAGACGCGGACGGACGACGGAACGGTACCCGGTCGACCGGCGCGCTCCCTCTCGCGGGTGCGATGCCCGCGTCGATCCTCTCTAAATGATCATGTCTGCGGTTAGCAGAGTCTCTCTCTCCTGTAAAGCTAGCGCTCGGATTTCACCACAGAAATGTTTTTTTATTGAACCGAAGAAATGTTTCTGCTCATGTCCAGATGTGTCTTCATGCAAAAATATTCACGTTATTATTCACTTTTTTTTTTAAATATATATATATATATATATATATATATATATATATATATATATATATATTCTGCATTTATAATTGAGTGTTTTGGTAGTGTCTCCTCTTGGTGTTGTTCCTGTGCTTGCCCAACCAACCAGCAAGCCCCCCCCCCTCTTCTCTGCCCCCCCCCCCCCCCATTGAGTTGCTCACGACTGCTATAATTTCGCAGGTGGATAAGAAAAACAATCATGTAATTAAACGTTTTTTTTTGTATAAATCCTCTTGAACATAATACAGTTTATGTGGTATGCATTATTTGCATATCTATTATTTTGACTGAATAGCTATTTATAGTAGGCTTTGCATAGGAAACGATTTTGTGATATCAAACTACGAACTCTTGAAAAAAAAAAAAAAAAAGCTTTTTCATCGTGTAATACAAAGTGTTTTTGTAAAAAAAAAATAGAAAGAAAAAAAACGGGAGGAAAAAAATACCTTTTATTTTCCTTTTTGGATTAATTCAAAACATTAAAAGCCGAGTTGTAATATGAAGAAAACAAAAGCCATGTTTAGGAGTTGAATTGCCAAATTTGACTACAATCTCAGGGTGACTTGGATCATGCAGTACTTTGTGGTTGCATATTAGAGCGACCCCCCCACCTCCCCCGTTCAGTAGCTCGAACCGGGTCGCAGGGAGGTCGCGAAGACACGTGTTTTACTGTTCTATGATCGATGGACCAAAAGCCGAGGTGAACGACGCTGTCACCATGTTCCCTACGCTCTCTCCGAATCTGACCACGTCAGATTTCTTTTTTAAAGACAGCCCCCCCCCCCCGCCCCCCCACCGTCACCTTAATAATGAAACGAGCCTGGTAGAATTCTGCATCGGTACCTCGTTCAATCAGTCCCGCTCGGCAGGTGAGAAGGTGTCAACACGTCGCTCGAAAGGCAACACTCTTTAAAAAAAAAAAGCAGCACTGTTCGCATCACTTTTAATTGTTTTGTTAATGATCCTTTTTGTATGAACTGTTTTTGTATTCCCAAGATATTGTGTTGTTCATGCTTAACTGTCAGTAAATGTACTACATGTTGTATGTCTGCGTTATTTCTTTTTATCAAATTAATTCGGTCACTCTCTCCCTGCCACACTCTGTCACTCTCCCTGTCACTCTCCCTGCCTCACTCTCTCTGTCACTCTCCATGCCACACACTATCTGTCACTCTCCCTGCCACAATCTGTCACTCTCCCTGCCTCACTCTCTCTGTCACTCTCCCTGCCACACTCTGTCACTCTCCCTGCCTCACTCTCTGTCACTCTCCCCACCTCACTCTCTGTCCTTCTCCATGCCACACACTCTGTCATTCTCCCTGCCACACTCTGTCACTCTCCCTGTCACTCTCCCTGCCTCACTCCCTGTCACTCTCCCTGCCTCACACTGTCTGTCACTCTCCCTGCCACACACTCTCTGTCACTCTCCCTCACTCTATGTCACTCTCCCTGCCACACACTCTCTGTCACTCTCCCTGCATCACACTCTGTCACTCTCCCTGCCTCACTCTGTCTCCGTCACTCTCCCTGCCACTCACTCTGTCACTCTCCCTGCCTCACTCTGTCTCCGTCACTCTCCCTGCCACACACTCTGTCACTCTCCCTGCCTCACACTCTGTCACTCTCCCTGCCTCACTCTGTCTCCGTCACTCTCCCTGCCACACACTCTGTCACTCTCCCTGCCACACACACTGTCACTCTCCATGCCACACACTCTGTCACTCTCCCTGCCACACTCTGTCACTCTCCCTGCCACACACTGTCACTCTCCATGCCACACACTCTCTGTCACTCTCCCTGCCACACTCTGTCACTCTCCCTGCCACACTCTGTCACTCTCCCTGCCACACTCTGTCACTCTCCCTGCCACACACTGTCACTCTCCATGCCACACACTCTGTCACTCTCCTTGCCACTCTCTCTCTGTCACTCTCCCTGCCTCACTCTGTCACTCTCCCTGCCTCACTCTGTCACTCTCCCCGCCTCACTCTCCGTCACTCTCCCTGCCTCACTCTGTCTCTGTCACTCTCCCTGCCACTCTCTGTCTCCCCCTCCCCTCACCCCCCACTCGACCCCTGTTTTGTATTACTATATTCTGTCAGATCTTACTTTCCACCCCGTCGAATATTGAAATGTAAAGGATTGGAGGAATAGTTTGCACTGAGCAGCGTCGGTGCTGCTGGAATGTCGGTTTCGTGACGGACAATAACGAGGAAGATGTTTCCCTGTACGTGGTCTTGTCTGGCCGTAAGAAGAACCTACCGGTATTTAAAAAAAAACGATATCAGAGTTTGATACTATATACCCTGAGTGGGAGATGGTAAGACATTGTTTGGACGTAGTGCTTTCTATTTGCACAGCATCAGATGTAGTCAATATTTCCTTCTTTCAAAAATTCCAGTCACTCTAGCTTCTGTATACTTTCTTAAAGTCGATTTTCTGTTTTCTGTAACACAAGTTTCATTTCACATTTTGTACTGTGCGTAATGGTTGTACAATGTTTGTTTCTTTTTAGGGCAGCGTCATATTTCATACTAAACTGACTAAACATGGCCATGTACCAAGTTATCTTGTTTTTATATACTTTGAAAACCTTTTGGTTTGTTTGTGTCTTCTCAAAGACGTGTTTGTTAAAGGGTTTATCATTAATAGAAGAGAGGATAATAGTCACACTGGAGCCAGGCGCTCATGATTGATTCAGTTTGATATTCTAAATTATGATCAGGTCATCAGCATAAAATTACTTTTTTTTTTCTGTCAACCAGGCAGGACCCTAACCTTTTTTTTTTTTTTTTTTAAGTAAATAACTGATTGCAGAGTTGATCTCATGACCGGTCACAATTCTCCAATCACAACTGTTGCTTTCCTCGGAGTTTGTTTGAGGGAAGCACTTGATTGGAGGATAGAGAAAAGAGGGCGGAGCTTGGATTTGATAAGATAATATTACTTTATTGATCCCCTTGGGGAAATTTGGATGGGAGGTACAGGTATGGGTGGGGTATTAGATGAAAGACATAAATATAGGCAATACAATTAGATCTGAATCTAAAAAATATGATAAAATAACCAGTGTAAACAATATAATTAACTCTGAATATACAAATGAGGAAAATTAACTAAACAATATAATTAACTGAATATAAGAAAAATAAAGAGTATACAATGTCTGTACCCTAACTGGCACGATATACGTCTTGCGTTGTGGTCCGTGCAGGTGTTGGTGGTTAAGAGTCAGACACACCTGTAGTGGGCAGACGTTCCTGATGGTTCTCCAGTTATTTTCCGATTTCTACTGAAATGAAATATTGAGATGTTGTCCTATTCAGCATATAGAAGCCATTGGTAATGAATGCTCGTCATTAGCTAAGAAACTGCGATTTTATGTTTTCATTTTGATTTAAATAAGTCAGTTTGTTCCAAACCTTGACAACTGAAGACCGCTCATCTTCAGTACAAGAGTCTGAATGACACACTTTACAAGTTACTGACTTTAGTACAATAGTCTGAATGACAAGCTTTACAAGTTACTGACTTTAGTACAAGAGTCTGAATATTTAAGTAAGTAAACTGTATTCGTGCACCTTTCACAGATAAAATCACAAAGTGCTTCACAGAAGTAAAACAGCTACATAGAGATGAACGCACTACACATAAAACAATTCTGACACAACATAAGCATAGGCATAACATAAGAAAATTAAATAACTAAATATGAGTGCAACATAAATGTCAGTCCTAAAAACAAAACAATTATAAATAAATAAACAAAGTATACAACCAGGAATTAATTCACTCAAAATAATTAAAAGCCTGTCTGAATAAAAAAAACTTTTCAGCTGTTCCTTAAAAGTGGATAGGGAGTCAAGTGAACGCATAGAAAGGGGGAGGGTGTTCCAAAGGGTAGGGGCCATAACTTGGAAGGACCGGTCACCTTTGGTTATTAACCGGGTCCGTGGGACAGGCAGGAGATTTTGGTGGGAGGACCTAAGTGCACGACTGGGGGAATAACAAACTGTACAAGTCACTGACGTTAGTACAAGAGTCTGAATGATGAGCTTTACAAGTCACTGACTTTAGTACAAGAGTCTGAATGACACACTGTACAAGTCACTGACTTTAGTACAAGAGTCTGAATGACACACTGTACAAGTGACTGACTTTAGTACAAGAGTCTGAATGACACACTGTACAAGTGACTGACTTTAGTACAAGAGTCTGAATGACGAGCTTTACAAGTCACTGACGTTAGTACAAGAGTCTGAATGACACACTTTACAAGTTACTGACTTTAGTACAAGAGTCTGAATGACACACTGTACAAGTGACTGACTTTAGTACAAGAGTCTGAACGACACACTGTACAAGTTACTGACTTCAGTACAAGAGTCTGAATGACACACTGTACAAGTTACTGACTTTAGTACAATAGTCTGAATGACACTTTACAAGTTACTGACTTTAGTACAAGAGTCTGAATGACACACTGTACAAGTCACTGACTTTAGTAGAAGGGTCTGAATGACACACTGTACAAGTTACTGACGTTAGTACAAGAGTCTGAATGACGAGCTTTACAAGTGACTGACTTTAGTACAAGAGTCTGAATGACAAGCTTTACAAGTGACTGACTTTAGTACAAGAGTCTGAATGACGAGCTTTACAAGTGACTGACGTTAGTACAAGAGTCTGAATCACACACTGTACAAGTCACTGACTTTAGTACAAGAGTCTGAATGACACACTGTACAAGTGACTGACTTTAGTACAAGAGTCTGTTAGTACAAGAGTCTGAATGACACACTGTACAAGTCACTGACTTTAGTACAAGAGTCTGAATGACACACTGTACAAGTGACTGACTTTAGTACAAGAGTCTGAATGACACACTGTACAAGTGACTGACTTTAGTACAAGAGTCTGAATGACAAGCTTTACAAGTCACTGACGTTAGTACAAGAGTCTGAATGACACACTTTACAAGTTACTGACTTTAGTACAAGAGTCTGAATGATACACTGTACAAGTGACTGACTTTAGTACAAGAGTCTGAACGACACACTGTACAAGTTACTGACTTCAGTACAAGAGTCTGAATGACACACTTTACAAGTTACTGACTTTAGTACAAGAGTCTGAATGACACACTGTACAAGTTACTGACTTTAGTACAAGAGTCTGAATGACACTTTACAAGTTACTGACTTTAGTACAAGTCTGAATGACACACTGTACAAGTCACTGACTTTAGTACAAGAGTCTGAATGACACACTGTACAAGTTACTGACGTTAGTACAAGAGTCTGAATGACGAGCTTTACAAGTGACTGACGTTGGTACAAGAGTCTGAATGACGAGCTTTACAAGTGACTGACTTTAGTACAAGAGTCTGAATGACGAGCTTTACAAGTGACTGACTTTAGTACAAGAGTCTGAATGACGAGCTTTACAAGTGACTGACGTTAGTACAAGAGTCTGAATGACACACTGTACAAGTTACTGACTTTAGTACATATTTAGAACCCAACGCTCATCGGTGGATCCTCTACATGTACGCGCAGAGAGTGACGTCTATCCGGAACGTTAGAACATTTGATTTGATTTGATTTGATTTGATTGAATGAAGTTTATTTCAATTATGCAACATAACAAACAAACATCAAGTACATATATAGCCTTAAGCCGTTCAAATAATAAATATATACTTTTTTTTATATAAAAGAAATAAAGAACAAACAAAAAAGTCAAAAAAAATGTTGTCATTTACATATTTGAAAAGGAGTGGGAAGAAGCATACACTTATTTAATCCCACCCATATTTACTCATCAGGACATACTATATTGTATTGACTAATTCATACATGACTAGACTTATATTGAAAAATGAACTTAGTTAACAATAATTTTTTTAATAATACCTAATACACATAGTACCTCCTGAATGGACCAATGGTGTTGCAGTGAACACATAGTACCTCCTGAATGGACCAATGGTGTTACAGTGAACACATAGTGCCTCCCGGATGGACCAATGGTGTTGCAGTGAACACATAGTACCTCCTGAATGGACCAATGGGAATGATTCTTTATTAATGGCAGACAAGTAATTATTCATGGCATCTTTCATGCCGTGTTCTGGTCTTTCACCCCGAAAGACCACAAAAAGGTGTCCAGTGGATGTGAATCTAAGTGCATTTGTGTGTGTATGTGTGTGTGTTTGCTCAGTTCAAAGGAGTTAATGCATGTTTACAGCTGGCCCTGGCTTTGCCCGCCTGTTTGAACTCTCCTGTGCTGGGGGGGGGGGGGGGGGGGGAGATCTGCTCCCTTTAAAGTCTCTCATTGGCCCGTGATCCTCAAGTGAATGGAACACAAGCTCGCTGCGAACATACAGAACTGCGAGATAACAGCGATGATGCATAAAGTGCAGACATAAAATAGACGATAATCCTAAAATAGACGACATGCATTCATTCATACGTTTATCACAATTGACCTGCGCTGCGTATCCTATCGACCGATCGATGATATGCTAGGAATGAACAAGTTGTTAACCTGTTCGGCGGGTCGTACAGGGCCTAAGGTTAACACTTTCACTACCACACTACAGAAGGTTAACCTTTCACTACCACACTACAGAAGGTTAACCCTTTCACTACCACACTACAGACAGTTCACCCTTTCACTACCACACTACAGAAGGTTAACCCTTTCACTACCACATTATAGAAGGTTAACCTTTCACTACCACATTACAGAAGGTTCTATTTCATTATGGCTCCGCTCAGCATCATATATCTCGCTTCAGTGGATATGCACTGAATACATTTCAAAATGGACCTTTACATACCAACATCCGTCTGACCACACCCCCATCTGCTGCCTACATAAGCAGGGGTGGGGCCACACACTCATCTCCTTCTCAAATTTCATCCACAATATAGTGCCTGTATACCAATCACTTGGCGAGGAAGAAAGTATTAGCTGGAGAAAGGAAAACAGAAGAACAAGGAGATACGTTGACATTATATCTTTATTTTCTCTCACTATTTGAGAAAATACGGCGATATTGTCTTCGTCACTGGAGTGTCTGGAAGATGATGATCATTCTAAATCTCCACCGTTTTTTTCGTATTAGGGGCTCGCGTCGCTGATATACTCCCCACCGGCAGTCCTCCTTGCTGTGGCTGGATAGGTAATTGAACCTCCGGTTATACAGCTGGACTGTGGAAGGCACAGTCTGTTGTGAGGGACTGGTTGTTTTTCGAGCCTGGGTGAGTAATGTTTTGCTTGCGAGCGCCAGTTGTCTGTTAGTGCTATGGGGGCTAGCTGACCATTTTTACGAAAGCCGGCCCCAGATTAGGGTCCTCTGTTCGGCCTCTTAGGCGACAGCGGAGGATCTTGGTCTGAAGCCCATGATGGTCAACTAGTGGGCCGCGACCAGGACCTGGTGAACCCAGGATTCTCTTGACAAGCGGATGCTTCTCTGTCCCGTGCAGGCCCCATCTTTCACTTGAGTGGAAGTACACCCTAAACGAGGAAATGTGGGCATGGATGTTCGTTATCGGAAGATCCATGTTCAAGTCGGCTGCAGCCCAGATGGGAATTGTGCCGGCTCCGCCGTATGTCTGATAAAATCACAGTTGAAAACTGTGTTTGACATTTCTTTTTCTCTTCTCTCTTAACACTTTCACTGCCACACACGAGATATCTCGGGTTTCCGATAGTTATGTTGAAAGCCACACACGAGATTTCTCTGATTTTTTTTAAGCGATCTGAAATCATATTGCATCACGCGAGCCTACCCGAGTATACCCGAGCGCCGCCGGCGATCATATGTGGAAAAAAGCGCCCCCTATCGTCTCCCAGATGACATAAGGGATTTTGGAATGGACTCAATGAAAATGGATGGGGAAAAAAATCCGGTACTCCACATTTTCCAGTCCACTGATCCAGCCGGGGTTACCACAGTTCATTCTGGAGCCTCTCAGCCCCGCGGAATCATGTGTACTACTGTATCACGTTGGATCCATACACTTATCGATTTTTTCGAATGGTGATCAGGAATTGGAATATACCAGTTGGATACCATCTGATGTCAGGTAAGGAATCTATGTTATCAGTGTTAGGATAATCAGACTAATTTTGATGAAGATATAGGCTGTTTTGTGAAATGGGCTCTTTCGGTTTCACTGTAAAAGTCCAAGAGGAAATGAACACGGCGATTATCCGTGCACGGCTCGAATGTGCTTGCGTGCATGTATAATATTGATCATCTAGCGTTTATTTGAAAACGATTCATAAATAGGCAGACGAATATCAACGTTCTGGAATATTCCAGTAAAAGACGATTATCATAGAATGGTCCAGAATGAACAGTTTTTTACCTCAAAAACGGGTGCTTTTCTAAATGCTCTGAACATTTAGAACAGCACTGACTGGAAAAGTATTCTTTGATAAGCGACGGGCAGATTAGACACATAGCCATAATTTAAAACATAGATTAGGCGATATTAACGTTAACATTGAAGTGGACCGTGGCATCAAGGGGGTAAAAAGGAAAACCCGGCGTGGCACTCAAAGTGTTAAGGATGAGGAGGGTTTCAGACGGCGGCCTGTCTGAAGTGTGGCTTGTTATGTTGTTGTGTACAATTCAGGTGATAGCTGCTTAGCTTGCGTGCTAGTTGTGGCCTACCTGTTAGCCAGTCAGCTGTTAGCTGCGGCGCTAGCCCGTTGTGTCACTAGGCTAGGAAACGTTAGCTTGTTGCTATCAATCGAGAGCGGCTGTTAGCTTAATGCTACACTGTTGAACGTTGCTATGACTATAACATGCCTTAAACACTCTGACTACGACGTCATCTTTGACAGAGGATGTTAGTCGAACCTACACCGGGAGCCCTGCCAGCGAGGACTGCGTCAACATCGAGAAACGTAGCGGCTGGGTGGCGCAGCGACGTTACCCTCGTCGCCAACACAGGAGATGCTGTGTTCGACTTCGGTGTCCCGTTAACCAGATTGCAGTTCTCTCGGCCTGCGCTCAGGGTAGGACTTTAAACACTTCTTCTTTCCTTCCCTTCTAAATGTTTTGTAATAACGATGTTTTCCAAAACGTGTGTTGCTGCAAATCATTGAGGATACGACGCGTGTTGTGTGTGAATTGTCTTGTCACTGGTATAGCTTCTCCATAGAAATCGGGTTGTTGTTTACATGTGTAAAAATAATCTGGTTAGTTGTGATGAGAACATGTGTGTTCATGTAACGTGAACTCACAACTAAGGGGGTTAATTAACCTATGAAGCTATGCTTAGTGACATGTGATTGAGGAATGAATTCCTTTCTCAGCCTGTAATGACAATGAACAGTGTGTTCACATATTAACAGGGTTACCTGTTCAACTTGGTCGTATCAAGGGTAAGGAAGGAGGGGTGATCCCCCCGGTTTCCCTGGGGCTTCCCCCCCCTCCTCTCAGACATGTTGTATACAATATATTGTGTCACTGTGTTTGTGGGGATACGATGTAACCCTCAGCTTAATTGCTGGGGTTGTGCTTTCCGCTTGAGAAACTATTTTCTTCCTAAAGAAAGGATTGTTTGGTCACTTATCATGTGTGCTTAGCAAGGCCTGTGGCCAATACATAATCGAGGACTTCTGTCTTCTCTCGTTATGAAAAACGGCGTTCCTCTGTAGTAGGAGTGTACTGTGCCATTTTTTGTTGTGATGAAGGGTTGTGTGTGTCTTTGTGATCTACAACTGGGTTAGGTTTGGCCCACAGAAGCACATGTGTAAGTCTGGACCGGGGCTCTTAAAGGGGCCCTCTCTGTTCTGTGTTTTTCCTTAGTAAAACTCAGGTAGCAGGTTATCACATGAGCTATGTGAGGCTGTTCGATGCTTCATGTAGCAGGCTATGACTGTGTCATGCTCTACTTGTCATCGTATCATGGGTGAGTGGTCGTAAAGGGGTGAACTGGTAATCCTTTCCTCCCCTTTTCTGATTGGTCAGGGGTTAAAACCTCCTGTCCTTCAAGGTTCCTGTCACGTTGCTGTTCGGCACGTTACAGGGTAAGAGGGGGGGGGGGAGTTTCCTGGTCCCACGCCCTGGAAGATTGGGCGTGTGCACCGCGGAAATTCCCCTGCCATAGAGTACGTCACTGAGCGCGTCTCTAGTGGTAAGACTTCCGTTGGTTGTTCAGGTCCATGTTATGGATCTGTTTCAGGGAGTTGTCAGAGCTCCTCCTCACGAAGCTCCTCCTCAGAGAGAAGTGCCTTCTGTGAGTTCGGACTCTCCTTCTCAGTGAGGGAGCCTCCTCAGAGTTTCAGAGCCTCCTCCTCAGATTGTCAAGGTGAGTAGAACTTCAAAAAGGAGTTCTGCTCTATTGTGTGTGTATTCGATTCAATTCGATTATTGAGTGTGTATTGGTTCAGTGCCTCCTCCTCGGAGAGCCCAAACCCAAGTGTTACATAGCTCAATGTTGCAATGTTCTTTTCAATCTATACAGCTCGCGTGGGAAGTCTCTCTGGGGATTCCCGTCTCCTCCCTGTGGAGAGGGTGGTGGGATGTAAAAATGAAAATAATTTTTTACCCTCAGCCGCGTCACGTGGGATTCATGTCAGTCTGTGTTTCTTTCTTTTTTAAATAAAAAGAGGGAAGAACATGAAGCACGACGGCTCCTTGTCGTTCTCCCAGGCGACTTGGAGGAACAATGTCTGGTGTCTTGTTAGACTATCCATTGATGTGTTTGGGTCTCGACGCGTACATAAGTGCTGGCTCTGGGTGTTTCTGATGGGAATCACGCATGAGGCTGGTGCGCCTTGGTTGCTCGTTATTAAAACAGCGTTTTTATAGGGCAACTGGGATGGAGTTTTGTCTCTTCCGAGCGCCAGTTTACTAGGTTTGTCTCGACGAATTCTCGTTCATATCTGGGGGATGTTAACGGAATAGATCAGAACATAGGTAGAGGGGTCTCACGCCCTTGGGGTGGGCCACTGAGCGCGGTACAAATGGGACCGTCTGGGTGGCGCCCTCTTTTCATGTTTTAGATCGACACGCATACTACCCCCTCTCCTGGAGTGGGCATGTCGGCGTGGTTAGGGCACTGGACTGGTTCTGGTTGCGCTGGTCCAGGTCAGTTAACCCGTTGTCCGCCGGGGACGCAGATCTGCTGTTCTGGTACCCTGAGGGACTTGTGACTTGTGTCACAGGGTTAGGCGTTATGGAGACCCTTTGTTGGGTACATGTTGTACTCTGCACTATTGTAATGGCTTACGGCCATACCAACCTGAACACGCCCGATCTCGTCCGATCTCGGGAGCTAAGCGGGTTCGGTCCTGGTTAGTACTTGGTTGGGAGACCGCCTGGGAATACCAAGTGCAGTCAGCTTAGGGCTGGTTCTCCATTGTTTTCGCTCCTCTCTCACGCGTGGCGAAGAGGGGGCTGTTGGGGCGGTCTTTTGGACCTCCTCTGGTAACCCTGTGTGCTTCCCGAGCCACCGGGCCCGGTCCGAAGTAATGTTTCGTTGACCCGTAGGCCTGGAATAACCCTTTTTTGAAAACTGAAACACTTGTACTGCGGTATAGCCAGTGTATACCCGCAGGTGTGTTTGAGTTTTTTCTTGAGGGGTTATAGGAACGACCACCGTCTGTGTACCAAGAGGGTGGTTGATTCCCTGGTGTGTTGGAGCAGAGTCAACTCCCGGGTTATCCGGTTGAGTGTGCCCCTGCACGTTCATGACGTCTGCCAATCGTGTCAGCCTTCTCTGCCTCGACCCCTCTGGGTGGTTTTTTTTTGATGGAGGCTTTGTCATGGTGCTCAACAATGCCAGCATACGCCACTTCCGCCGGGGGGGCTGTTTTCAGTTGACCCCTTTGGCGCCTGTCTCGTCCGCAGTGCTCCAGGCTCAGGTCTACAGCCTGCTGCCTGGTTTCCCCGGTGCGCTGTCTGCTTCCGTTGGTTAACCTTTTTTGAGTGCTTTACGGCCATGCTGACTGCCTGTGTTACAGGGTCAGTGCGCCAGGCGGTGTACTATTGGGGGGAAAGGGCCCGCTCTTGGAGGGGCCCTGTCCGAATACGCTGGCGATGTGGGGGGCGGTGTCACTAAGTGACCACCTGGTGGGGTCTTGATGCCTGGCGTCATTGACTTCTCCGGGCCCCCTTTTTCCAGGGGATCCAGTCCCTTCATTGGGTTTGGGTGTTCCTTTGCGCTCCGCCCTGCTACGGCCTTGCCACAGGGTTGAGTTTGCTCTTGACCCCTTGATTTTTGGGGGCAGTAACGAGGGTTGTTCCTTCCGTTCGTTCCCTGGTGGCATGCGGGTTGTGCGTGTGCGTAGTCGTGGGGTCAAGCCACGGTCTGCTCACCCTGTGCGTTGAGTTGCTTGAGTTCCTCTTCGCACGGTCGGATCCGTCTCCCTCCCGTAAGCCTCCAATAGGGAGGGTATCCTCCATTAGGGAGGGTCGGGGGGCTCGGTCCTCCCCGGTCTGATGGTTGTGGGGGGCCTCAGCGGGGTACATTTGTCGAGCTTTGGCTCCCGCTCAGCTCCTGTTATGCAACTGATGCTGAGCGGAGCCATAATGAAATAGAACGTAAGGTTATGTATATAACCAAGTTCTATGAATTATGGTGACGCTCAGCATCAGGACGCCGCTGCGGCCCTTGATCTTTCATTGTGGTGAAATTTGTTGGGAAGGAGATGAGTGTGTGGCCCCACCCCTGCTTATGTAGGCAGCAGATGGGGGTGTGGTCAGACGGATGTTGGTATGTAAAGGTACATTTTGAAATGTATTCAGTGCATATCCACTGAAGCGAGATATATGCAACTGATGCTGAGCGTCACCATAATTCATAGAACTTGGTTATATACATAACCTTACGTTAACCCTTTCACTACCACATTACAGAAGGTTCACTTTTCACTACCACACTACAGAAGGTTAACCTTTCACTACCACACTACAGAAGGTTAACCCTTTCACTACCACACTACAGACTGTTAACCCTTTCACAACCACACTACAGAAGGTTAAACCTTTCACTACCACACTACAGAAGGTTAACCCTTTCACTACCACACTATAGAAGGTTAATGTAGTATATTTCCCGGCTCAAACTGTAAAACTACTGTAAAATATGGTTGAAATCTGCATTTCCCAAGACAGGTCAACAAGCTACTGGGAGATTTGAAAACTGGTATGATCAGTACAAACACACTTGGTCTAGTCTCATATTAGTCTGAACAACATACAATACTAGGGGGTTTGGCTGTTAAGAGTGAGGCCCTGGGGAAGAAATGGATTAGCATTTCCCGTTTTAGATAGCCTCTGTGAAAACAATAGGATTGTGAAAACAATAGGATTGTGAGTGATTGGCAGGCCGACTTACCAGTTCAAAGGCCGGTGCTATTTACACAGCCGATGGAGGCACAATAAAATAGACCTTACTCCTCCCTAGAAACCGGTTTTGGCCACAGGCGGTAACCAAGTGAGACAATATAGACGCCCATAAACAGAAGAATATCTCACTGAGTGGATTTACATATAAGTGTTACAAGCAGTTGGGACAATAGACCTTTTGGTCACAATGCACCTGTTAGATCCTGCAGGCATCCTGTGAGGCCCTCAGTAGAGACGAGATGTCTAGGGAGGAGTAAGTTTCACTACTCAGTAATTAAAGTATATCCTTAAAGAAACTCCAAATTAAACTGCAAATATTACTGTTATGTTGTGCTAAGAATTTTGGACGTAATGATATGAAATATGTTGTGTTAAAGACCGAAGAAATCACAAGTTTGCAATAAAATTCTTTCTGAACCAATTTGGAAAATACCTATAATACTGAAAATTAGCTACTTCTAAGGGATATTAACTTAAGCTAAAACGAATGATTAAAATACAACTGGTTGGCTTAAAACCAAGTAGACTAAAATAGGTGATCAGAATTTAGATTTCCTTTGTTCTTGTTAAAACCTACCCATAGGGCTAAATTGGGGCTTTAGAAATCACCACAGATTTCTGAAAAGACTTGAAATAATTGTCTAAGTCTTGTCATAACTAATCTTTAACCTATTAGTCAGTAAAATGAAATACTGTATACTTTAAGCACGGTAAAACAGAAGAGTACGTTTGTGCTTAAAATTAGACAGGCCTACCTTCTAAATTCAAATAAAACTCCATATTTGGTACTGTTGTGACCCCTCAAACTGGCCGCTATGCGCCTTAGCCAATCAGGAAGTAGGGACTCCTCCCCTCTGATGTAAGTTCTAGTGTATTCTAGGGGGAGGAGTCAAAGCGTTAAAGTAGCCTGCACGGGAGCAGGAAGACACACGCTTTACACACAACCTTTCGAACACACGCTTTTTGAACTCACCACCGGAAGCAGACGGCGAAGCGGCTTGAACGAGAACAGGATCTCTTTGTTTCACAGGAAGAAGCCACCATCGAAGAACCAATGAAGACCATTCTTTAATCTACTTTTTGATTAGTCTGATATAAGTGGTCGGTGGCATAGTACCTTGAGTACACTTATATCATTGCACAATCCATTTGAATTAAATCCTTGTTATTTCACTACTTGATTCTGCCAATAAAAGCGGATTTTTACATAAAATCCATTCTCTGCCTCTTCATTGGGAGCTTCCACTCTTGCCGCCGTTCATACAAGACCATTGTTACATTCAAGCCTAAAGTATGGCTCGTGTAGGCCTTGAATGCAAAGTGGTGGACACAGGACAAGACGGGAGTTTATCAAAAATAACACTATTTATTGGAACAGCTATTTAAATGCACAAAAGGGTGAGAGCTGGGTGTTCCAGACGCCAAAGGTCAATAACAAAACTAAGGCACATAGGCCAAAATAGAACAAACAGCAAAAATAGCAGCAGTGAGAGCAGATGAGACTCTGGTGAGCTGACATCTCTTGTGAAGTGGGAGACGAACTGCAGCCTGCACTCTGCATTTGTAGGGCGTGGTGCCTCATCACCACACCTGTGATCAATTAGAAAAGCGGCCATTTTAACTACATGGAAATGACAACAAAGAAAACAGAAGTGTGTATCAATTAAACCACCAATTAGTGACAGCACACTTAACCACAATGTGAATATGCACCACAGACAGTAAGTATCCCTCCACCATGTGAAAGTAATACGTAACACCCCCACACCGAAGATTTATGTTCTTCTCCCAACTATAGCCCAAAGAAACCACCACCAAGAGAATGAACATAAATAAATAAGGGGACACTTACCAACCTTACCTATAAAAAACGCAACCACACACTCTAACATGTGCAGCGCCTGCACTGTGTCGAGTGAACCCCGGTCAAGAGTCACACTCAACTGTACACAAAAAAAAAACGTGACCCACGAATCTGGAAATACCGTGAGTCACTACCACAAAGTGCCAACGGGTCGGCCCCTGTCGAACACGACACTTAACTCTGTCGAATGCTCCCTACTGAGGAACATTTTACACCGTTGTTTAGCACAAACAACCCTGTCCTGATACCCACCCAAGCGAGACCCCTCAAATGCATACAGCTGGGCCTGGATGGAGCGGAGCCGGTGGAAACATCTGGGCAACTAAACCCCACTCAGCCCCTACCGAGGCGCAAGGTCTAGAAGTCAATCCACCCACCAACACATCACCAAACAAACTAATGACAACAGGTCCCTCCGCCGATACAGACCTGACAAACAATAAACTGGAGTCAGCATGAGACCCACTGCTCTCAGGACAGAAAACAGGAAAACAAAACACAGGCTCCACCTCAACAGGCCGCTCCACCGACACCGACCCATCAAAAGGAGACAGCAAACTGGAACCACTCACTTGAGAAAAAACAAACCCATTGCGCTCAGGACAACCAACAGGAAAACTAAAGTCAGCACACTTCCCCGGTACCATCACAGCGCCCATCTCCTCCCCACCTGGCACTGCCAGTACAGGAGACCGTACTGAGGGCTGTACCCCCGTCAGCTGTACAGGAGACTGTGATTCACGAACATCCAGAGCAGGCACGTCCTCACCGTCCCTGGAACATAGCAACATCACATCAGGCACAAATATATCTGGAGCACCACCCAAAATGGCGTCACAAAAAACAGCATGGTCAGGAACCAAAATGGTGGCACACTCATCAACAATGTGACTCAAAATGGTGCCACAAAAATTAGCACTGTCATGAGCAACAATGGTGTCAGAAGAAATTGCACCGTCATGAGCCAAAACAGTGTCACAAAAAATAGGACCGTCATGAGCAACAATGGTGTCACACACAGCAACAGTGTCATGAGACAAAAAGGTGCCCGATTTGTTTCCACTGTCACAAGCCAAAATGGTGGCACACACAGTAACAACGTCGTGACACAAAACGGAGACACATGCATTAGCACCAACACGACCAAAATGGTTGCCACACCGTAGGCTAGGTCGTGAAGGCTGCTCTCGCTGTACAGGACACAGGTAACTAGGTTGACTAGCATACCCAGTGCCTGGCAGATTGTCAGTGCGGTCATGTGAACAAACAACAGAACCTCTAACCGACATACCGGGATCATCACCACTGAAAAGTGACACATCACGAATGTTAGAGCCACTGTAGGAAGGCTGGCAGCCCAATTCTGGCCTTGTAGCCTCCTCAACCAGAATGGTGCCACATGAAATATCAGAAACGGTGCCACATGAAGTAGCAACATTCCTCACAGCATCCTTCTCACTCTCATCCTCCTCATACTCCCCCTCCAAGTCGTCTGTGGCCTCAGCCACCGTAAAGGCTGGGAAGCCCCCGAGATACTGCTCCGCCACTTGAGTATCTGGCATGCATGTCACCTCCGGCTTCACTAGTACTTTACCTCCAGCCAAGTCATTGCCCAAGAGCAACGTTACCCCCTGCATAGGGAGTTTGCCAGCCGCCACTCCGATCACCACTGGTCCTGACACTAGGGCACAATCAAGAAAGACATTATGCAGCGGCACGGCACATTCATCGTGCATTCCAAAAGCCTCAATAACAACCCCTGCACCCAACTCTGAGTGGTGCGTAAAGGGCAGGACACTACTTTGAACAAAAGATTGGGATGCGCCAGTATCACGGAGAATTGAAACCGGTACTTTAGGACCTCCCTCTGTCAATGAAACAAACCCTTTACTCCTGAAAGGTGTGTAAAGGTCATCCACTCCTTTGCCATCTAGTGGAGACAGAACAACAGGGTTACGTACAGGTGTATTTATCAACATCACTGGTCTGGGTGGGTTAGACGGGCGCTTTTCTGGGTGCAAACGATAACAATTTCCCATCACATGTCCTGCACTCCCACAATCCTGGCACTTCCGGGCATCATCGCTTCCCCATGCCCCATTAAACTTACCACTACCCCCAGCACTGGACACCGTAGGCCTATTGGGAGTCCATTTCGGCCTCCCCACATCATGCACAGGATAATGCTGTCTCTCAAAAGACGTCCTGTGGGTCAAAACATACTCATCAGCCAGGACCGCCGCTGCTGAACAGGTCCCGACTTTCCTCTCATTTAAGTACATGGCAATATCCTCAGAGACGCCATATACCTTGAATTCCTCTAATAAGACTAGGTCCCTAATCTCCTCCACTGTGGTGACCTTTTCCGCTGCACACCACCGGTCAAAAAGCAACCGCTTTTCCCTCACAAACTCCACAAAAGACTGAGATTTGTTTCCTTAAATTGCAAAATTTCTGGCGGTAAGCCTCAGGGACCAATTCATAGGCTTTAAGGATAGCCTGTTTCACCAAAGCATAATCCCTATTATTAGGATACATCGACGCATACACGATCTGTGCCTTACCGCGCAAAGCACTTTGCATGAGGATAGTCCATTTATCTGCTGGTCAGCCGCAACTGCCAGCTATGTCCTCAAATAATAAAAAAAAACTATCGACGTCCCTTTCCAAAAAAAACGGAACCATGCTTTTCTGCCTAGCCATGTCAAAACCCGGCTCCCGATGCACATGTATAGCACCAGCACCACCTACATTACGCATCGCCATCTCCCGGTCATATGCTGCCTGGGCGCGTGAATATTAAAGGCAACCAACTTGTGTTCAGCTTTTCGTTCAGCGTTTCTCTGATTGGCCACACGGCCAATCAATCAATCCACTAGCACACGCCCTTGCGGCATGGCAGAAGCGCTGGTCGAACCAGCGGTGTTCTGTTGTGTGACTGTACTACAGCGGTGTTCTGTTGTGTGACTGTACTACAGCGGTGTTCTGTTGTGTGACTGTACTAAACTCTTCCACCACATGACCGACATTTGACATACAGTACACCTCCTATTTATGTTGGGATTATGTTTGGTCATGACAAAACAATAAAAATCGCTACTGTTAGTAATGCTGCCACCACCCACTTCAATGACAGAGCTCTCATATTTGCGAATGCATAAACTATATCTTAAATTATGGCGATGTGTCTAATATGGCTGTCGCGAAGTCATTGATAAGCGACAGCCATATTAGACACATAGCCATAATTTAAGATATAGTTTATGCATTCGCAAAATATGAGAGCGCGCCGCTGTCATTGAAGGGCTTCCTACAACAGAGCACCGCCGCTGCTGCTGCTGAAGCTGTATCAAGCCGGCGGCGGCGCACGAAAGCCGGGGATAAACCACTGCGTCGCCCCGCTGGCGCTTCAGGCTCAGCAGCCTCCACGGGCGAAATAACATATAACGTTACAGTTCCACACTGATGTACAGTGAGTGTCTAATATGGCTGTCGCGAAGTCATTGATAAGCGACAGCCATATTAGACACATAGCCATAATTTAAGATATAGTTTATGCATTCGCAAAATATGAGAGCGCGCCGCTGTCATTGAAGGGCTTCCTACAACAGAGCACCGCCGCTGCTGCTGCTGAAGCTGTATCAAGCCGGCGGCGGCGCACGAAAGCCGGGGATAAACCACCGCGTCGCCCCGCTGGCGCTTCAGGCTCAGCAGCCTCCACGGGCGAAATAACATATAACGTTACAGTTCCACACTGATGTACAGTGAGTGTCTAATATGGCTGTCGCGAAGTCATGCCTCTCCCTCTGACAATATCATAATGATGTGTTTTCTATATTATATCCACAATCATTCATCTAAAAAATTGTATGGGCTTTGATTAAACATGTAACCTACACCTACTGTAACTTACTGTACCTCTGATTCCTACAGCACAGCAGGTAATGGCGTTAATCAATGGAACGCGAAACATAATAACGTTACGCTTTCTAGTTCTAGTTTTTGCTGCCGCTCGCTCCTTGGATTTAATTTGGGACGTGGGACGACTGCGCTTGCCTGCGCGTGGGGGCGGGGGGGCGCGGCCAATCAGAGAAAAGCCGAACACAAGTTGGTTGCCTTTAATATTCACGCTGCCTGGGCGCATACCTCCTGTGCCACCTCAATAGCTTCCTGGGCCTGGGCAGCAGCTGCTCTTCTCACCCCAGCAGCTTCCTCAATAGCTTCCTGGGCCTCACGTTCTGCCCTGGCTGCAGCTGCTCTCCTCATCTCGCTAGCTTCAAGGTCCTCACGGTCTGCCTTGTTAACAGCTGCAAGCTCACGCCCTGTCCTAAGCTCCTCATCCCGCCCACGCGGTAGCTCAAAGCACTCTCCCTCCTCCTCCAGAGTTTTACCTGCAGCCACACCAAAAACCTCCAGTGTATTCAGTTCCTCAATTAATTGACTTAACAAGTTCTCCTTTTTCTGGCCTGCATCGAGGTCTATTGAAAACCTAGTAGCTACCTGTATTAACTCATCCTTTGAATTTTTTTTTTTACCTTAGCCATTGTTGGCTCTGCAACAAAATCATCAATGCCCAACGTCATTCTTACTATCCACAGTAAACGACAACAAATGAATACAACAATTAACTGTGCACCACAATAAGGGATATAGTTCAATATCCTAAACACAAGCAACTCACCCACCGTTCCTACGACCTGGGGTTCAAATTCCAATTTTCCCTGTATCCACAAAAAGGTTAGCACGTAATTAAATGACTGATTTAAGATACACGGCATAACATAGCACACAATTAAACTCACAAGCAGTAGTTTAAAACACGACATTTCATGTCAGCACGCAAAACAAATCACTGTATTTAAGACACACGGCATAACACATAGTGGATCAAAAGGTCAAGCTCAATAATGCATACATAGACATTTATCCCAAAAATAATGGAACAAACGCTTTTCAGCAACACAAACAAAAGTGAGGCAAAACCTCCTGTGTTACACTCAACCAATAAACAAACTCAAACAAACAAATCCAAACAATTCAAACAGGTGCTCCATACAATCTGATATGACTCACAAATAGCTTCTAAAACCTACACTGCAGTCAAAGAAGGACTGCTAGGCCCACCACATGTCTAATCTAACAAAAACACTTACATCAGGTCCTAACACACTAACTATATTCTCCGGCCCCCTAACCTACCTATACTGAAAGCTAACGCACTGTAGACCTAGCTTTCTTCAACCACACCTGCTACCAGCCAAAGATCATATCGACCATATACCCGTCAAGTATATAGTATAGTACAAGACAAATATATGGTACTAATCACTTCAATGACTGCCCCAGGGTTACGTGGTACACAGGAAGCTAAACACAGCCAGAAAACAATGAAAGTACCTACTTGTGGTGTCCACTAAACTAAATATTTAAACAGCATATAAGTGGTCAAATCAAATTATAAATTAAGAGCATACTCACCTGTTTGAAGACCGGCTAGAGCCCCCATGTTACATTCAAGCCTAAAGTATGGCTCGTGTAGGCCTTGAATGCAAAGTGGTGGACACAGGACAAGACAGGAGTTTATCAAAAATAACACTATTTATTGGAACAGCTATTTAAATGCACAAAAGGGTGAGAGCTGGGTGTTCCAGACGCCAAAGGTCAATAACAAAACTAAGGCACATAGGCCAAAATAGAACAAACAGCAAAAATAGCAGCAGTGAGAGCAGATGAGACTCTGGTGAGCTGACATCTCTTGTGAAGTGGGAGACGAACTGCAGCCTGCACTCTGCATTTGTAGGGCGTGGTGCCTCATCACCACACCTGTGATCAATTAGAAAAGCGGCCATTTTAACTACATGGAAATGACAACAGAAAGAAAACAGAAGTGTGTATCAATTAAACCACCAATTAGTGACAGCACACTTAACCACAATGTGAATATGCACCACAGACAGTAAGTATCCCTCCACCATGTGAAAGTAATACGTAACAACCGTGAAGGTCTTTTTAATTATTAGGGGTTTAACAGACGGACAAATCACAACGCAGGGTACTAGATACATCTGGTTCTTAAAGGTAGAACCATTTACCCCTTTTACTATATTAACCCTTTCACTGCCAACTACAGAAGGTTAGCCCTTTCACTACCCGACTACAGAAGGTTAACCCTTTCACTACCACACTACAGAAGGTTAACCTTTCACTACCACACTACAGAAGGTTAACCTTTCACTACCACACTACAGAAGGTTAACCCTTTCACTACCACACTACAGAAGGTTAACCCTTTCACTGCTGTTACAAAGGGTCAGATTAAACCGAATATATATATTTATTACTTGAGATATATTGTATAGTATTTGTATATCGTCTGATATCCCTTGTATATTCTTTGTACATATACACGGAATATCCCTTTACCTAGTACAGGCCAGACCATAATATTCGTTCTCCTATTGGACAGCGAACCCCTAGGCGCCACGGCCATACCCCCAATGTCTAGTTCAAAGTCACCGCTAAGACATGTCTCAACATGCCCAGGTTTGCGCAGTAATACGAGACAGAAATAAGGCCAGTACTAGATTATTCACCTTACGTATAAATACGGCGCAGGTGGATACAGCAGTAATCTTAGTCTAAAAGTGAGTTACCGTAACAAGTTGAAGCCTTCACCACGATACAACGTGCTGTGAAGTGGGCCCGTTTTGCCCCGAAATAGAGCCTTGAGACCGCGTGCGAATTGATAGCTGAAGTGTCAGAGTTTAACGCTGTATCGTCGAGTTCGACCTATTCTATTATTAAGTAATAGTCTATTATAGAGCTGCCGCGGTATCTGTATTACCGCGGTATCGCTGTTACATCATGCCCACCGCAGCGTTGGGCTGAATACCGGCATCACCGCTGTTTTTTATTATATTATTATTATTATTACGCTCTCGTTGGGCTTGCGGCTCTGCAGATATACCCTACTTCTCTGTCGAGATTCCAAGCGACCCTATTGGGTACCAGAAAAGTCACATGAAACACTGCAGACCACTGATTGGTCAGAAGAGATACGCGTCACATGCTGGAGCATCTTGCAGTGCTTTTACTTCCTGAATCTCAGCCATGAGCCATTGATCAGAGCTCACAGTCCCAACACGGCTAATAGTACGTTAGCTCCCACCGGAGACCGGAGTGGATTACCGACGCCGTCGCTCCTCAGGGAACGAGGCATAATGATTTTACTGCAACGAAATGTTATAATAAAAGCCCTTCGTTCTATACACTTGTCTGATTGAAAACTTTATTAACAGACCGCAGAATGGGTACAACTCGGCACGCTCTGAGCAAAGAAAGGAACTTAGATATTAATTGAGTAACGCTTGCCTTGCTATGGTCCGGTAAATACGAACGTGTAACTATACTAACGTTAATGCCACAAATCGAATGCCTTTGTAATCATAAGTAGTAACGTTATAATAATAAGAAGAAGAAAGGGTCGGGGGGGGTAACCGGCGGGCGCGCCGCTACCACCCCTGCTCGCGACACCGAGGGGAGACTTCGAATCCGTGTTTCACTTTTAATAACGAATGCGTGCATGCCGAATCCCAAACAATATTCATGCTGCAAAGTCATCCTCTAAAGATAGACATTTAGACTAGAGGCAGGCTATATGCTATAAAGAGTAGACTACAAAAAAAATGTATTCAAACTTTTTTTTTGTGTGTGTGTAATAACCGCGGCGGTAGGAAATATTTTGCAAATTTGTGCGGTAAGGAAAACATCAATACCGCGGCAGCTCTAGTCTATTATGTATAGTGTATCGTGCGGCTACCGTTCTACAGTGTCCAGCATTACCAACGTTTCCTCGTACCGAGCTAGCGTGCTTATCCAGGCTGGGCGGCCTAACCTTGTGCCGTCATCCGAGGAGCCCTAGACGAGAACCGTGTGGATATGTACACTGGATAACCTACACCGACGACTACAGAGCCCTTTTCGGCTGGATTATATTGCTTTGGTCCTGTGGCTGCTGGAGCAGAGAATCGTCTACCCCCACTACCGTGTGGGATTTACCCTGTGAGGAGCCCCGTCGAGCCCGCCTCTAGGACTCTGAGGCTGGCTAGCTTTCATCCATGCGGCAGTGCATACCGGAGAATAGCTGTTGCTTTGTCTACGGATCAAGGGATTATTGCACCGTCTCCTGTACCTGGAGTCTCCTTATTCCTCGTTGATCCAGACTTTTGCTACCGACAAATCCTCTCCCCTGCTGGCTTACAACCGGAGGGAACCCCCCTAGTATCTCCAGCTGACCCACTAGTGTACCTTATATAATTCTTCTGCTACAGGTGGTATTAATTATCCCCTTCGTAATATGCTCATGGACTTACGCTCTTGACCTATTCATGCACATTCTTCGCCTTACAAGCGCAGCTCTCATTCTTAATAAATGTAAGATAATCTTGGTGCTCTTCTAATAAATATTATAAACAGTACTTTCTTGTTAAGCCGTGTTATTGTGTGGGTGTTCATCTCATATACATGTGTACTGTATGGCCAGTAGTAATGTACATAACTCAGTAGTGGTTTAATGATACCATACTTATTCAATACAGTCAGGGAATTGTACCCCTCAGTTACAACTGCCAACTACAGAAGGTTAGCCCTTTCACTACCACACTACAGAAGATGAACCCTTCACTACCACACTACAGAAGGTTAACCATTTCACTACTACACTACAGAAGGTTAACACTTTCACTACCACACTACAGACTTTTTATACCTATTCTTATGTCTGCACTTCATGCATTGCTTTTATTCTGTCAGCTGTGTGCACGTTTTATGCCCATGTTCATTTTGTGCCATTTGCTGTGGGGCACTTTGGGCTGCATTCCATGTGTGAAAGGTGCTATATAAATAAAGTTATTATATTATTGTTATTAGTATTGTTATTATTATTATATTATACTATACTAACCCTAACCCATCCACACCGTATGATAAGTTACTAAACTCCAACCCACACCTCAGACTCTACCTGGAGACGTCTGGAGACATCCACACCGTATGATAAGTTACTAAACTCCAACCCACATGTCAAACCAAAACAAAAGAATGTAAACAAAGCGCAATACCAAGCACTGGGCTGTTTTGCCTAGAGGGCGCTGTTTGACAGATGCATTACAGATTCTACCTCCTTCACCTGCCTCCCGCGTGTGTTGACGTTCGTTTGAGCACTTCACTGCACAGTAGGGCTGTCCCCGACTAAGGATTTGGATGGTCGACTATGATTCGCCAAAATTTGCCGTTAGTCGACTAATGGTAAAAAAAAAATATATATATATATATATATATATATATATATATATATATATATATATAATATTTTTAATATTAAAAAAATATATATATTTACATTTTTGTATCATTCCATTTGGGCTGTGGGGGTGCCTAATGTCTGAAGGAGTCGACTGAATGCTTCTTGTCCTCTGCAAAAGTATGCAATTGGTCCACTGATGGATACATCTTGATATTTGTCTAGTTTAGTGTGTTCATTAGACGAGTGAAATCCTCTTTCAGTGCCTCTGTGCCCGTTTTCGTAGGCAGTTAGCCTCTGGTATGCGTGCCATTAGCGTTAGCCACGCTTCTAGGCCTCTTTTCTTTTGGAAAGAATGATAAATAAATTCAAAAAAAAATGTTTGTATTCGACTAAGAGGTTGGCAGTCGACTACGGCTCCTTTCGACCGATTAGTCGACTAATAGGGGTCAACCCTAGTGTGAGCAGAGGGGGGTAATGGGGTTGAGGAGGAGGTGAAAGAGAGACATTTCTTCTTTCAATATGCTTTAAAACACAGAGCGGTTATGATACGTCCCCTCAAGTGTTGCTGGTACAAAAGTATCACCACAAATACACCTCCCTGACCCTCCACTGACCACCTCCCCGACCCTCCACTGACCACCTCCCTGACCCTCCACTGACCACCTCCCTGTCCCTCCACTGACCACCTCCCTGACCCTCCACTGACCACCTCCCTGACCCTCCACTGACCACCTCCCCGACCCTCCACTGACCACCTCCCTGACCCTCCACTGACCACCTCCCTGACCCTCCACTGACCACCTCCCTGTCCCTCCACTGACCACCTCCCTGTCCCTCCACTGACCACCTCCCTGACCCTCCACTGACCACCTCCCTGACCCTCCACTGACCACCTCCCTGACCCTCCACTGACCACCTCCCTGACCCTCCACTGACCACCTCCCTGTCCCTCCACTGACCACCTCCCTGACCCTCCACTGACCACCTCCCTGACCCTCCACTGACCACCTCCCTGTCCCTCCACTGACCACCTCCCTGTCCCTCCACTGACCCCCTCCCTGACCCTCCACTGACCACCTCCCTGACCCTCCACTGACCACCTCCCTGACCCTCCACTGACCACCTCCCTGTCCCTCCACTGACCACCTCCCTGACCCTCCACTGACCACCTCCCTGACCCTCCACTGACCACCTCCCTGACCCTCCACTGACCACCTCCCTGTCCCTCCACTGACCACCTCCCTGACCCTCCACTGACCAGCTCCCTGTCCCTCCACTGACCACCTCCCTGTCCCTCCACTGACCACCTCCCTGACCCTCCACTGACCACCTCCCTGACCCTCTCCCTGTCCCTCCACTGACCACCTCCCTGACCCTCCACTGACCACCTCCCTGACCCTCCACTGACCACCTCCCTGTCCCTCCACTGACCACCTCCCTGACCCTCCACTGACCACCTCCCTGTCCCTCCACTGACCACCTCCCTGACCCTCAACTGACCAGCTCCCTGTCCCTCCACTGACCACCTCCCTGACCCTCCGCTGACCACCTCCCTGTCCCTCCACTGACCACCTCCCTGTGCACACATAGAGCCCAAGGGGTACTCGAGCACCTGCCCTTTTGAGCCTCATAAAAAAAGTGCCCAAAAAGAAAAATAATAATATATATATATTTTTTTTACCGTTGCACATATAGACTGCCTTTCCAACTGAAATGTCAGGATAGAATCAAAATATTAGGTAAAGAGAGAGAGATACCCCATATTCCATTGCAGTTTGCACGGCCTCCTCAGCGTGCCTCTCCGCGGACCTATATATTTTATGCATAGCGTGGGTGGTGATGATGATGATGATAGAAACCGCTGTGGCCCATACAGTTGAATGCTGGTATTACACTCACTGAGGGACACGAAGAAGTCAAGTCCGATGGGATTTGGGAATCTCAAATACAAATCGGGATTGGAATAAAAAATGCATTTATATTAAACAATACAGAATATACAGCACTTCTTGGGGTCTGTAGGGTAAGCACTTATTCCCTCCCCCCTGAACATTTATGGAGATGTATGGGCCTTTTAAGTCAGTGATAAAAGTGTCTTTCAAGGATAAGTGCGCTCCTGCACTGATTTTTTATTTATTTTTAGTATTTTTTTTTGTATTATTTTTTTAAACAAACACATAAACAAACATGACAACACACGATTAGATATACAAGCATTGTAAAACAGTGTACATCAGTTAACTCATCGTTTGGATAAATGTCTTATACAAGATATACCCCTAATACCTGCTATCTATTCCCCTACACACATATGCTCCTGCTCGCACCCCCCGCCCTGGACCCCCCCATGGATAATCCATCCATTATCCTTCGCTCCTACCCAAACACTACCATTAAATGCTAGCTTTTATTCTCTCCACCACTTCTAACCACATTGTCAATTTGGATTCATTGAGACCCAAAGTTCTTGCTGTAGATATTTCTTGATAAATCACATCGATATATGTAAGAATCCAGACCTTTCGGCACATTTTTTCCGGTTGAAACCATCGTGATGCTATCAGTTTTTTAGCCACTGTAATACCAGCTAAAACCAATCTCTTTTGTTGTATAGGTACTGCATATTCAAAAACATCATTCAGCAGTAATATAGAGGGGTGTACAGGTATATTCAGAATGAAGAGATTTGATAATTGCTGGGTCACTTCTTTCCAGAATATCTTAACTGGTGGGCAGTCCCAATACATGTGCATAAATGTCCCCTCGTCCCCATTTGTACATAAGGAGCATTTGGAGTCTTGTTTAAGACCCATTCTGTTCAGTCTTATAGGAGTCAAGTATGTCCTATGAATATAGTTAAGATTGATTTGTTGATGGTCCGGGTTCCTTGATGCAAGTCGAACATTTGCCCAGGCTTCTTGCCAATCAAAATCTATTTTCTAGGTCTGGTATATCCCTCCTCCAAACAGAGTCTAGGTGGAGGGTTTCATACGAAGCCGTTGGTAATTGATGATAAAAATCTGATACAAAACCTCTCGATGTCTCTCTTTCATCGAAAAATGTGTGGTATCTGTGGTGTGCAATTGGTGTCTTTAATGGAACACCCTGAGTCTTCAAACATAACAATAATTGTGCGTAAAAAAGAAATGTGGAACCGGTGAGATTAAACTTTTTTTCGATTTCATCATAGCTACAAATACCCTGTTTGTTGAAAACATCTCCTAATGTATGTATGCCTTGCTTTTCCCATCTAGGGAATCTTATAGGTCGTTTTCTAATCAGGAGTGCATTGTTATTGAATAAGGGAGTATGATTATGCCATTTATGTGGATTAGAATATTTTTTTTGTTTCACGCCATATCCGGATCGCATGTGTAATTATGGGGCCAAATTTCAGTTTGCATTACTTAATTGATATTTTGGTGTATACTATGTCCTGCAGTCTCTGTGGTGCTACTATATTTACTTCTAAATTTCTCCAGGATACTGATGCTTGGGGTTCAAACCAGGTTGTCAGTGGTCTTAAAGTGTACGCCTTAAAATAGTGGACAAATTTGGGATTGCCATCCCTCCGTCGGCTTTGTTTCTCTGTGCGGTGGATCTTTTTATACGTGGTGGTTTGTTATTCCAAATAAATGTATATGCGGAAGAGTGTAATTTTTTCCAGTAACCATCTGGAGGGGGTAACGGAAGCATTGAGCTGATGAAGTTGATTCTAGGTAAGACATCCATCTTAACTATTGAAACCCGTGCCTGTACTGAGTTTTTAAGTTTTGACCACCTGTCAAGGTTGCATTTTATTTTATTTTGGATTTCTGTGTAATTGTGTTTCACCGTTTGGCTTATGGTAGGGAATATTTCAACTCCCAAGCATCTAAAGTGTTTAACCATTGGTATTTCCCCTGGAAGACTTGTATTCTCTGCAGGGGCGTTCAGTGGAAGGAAAGCCGACTTTGGCCAGTTTATTTTAAATCCCGATAGGTCGCCAAAGTCATTAATCAACTTGAGAAGATAAGGCATTGCGGTGTTAGGGTTTTGCATGAACAGTATTACATCGTCCGCATATAGACTAATTTTGTGTTGTGTGCCCTTGATTACGATTGGTTCTATGAGTTGGGATTGTCTTATATATTGTGCTAAAGGTTCTAGTGATAAATCGAATAGTCCGGGACTAAGAGGGCAACCCTGTCTAGAAGAGCGTGATACCGGAAATATTCCGGAGGTGATTATACCTGTTGAAATCATGGCCGATGGGTCTTTGTATAATACTTTAATCATATCAATGAATCCTTTTCCTAACCCCATCCTTTCTAATACCGCCCATAGATACGACCATTCCAGCCTATCAAAAGCTTTCATTGCATCCAGGGACAGCATCGCCTTGGGTGTGGTGTCGTCCTTGCTGGCATCTAGTACGTATAGTAATCATCTTATGTTGTCAGTGATCAAACGGTTTCTTATGAAGCCAGTTTGATCCGGATGAACTAAAGACGTCATATGCTTTTGAAGTCTGATGGCTAATACCTTAGAGAACAGTTTGATATCGGTTCCGAGGAGGCTTACGGGTCTATAACTAACTACCGCACTCGGTGGGGTCTTTGTCTTTTTTAAGGAGGACTGTTATGAGTGCAATATTGTCGTTCTTATGAAAGTTCCCCTCCTTGACTGAGTATAAAATCATATTAAGTAATAGGGGTCCAATTATGTCCCAACATGAGAGGTACATTTCTGGTGGGATACCGTCTCTTCCAGGAGCCCTACCACTTTGCATTTCGGATATGGCCTTCCTGAGTTCTTCTAGTGTGATTGGTGTTTCTAACTGTTTAGCATCATCCTCTGAAAGTTTGGGGAGGTTAATTTGATTAAGATATGTGTCCATTTTGTTTTGATCGAAGGTCGTTTCTGATTTATACAAGTTGGAGTAGAATTCTTTGAATGTCGTGTTTATTTCTTTGGTGTCTGTTACAAGTCCATGTTGTGCTCTAATAGAGGTTATATCATTAGGTTATGACTATAACCAAGTTCTGTTAATAGTGGTGATGCTCGGCGTCACTCATGCACTGTCCTCGCACACGTGCACGCGCACTGAATAAAGACCACAATGTGCCTTTAATCCCAATATTTGTCTGACCACACCCCTATCAGCTCACCTACATAAGCAGGTGTGTGGTCACCTGCTCTCCTCCTTCCCAAGCTTTCACCACAAGGTGAGATCAAGGGCTGCAGCGGCGTCGGACGCTGAGCGTCACCACTATTAACAGAACTTGGTTATAGTCATAACCTAACGTTCTGTATCATAGTCGGTTCCGCTCGGCGTCACTCATGCACATAGGGAGGCCGAGCGGAGCCACCGGCCGACAAATACACCCCGCTGAAGGCCCCCCACAACCATCAGAACAGGGAGGGCCGAGCCCCCCCGACCCTCCCTAATGGAGGGCACCCCCCCTATTGGAGGTTTCCCGGGAGGGCGACGGACCCGACCGTGCGAAGAGGCACTCAAGCAACTCAACGCACAGGGTGAGCAGACCGTGGCCTAACCCCACGACTACACACACGCACAACCCGCATGCCACCACCTGGCACACTGACCCTGCAGAACAGGCAGTCAGCATGGCCGTAAGCACACAAAAAAGGTTAACCAACGGAAGCAGGCAGCGCACCGGGGAAAAACCAGGCAACAGGCTGTTAACCCTAGCCTGGAGACTGCGGCGAGACAGGCGCCAGAGGGGACAGCTGAACACAGCCCAGTGGAGGCTGCTGACCAAATTTTTAGGTGAAGCACAAATTATTATATTATATTATATATTAAATAATATTTTTAAAACATCCCCCACTGTGTGTCAGTGGTCAGTGGACACAGATGAAAACATATTAACATTAGGTGACAGCGGACCTGACCAGATGAAAACATATTAGGTGACAGCGCACCTGACCAGATGAAATCATATTAGGTGACAGCGCACCTGACCAGATGAAATCATATTAGGTGACAGCGCACCTGACCAGATCAAAACATATTAGGTGACAGCGCACCTGATCAGATCAAAACATTTTAGGTGACAGCGCACCTGACCAGATCAAAACATATTAGGTGAAGGTGACAAGGAAGCCACAGACTCATACCCCCCCGACACTCAACTAACCGCCTCGGACAGTCCTTCATACCAGTGGCCATCAGGCTCCACAACAGTGGGCAGCGACTGCTGCCAGACATCGACCTAGAACTAATAGGAACCCAAGTAGGACAATAACACTACCTTATGCATACTGCACCTTATGTGGATACTGTGATACTGTGAATAATGAATAATGTATATTTCAGTTAGTTAGATAGTAAATTATATTGACCTATTTGTTTACACTGCTTGTGTTGTTTTCACTACCTGTACCCCCCCCCCCCCCCCTTCCCCCATGCTGCTATGATGCCTGAATTTCCCCAAGGGGATCAATAAAGGAATATCTTATCTTATCTTAAAAGGAAAGATGAAATTACCTACCTGGGTTCCATCCTATAGAGGCAAATCTTTCCTGTGACAAAATGGGATCCAATGTAATAAAACTAAGTCAACCAACGAACTAGATTCCTGTACCGGATCTCCTCTCTGGTAAACAAGAATACCTTGAAGACTCTAACAGGAGCACTCATTCAAGGGTACTACGACTATGCTTGCACCTCATGGTACCAAAGCACCTCAAAGGCACTAAAAACAAGATTACAAACATCACAAAACAAACTGGTCAGACTACTACTTGACCTGAACCCCAGAACCCACCTCACCCCTGCCCACTTTGACAACCTAGGATGGCTTAGAGTAGACGACAGAGTACAGCAACTTGCAATGGGCCTGGTCTACAAGATACACTACACCACTAAGATACCCATGTGCATGTCGAAATACTTCCCAAAGGTCAGTGAATACCACGACCACAACACCAGAGGGAGTTCCACAAATCATGTTCAACCCAGATAAAATAATTTAAAAAGTAAAAAAAAAAAAAAACGTTTTTTTTTAATAAAAGAAAAGTCATAACTTAGAAATTAGATTGCATAGGTCTATGAATCGATATCGCGATTCTGTTTCGATTAATTGCCCAGCCCTACAGTGTGTACAGTAAGTTAGCTTGGTGATTATCATTGTGATGTAGGCTAAGCTGCCTAGCTACTGTTAGCATACAAGCACTGTAGCCTACTTACTTTTTCATCCACAACGTTTTTTCTGATCCAGATGCATAAATCCACTTCTTCATGTTGCTCAGTTGCTGGTTTATACTTCGGTCCTAATGTTGGCGCAAAGTTAATTTAGCCTGACTTGTTATAGCTGTACAGCTTACTAACTACTAAACAACAACTTTCTCATAGTCTCAACTTTCACATAGTCAAAATGGGTCCAGCTGCATGTCCGGAGGATAGGTTTAGCTCGGGCCAATCTCAAGTTTCTCAAGTTTCTTTATTAGTTGTCATACAGAAGTACAGAATACTTTTATACAAAATGCTTCTTTATGTTACATTTTGTATAAAAGTATTCTGTACTTCTGTATGACAACTAATAAAGAAACTTGAGAAACTTGAGATTGGCCCGAGCTAAACCTATCCTCCGGACATGCAGCTGGACCCATTTTGACTTTGCAATGCAGAAATCTCTGATTGGATTTGCAAGGCTGCCAATCATATTCAACCTCCGTGTATTGGATGTCAAGGGCTGTCAATCAATCAATCCTCCATTCAATGGCAAGAGTTTAACTGCACAGACCGTGCTTAGATGAAGTTAATAGCCTATTTTGATTCGCTGTTATTTATTATTTATTTAACAATGGGTCACACCTGTGAAGTTTTCTTCACGAATAATTACTACAGGCAATACTGCAGTGCAGGTCTGCTCAGAGCTGTCAATTTTGACAATTTTTGAAAAAAAAAAATTCACTGGAATTTTTTTTACAGAGGAAAACATTTATAATAAAAAAAAAATAATAATAATAATTTAAAAAATATATATATATATATAGTTTTTATTTTATTTTTTTTAATATATAGGTATATGTAAATTAATAATAATTATGAATTATGAGTCAATTTGTGTTTCACGTGTTGTCATAGAGAAACCTCCACTGACACAGCCGCACCGGCGGAAGGGGCGTATGCTGGCGTTGTTGCATGACCAAGCCTCCATTTAAAAAAAACCCACCCAGAGGGGTTGAGGCAGAGAAGGCTGACACGATTGGCAGACGTCATGAACGTGCAGGGGCACCCTCAACCGGTGAACCCGGGAGTTGACACTGCTACAACACACCAGGGAATCAACCACCTTGGTGTTACCCAATGCGGTGGTTGTTCCTATAACCCCTCAAGAAAAAACTCCAAAACACACCTGCAGGTATACACCGGCTATACCGCAGTACAAGTGTTTCAGTTTTCAAAAAAGGGTTAACCCAGGCCTACGGGTCGACGGAACATTACTTCGGACCGGGCCCGGCGATACGGGAAGCACAGGGTCACCAGAGGAGGTCAAAGACCACCCCAACAGGCCCCTCTTCGCCATGCGTGAGAGAGGAGCGAAAAAGAATGGAGAACCAGCCCCAAGCACACCGTACTTGGTATTCCCAGGCGGTCTCCCAACCAAGTACTAACCAGGACCAACCTGTGTAGCGGCCGAGATCTGACGAGATCGAGCGTGTACAGGTTGGCATGGCCGTAAGCCATTACGACAGTGCTGAGTAAAAAATTTACCCAACAGGGTCTCCATAGCGCTTAACCCTGTGACACCCGGACCGACCTGGCATTTTTCCCCCTGAAAAAAGCCCAAGTCCCTCAGGGTACCAGAACAGCAGATCTGCATCCCCGGCGGACAACGGGTTCAACTGATCCGGACCAGCGTGACCAGAACCAGTCCCGTGCCCTAACCACGCCGACATGCCTACTCCAGGAGAAGGGGCAGATATGCGTGTTGATCTTAAACATGAAAAGAAGGCGCCACCCAGACGTTCGGGGCGAACCGCGCCCGGTGGCCCACCCCCAGGGCGTGAGACCCCTCTACATATGTTCAGATCCATTCCGTCATCATCCCCCAGATATGAACGAGAATCCGTCGACAACCAAAACAGGTCGTCGGAAGAGGAAAAACCTCCATCCCAGTTGCTTTATAAAAACGCCGTTTTAACCCCAAGCAACCAAGGCGTGCCAGTCAGTCGCCTGATTACAGAACACCCCGAGCTAGCACTATGCGTGCGTCGGGACACAACCACATCAATGAACAGGCTATTTAGACCTGTCATTGAATCCCCAAGGCGCCCAGGGGAACGACAAGAGGGGTGTGATACTTCCTAACTCTTTTTAAAAGAAAAGAAGGAAGCACCAACAGTATGTATCCCAGTCTACACGGCCGGGGGTAAATTTTTTTTACATTTTTACATTCCACCACCCTCCCATAGAGAGGAGACGGAAATCCCCAGAGAGACTTCCCACGCGAGCTGTACAGATTGAAAAGAATATATTGCACCTTGAGCCATGTAAAAGTTTGGTTTTAGGGCTATCCGGGGAGGAGGCACTGAACCCATACACACTCAATAATCGAATTGAATCGAATACACACACAATAGAGTAGGACTCCTTCTTGAGGTTCCACTCACCTTATCAATCTGAGGAGGAGGCTCTGTACTCTGAGGAGGCTCCCTCACATGGAAGGAGAGTCCCAACTCACAGAAGGCCCGAATAGGAGCTTCGTGAGGAGGAGCCCTGACCACCCCCCGTTTTTTTTTTTTTTTTACTGGTCTTTTTCCCCCTCCATTTTCCTCCGATTTTCTCCCATCCCAATGTTAGTCGTATGCCAATTCCCAGTCCCTTCCTGGTCGCTGCGCTTTACCCCCCACAGTCAGATCATTTGGGAGAGTGGAGGCTACCACGTGCTTCCTCCGACACACGTCCAGCCAATCACCGCTTCTTTTCACCTGGCAGCGCGGATTCTCATTGAGAGGGCGTAGCGTGTGGGAGGACCACACTATCCCCCTCACGTCCAATCCGCGCTTGACAGGCGCCCCGACCGAACTGTAGGAGTCGCTGTTTACAACGACCCGGACCCACCCCGCCAGCTTCTCCCACCCTCTGATACAGCCAATTGTATCAGTGCAGACGGCCAGCCAAGCTGGTGACAACCCCGGAGCTGTGAGCTGGATTCGAACAGGCGAACCAAGCTCACAGCTCCGGGGCTGGTGACGAACGCAATCTCCGCTCGACCACCTAACCGCCGACCACCCCCCGTTTTAAACAGATCCATCATATGGACCTGAACAGCGCACGGAAGTCCTACCAACAGAGACGCGCACAGTGACGTACTCTATGGCGGGGGAATTTCTGCGGTGCACACGCCCAATATTCCAGGGCGTGGGACCAGGAAACTCCCCCCCTCACCCTGTAACGTGCCGAACCGCAACGTGACAGGAACCTTGAAGGACAGGTGGGTTTACCCCTGACCAACAGAAAAAAGGGGGAGGAAAGGTTACCAGTTCACCCCTTTACGACCCCACACCCATGATACGATGTAATGACAAAAAGAGAGTATGACACAGTCATAGTCAGCTCCATGAAGCGTCTAACAGCTTCACACAGCGCATGTGCTAACCTGCTATCTGATTTTTACTAAGGAAAAAACCCAGTTGTAGGTCACATGACACACACAACCCATCATCACCTACAAAAAATGGCAAAAACACTCTACAGAGGAACGCCGTTTTTCATAATGAGAGAATACATAATTCTCGATTAGTATCGGCCACAGGCCTTGCTAAGCACACACGAAAAGCGACCAAACAATCTTTTCTTTTAGGAAAATAAAGTTTCTCAAGCAGTTTTAGCACAACCTCAGCAATCAAGCTAAGGGTTACATCGTATCCCTACCACACAGTGACACAATGTAGTGTAACAACATGTCTGAGAGGAGGATGAAGAAGTCCCCAGGGAACCGGGGGGAAAACACAACCCTCCTACTTTACCCTTAATACGGCCAGTTGAACAGGTAAACCTGTTA
The DNA here is from genome assembly GCF_963971535.1 of Notolepis coatsorum. Taxonomy (NCBI): domain Eukaryota; kingdom Metazoa; phylum Chordata; class Actinopteri; order Aulopiformes; family Paralepididae; genus Notolepis; species Notolepis coatsorum. The sequence continues at coordinate 157,716,428 of NC_140169.1, read as the reverse complement.
ATATGTGAACACACTGTTCATTGTCATTACAGGCTGAGAAAAGAATCATTCTTTACTCATATGTCACTAAGCATAGCTTTATAGGTTAGTTTAACCCCCTTAGTTGTGAGTACACAGTACATAAACACACATGATATTTCTCAACACAACAAACCAGATAATTTTCACATCTGTAACAACGATTTGCATGGAGAAGCTAAATACCAGTACTAAAGACAATTCACACATAACTCGCATCGTATCCTAAATGTAGTGCAGCAACACTCGTTTTGGAAAACATTGTTATTTACAAAACATTTAGAAGGGAACGCAAGAAGACGTGCTCAAAGTCTGGTCAGACCTTGCCTACCTTGAGCGCAGATCAAGCAAAACTGCAGCCTCTAACAAGGCACCGTAGTAAACACAGCCGTTCTGTGTTGTCGACCTGGGCAGCGTCGCCGCTCCATCCCGTCGCTACGGTCCCCCTTGTTGACGCAGTCCTTGCCGTCCTGGCTCAGGGCAGGTTCGACGAACATCCTCTGTCAAAGATGACGTCGTAGTCAAGAGTGTTTAAAGTGGAAATGAAGCAGTGCGATAAATACATATTCATAGCATCACATTAGTATTTAGATAAGCCACAGAAGAAGTCACGTTATAAAAATAAGCAGTTTCTAAGAAAAAACGATTTGTTGTGTACATTTCTGAAGCATTTAGCATTATGGGCGCGGCCATTTTGTTGCTGACGTCATACCGTGGGTTGGGTGTATACACTCTGGTTAGCTGCCTATAGTGAATGTGTCAGTCAGCAAATAAAATGTTGCCTACAAAACAACGGGACCGCGGTGGTTCCGTTTGTATTGCTCCTGGCTGTTCAAACTAATTTTACCATGTGAGAGAGAGGAAAGTTGGTTAATTTCCACAAACTACCAGTGAAAAAAACAGTGTTGTTGACATGTTGGCTCGGGCTGGCTGCACTCAGGCGGCGCGACCAGCCTGTTGGACAGGGAAGGAGGATCTGCAGAGAACACTTCATTGCCTCGGATTATGTTGTTGGGGTGGGATGTTTGTCCAGAAGACCACTAATCAGCTGAAGCCGGACGCGGTTCCCTCGGTCTTCGACAGACAGACCGGCGTTAGCTCTCGGGAGCGATCGCTAGCTAGTTGGCACCAGCCGGGGCCCGGCGTTAGCTCTCGCTAGCTAGTTAGCGTTAGCAACCGGAGCGTCGCGGAGCATTCAGCCTGCTGGCTACCTAGACCCACTTCAACCAGCATCGCGGAGCATTCAGCCTGCTGGCTACACAGCTTGTCGGTGTGCTGGAGCCTCTGCAAGCTAACGGTAGCTGGCTCCAGGCTCCAGCAGCACCGACAAGCTGTGTAGCTTTTTCACTGGTAGTTTGTGGAAATTAACCAACTTTCCTCTCTCTCACATGGTAAAATTAGTTTGAACAGCCAGGAGCAATACAAACAGAACCACCGCGGTCCCGTTGTTTTGTAGGCAACATTTTATTTGCTGACTGACCCATTCACTATAGGCAGCTAACCTGAGTGTATACACCCAACCCACGGCATGACGTCAGCCATGACGTCAGCAACAAAATGGCGGCGCCCATGTTGAAAACAGGGATATTATATTATATTTTTCAGACAAATAAGATAGATTTCACATTTGATTATAGAACCCTGTCTTACACAAGGTACACAACAAACAAACTAGGATCACATTGCTCACTGCTTCATCTCCACTTTAAAACATGTTATAATCAAAGCACGTTCAACAGTGTAGCATTAAGCTAACGGCTGCACTCGGCCGATAGCAGCAAGCTAACGTTTCCTAGCCTAGCCTAGGTAGGCCATAACTAGCACGCAAGCTAACGTTTCCTAGCCTAGTGATCACAACAGGCTAGCGCCGCAGCTAACAGCTGACTGGCTAACAGTAGGCCACCACTAGCACGTAAGCTAAGCAGCTATCACCTGAACTTGTACACAATGATATAACAATCACTCAGACAGGCCGCCGTTCTGAAACCCTCCTCACTGTTTAAGAGAGAAGAGAAACAAGGGATCACCAGTGTTATTGGTCGTGGCCCACTAGTTAATTATAATGGGCTTCAGACCAAGGTCTTCCGCCGTCGCCTAAGAGGCTGAACAAAAGACCCTAGTCTGGGGCCGGTTTTCATAAACATTGTCAACTAGCCCCCATAGCACTAACAGACAAGTGGAGCTCGCCAGCAAAAACATAACTCACCAAACCTGGAACCCACCGCTTCTCACAACAGCGGTGCGTCCTACAGTCCAGCTGTGCCTTTACCGCAACCAGCACACAGCAAGGACTGCAGTTGGAAAGCATGTAGCGGCGCGAACTCCCAATACGAAAACCGGTGGAGGATTTTTAGAATGATCATCATCTTCCAGACACTCCAGTACGAAGACAATATCGCCGTATTTTCTCGAATATAGTGAGAGAGAAAATAAAGATATGATGTCAACGTATCTCGTTTTCCAACTCTTCTCCTACCATCACATCAAGTGGGGATCTACCGAGGCACTTCCTTGTGGTGAAAGCGAGAAAGGAGGAGAGCAGGTGACCACACACCTGCTTATGTAGGTGAGCTGATAGGGGTGTGGTCAGACAAATATTGGGATTAAAGGTACATTGTGGTCTTTATTCAGTGCGCGTGCACGTGTCTGAGGACAGTGCATGAGTGACGCTGAGCGGAACCGACTATGATACAGAACTGCAAATTTTGCGTTAACTCTTAATCGCGTAGCTAGTAGGTGACTTGGTTTGGAACCTTGAGAGTAATGCTGTTGTCTTGTGTTACATATTTGTACTTCAGATTGTTGTCTGTAAATGGCGTTAATCTCTATTTTTAGTAAATTAACTTGAGATTCCAGTCGAGCCGAGTCATTATATTGTAAAGAAGTAAATAATGTAGAGTAGAGCGTTTCTAATTCCGCCAGTTTTGAGCATCGATTCTTGCGTATTTTGGATGAAAAGCTATCCGTGAAATCCTTGATCATTCCCTTTACCGACATCCATAATATTCTAGGGTCCGGCACCGAGTTCACATTCTCTGGTAGGAATACTGAAAGAGCTTCTTTGAGTTGTGTAATGAATTCCTTGTTATTCAGCAGTGTTGTGTTAAAGCGCCATCTTGGGGCTCGGGATGATAGTACACCAAATGATCCTTTTAGGAGTAAATAACAATGATCTGATAATGCATTGGGTACCATCTCCACTTCATTCTCTGTACTACATTCTGTTGTGGAAGGACAGCTCATTCACTGAGAGACTTACACTGCATCAGGGTAAGACATTTTAAGTAATTTAGTAATATCTTTAAACTGAGACTTGATTGCTGACCTGACCAGCTGACTTGATTAAGGGGCGTGTTTAAAGCGGCCATTTTGTTTCCTTAAGTGACCCATTAAAAGCTGCTTCCTGCTTAAAGACAGCACTTGTGTACTGAGTGTGATCTCAGAGCCCTGTCACTGCTTAAAAGCAGAACCTCAGCCTCTCCTGGAATCACTCTGTACTACATTCTGTTGTGGAAGGACAGCTCATTCACTGAGAGACTTACACTGCATCAGGGTAAGACATTTTAAGTAATTTAGTAATATCTTTAAACTGAGACTTGATTGCTGACCTGACCAGCTGACTTGATTAAGGGGCGTGTTTAAAGCGGCCATTTTGTTTCCTTAAGTGACCCATTAAAAGCTGCTTCCTGCTTAAAGACAGCACTTGTGTACTGAGTGTGATCTCAGAGCCCTGTCACTGCTTAAAAGCAGAACCTCAGCCTCTCCTGGAATCACTCTGTACTACATTCTGTTGTGGAAGGACAGCTCATTCACTGAGAGACTTACACTGCATCAGGGTAAGACATTTTAAGTAATTTAGTAATATCTTTAAACTGAGACTTGATTGCTGACCTGACCAGCTGACTTGATTAAGGGGCGTGTTTAAAGCGGCCATTTTGTTTCCTTAAGTGACCCATTAAAAGCTACTTCCTGCTTAAAGACAGCACTTGTGTACTGAGTGTGATCTCAGAGCCCTGTCACTGCATAAAAGCAGAACCTCAGCCTCTCCTGGAATCACTCTGTACTACATTCTGTTGTGGAAGGACAGCTCATTCACTGAGAGACTTACACTGCATCAGGGTAAGACATTTTAAGTAATTTAGTAATATCTTTAAACTGAGACTTGATTGCTGACCTGACCAGCTGACTTGATTAAGGGGCGTGTTTAAAGCGGCCATTTTGTTTCATTAAGTGACCCATTAAAAGCTGCTTCCTGCTTAAAGACAGCACTTGTGTACTGAGTGTGATCTCAGAGCCCTGTCACTGCTTAAAAGCAGAACCTCAGCCTCTCCTGGAATCACTCTGTACTACATTCTGTTGTGGAAGGACAGCTCATTCACTGAGAGACTTACACTGCATCAGGGTAAGACATTTTAAGTAATTTAGTAATATCTTTAAACTGAGACTTGATTGCTGACCTGACCAGCTGACTTGATTAAGGGGCGTGTTTAAAGCTGCCATTTTGTTTCCTTAAGTGACCCATTAAAAGCTGCTTCCTGCTTAAAGACAGCACTTGTGTACTGAGTGTGATCTCAGAGCCCTGTCACTGCTTAAAAGCAGAACCTCAGCCTCTCCTGGAATCACTCTGTACTACATTCTGTTGTGGAAGGACAGCTCATTCACTGAGAGACTTACACTGCATCAGGGTAAGACATTTTAAGTAATTTAGTAATATCTTTAAACTGAGACTTGATTGCTGACCTGACCAGCTGACTTGATTAAGGGGCGTGTTTAAAGCGGCCATTTTGTTTCCTTAAGTGACCCATTAAGGGCCAGGTGTTAGACAGCACTAATTAGTGATAGGGATTTAAAGGCCTGCTGGCTTAGCGTCAAGCGTCGAGAAACAAAGAGGGACAAAGAGGAGTTTTCCTGGAGTTATCTGCGGAGGGATCCACCGATCCACCTAGCGCTAAGTACACCCTAGTCCTATCTTTCACTCCACTCTGCTATTCCTCTACTTCCTCCCTGCCACTCTTGACACCACAATGTGTCTCATATCCACAATCTGCTCCTCCAGAACAGATTCAACCCACCCACGGCAGTTTGCTAGCAACCCGGCTAATCTATCCTACCCTCCTACAGCCACTAATACACCTGTCACAGTACGGGGAGGCTTATGGAATTGTCAATCAGCAGTCAAGAAAGCTGACTTCATTACTGCCTACGCCCATAGTCAAAATCTGCAGCTCCTGGCTCTAACTGAGACCTGGGTAACCCCCAATAACTCATCAACACCTGCAGCATTATCTACAAACTATAACTTCACTCACACACCTCGACCTTCCAGACGGGGTGGAGGCACTGGCCTCATGACATCTCCTTCATGGACTACAAACTTAACACCCCTCCCAGCACTGTCACTCTCCTCTTTTGAATATCATGCAGTATCTGTCTCTAATACTTTCAATCTCACCATTGTTACACTCTACCGCCCTCCAGGTCCGCTCGATCACTTCACAGATGAGCTGGACATGCTTCTAAGCTCCTTACCGGAAGATGGTACCCCTCTCCTTCTATTGGGCGACTTCAACCTGCCTGACTCATCTCAGTCAGTCATAGTAGTCTCCCTCCTACAATCATTTGACCTGACTCCCACTGCCATGCCTCCCACCCACAAAGCAGGCAACTCCTTGGATCTCATATTTTCCCGTAACTCCAGCATCATTAACACCACGGTAACTCCCCTACATGTATCTGACCATTCCTTCATATCCTTCTCACTAACTCTCATGCTTAACCGAAAGGTCTTCACCCCAACTCAAACCGTCTCACTCAGACGCAACCTGCCGTCCCTATCCCCCTCCACCCTCTCCTCTGACATACTGTCCGCTCTACCTTTGAGTGACACCTTCTCTGCTCTCTCCACAGAGATGGCAACCTCCACCCTCCTCTCAGCCCTTGCAACCTCCTTCGACAAGCTCTGTCCCCTCGTTGAGAAACCTGCCCGCCGTTCCCCACCCAGTCCATGGCTGACAGATCCAGTGAGAGAACAAAGACAGGTCCTGAGAGCAGCTGAAAGGAAGTATAGAAAGTCACGCCTCACTGCTGACATCGACACATATCACAACCTCTTGTTAACATTCTCCAAAACCATTACTAATGCCAAAGCTTCTTTCTTTCACCATAGGATCGAGGCCTCTGCCAAGAATCTTCGCAAACTGCATGCTACCATGTCCTCCCTCCTCACTCCCCCCCCACCCCCCCTCCCTCATCTTTCTCTGCCGAAGACTTTGCGATCTTCTTTGAGGAAAAAGTGGAGAACATCCGCAGCTCCTTCTCCCAACCCCCACCCATTCCAAATGCTGAATCGAGAACCTCATCCTTCACTCTGTCATCTTTCTCTCCCATTACAGAAGCCGAGACCCTGACACTGGTAACGTCGAACCGTCCGACTACATGCCAGCTGGACCAGCTACCCTCCCCACTCCTCCAGACCATAGCACCAGACATCCTCCCATTCCTAACTGCAACCATCAACTCCTCACTCAACTCGGGGGTGGTCCCCACCTCCCTAAAACAAGCCAGAGTCACGCCCCTCATAAAAAAAACATCCCTGAACCCTACCGTCATAGGCAACTACCGTCCTGTCTCTCTTCTCTCCTTCCTTTCTAAAACACTTGAACGTGCTGTATCCAACCAACTTACTGCTTATCTCTTACAGAATGACCTCCTAGACCCTAATCAGTCAGGCTTCAGAACTGGTCACTCCACAGAGACAGCCCTCATTGCGGTCACAGAGGCACTTCACTTAGCAAAAGCGAAAGGCCTCTCCTCTGTCCTGATTCTCCTAGATCTATCTGCAGCCTTCGACACAGTCAACCACCAGATCCTCCTTGCGGCCCTCGCAGGAATGGGAGTGGCTGGCTCTGCGCTGACATGGTTGTCATCATACCTCAATGACCGCTCCTACCAAGTGTCATGGAGAGGGACCCTGTCGGCCACCCGCCCCCTGCGGACGGGTGTCCCCCAGGGCTCGGTTTTAGGACCCCTTCTCTTCTCCCTCTACACTAAATCACTGGGTAACATTATCACGTCTCATGGCTTCTCCTACCACTGTTATGCCGACGATACTCAACTCTTCCTCTCCTTCCCTCCCTCAGATATCCACGTCTCTGAGCGGATCTCGGCCTGTCTGTCCGACATCTCCGCCTGGATGACGACCAACCACCTCAAACTGAACCTAAGCAAAACAGAATTGCTCCACCTGCCGGCCAAATCCTCCCCCCTGAGAGACCTTTCCATCACAGTCGAGAATGCAGCTGTGACCGTGTCCCCGACCGCCAAGAACCTTGGTGTTGTCCTCGACGACCAGTTGAACTTCTCTGCTCACATCGCAGCGACAACCAGAACCTGCCGATTCCTCCTGAGCAACGTCAGAAGGATCCGCCCCTTCCTGACAAAAGAAGCCACCCAACTCCTCGTCCAATCAACAGTCATCTCCCGCCTCGACTACTGCAACGCACTGCTCGCTGGCCTCCCGGCCACTGCCACTAAGCCTCTTCAACTCATTCAGAACGCAGCGGCCCGCCTGATCTCAAACCTACCGAAGTCGGCCCATGTCACCCCACTTCTTAGGGACCTGCACTGGCTTCCCATTGCTGCACGAATCCGCTTCAAGGCCCTCGACCTAGCATACCGTGCGGCAAAGGGAACTGCTCCCGCCTACCTCCGGTCAATGGTCTCTAACTACACACCCTCAAGACCCCTACGCTCTGCAACTTCTGGCCGCCTCAGACCTACTCCTATCCAAGCTCCGGGAGGGTCATCAAAGAGAAGTCGCCTATTCTCAATCCTTGCCCCACAATGGTGGAATGAACTACCCACCCCAGTTAGGACAGCCGAAACACGTCCAATCTTTCGCCGTCGACTAAAGACGCACTTCTTCAACCATTATCTGAATTAAAAAAGAAAAGAAAAAAAAAATTATCTAACCCTAACTAACCATACTGTCATGCACTTGTCCTAATAAACTAACCTACACTGTAGCACTCAACACTTTGATGAACATTGTTACTCAGCTGATAGAGTTGTGCCCTTCCTGATGGCTTGTCGTACAGAACTTGTAAGTCGCTTTGGATAAAAGCGTCAGCTAAATGACTAAATGTAAATGTAAATGTAAATAGTTATCAAATAGTCTCGGTGTTGCGAAAACATTATCTATTCTGGATAGTGTTTTATGTCTTGCTGATCGACAAGAGTACTTCCGGGTCGTGGGGTTGAGTGATCGCCATAGATCGTTTACACCTGTATTCTTTGCCCAATCCTTTAACGCATTAGATGACTTTTTTTGTTCGTTGGAAAAGTTGGGATTAGATTTATCCAACCCACGGTCCCAAATGGCATTAAAATCAGCACCAATTATAAATGAGTATTCTGGAAGGTTTAACATTTCCCTAGTGAGTGCAGTGTAGAAATTATTTTCGTATAGATTTGGGGCATATACCGCTACCAACGCTATTTTCCTATTCTTGTGTATAATCTTAGCTATGGTTATCCGACCATCTGCATCAGACCATACTCCCTTCAATTCAATATTCAATTTCCGTTTCACGACTATAGCAACTCCACGGGTTCTTGTTCCAAAAGAAGAGTGACTAATGTTATGGTATGTGTTGTCCGCTAACGTAGCTTTGTCTCCCACTAAAATGTGTGTTTCGCTTAAGAGAGCCACATCAACCTGTTTGTTTTTCATCAATGTTAGCACGCTTTTGCGTTTATGTTGATTATTTATTCCCCCAGTGTTCCAGATCATTATATTCAAACTAGCCATAATCTATACATGTTGATTTGTATTTGTTGGTAATATTTCTGGATTGCGAATTCACAATGGATTTATATCCCACTGTTGAGGTCCTGTTTAATTAAATAGTTTAATTATTGAATGGGTTAAATAAGAATTGCACAGAGAGATGAGATGCGGTTTAATTAAATAAGTTTAATTATGAAATAAGAGGGAGTTCGATCTCCAGTGGGGCCTTCTCACACCTAATAAATAGGCAGAGTCTTGAGGGGACACGTCACCAGAAAGAACTGGCGCGCGCTGGGGGTCACCCGTGGGACAAACGTAGAGCGCCGAGTGGGTATCGTTTAGCTGCTGGTGTCACGCCGGAAGACAACAAAACAGGGAACAGCCCTGTAGGATTAGATATGGGTGTTGAGAAGGTGGGGGACTAATAGAGAACAAATAGCGCCATGGGCTGTAGGACACTCACACCGTCCAACAGTCTGAAAGGGCGTGGCCATGGCAGGGGCTTGCAGAGGAAAAAATATATAGAGAACGAGCTGCAGGCCCAAAGCCACGGTAGACTAATAGAAAACACAGGGTCGAGTGTACAGAAAAACTGCCGGCGTGGTGTTTCTGCTTTCAGAGTCTGGAGAGGGCCGATGGCGGTGGAGATGAGCCTCAACCAAGATGACCGACGGGGCGGAGACGGCCAACGGGGCGGAGACGGCCAACGGGGCGGAGACCAGCGGTCGCAGGTGGTGTTGCCCAGGGGAGAACGAGGCGGACATCGGAGGGGGCTTCCCTGCGGAGACGCTGTTAGAGAGCGTTTTGAAACAACAGAGCATGGGCGGTGAATCATGGACAAGCAGGGACTTCCTTTCAGAGTCAATCAGGAGATCGAGAGACGAGACAACAGCGAGAAGTCCGGTGTTCATTGATTAGGAGTATGAGATATAAATGGAGGATTCATATAGAAGATATATGTATAGAAGGATATATATATATATATATATATATATAGAAGGTAGATAAGAGGGGAAACAGTAAAACAACAGGATGGAATTATTCGGAGCAGACAGAGGAGCTCTAATTGTTATGAGTCGTTGGATGTTGTTGGTGTTGGTGGTCGGTTTCGGTTCCCTTTGTGCACGAAGGGGGGCGCAAACAGACATCAGGCAGCAAGATCACTGGGTTGACCGTGGGCCGTCTTCGTTTCTTGTGCACGAGAGACGAGGTTGGTTTGCTTCAACCACAGGCTATTTTTGGCATAATTAATTGAAAAACCAAATAATGATTTATGATTCTGAAGGTTGATTAAGAATCAAAGGGGGGAATGAGGGATTTGGGGTGCTTTTTCAATGTATGTGATGGATAGATTGGGGGGACCACAGCTAAAATGGTAGATCGAAATGTGCATGAAAGACGGTGATAGAACGGTGACCAGTGGATTGAATACACTGCCAGCGAGGGTGTTTTGTTTTGCATTACTTGGAAGAACACAGATAAGAGCGAGTGTACTGTAGGCCCAGAGCGAGGGAGAGGGGTGACCTCTTTAATGCAACAGTAGAGAAACGTTTTGAAGTGTGTGTAAAGGTTAAACGCGGTTGTCATGACAGCGCGTCGCCCTGACAACCAGAAGAGGGGCGGGGCTATCGTTTCTACGACGAAGATCTATGAGTCAAACGGTGTTTCCGGGTGTAAGGCAGACTAGAATCTGACCAAGAGCGAGTAGGACTGAGATCACACAGACACTCTCTTCTCTCATTGAGAGAGAGGGGGGGGGGGAATGCCACATCACCAGTAGCTTCGGCTACCACGAGGATGGTCTTGGCTAACGAACAGGCCTGACCACTATTGGACTGAATAACAACAGGACGATAGACGAACACACCGAAAGATCATTAGAATAGACTCTCCAAGGACGATACAATTTGATAACATCTGATAACATCTGATTATGAGGTTCTGTTTATAGCAATAAAACAACGCTTTTCCTCATAAGGTATCTCACGGTGTCGGAGTGTCGAATTCTTATGGAAGTGGAGAATTATTATGGTTTATGGATTGCACTAACGGGGGAGATAAGGATCTTATCTGCCAGTATCGGAGACGTCAGGACCATTAAAATGACACAACGCAGAGGAATTGGATGGAGGGCCAAACAGACGAAGACGTGATACTGGCCAGTTTGATCAGGATCTTACACTATGTATACCATAGGATCTATGCTTTAATTCTAATTTAATAGAATGTCACCTGTGACCAAGCCTCTCTCCCCTTAATGTAATTATAACAGAATGAAAATTATACCTCGATTGGTATATTCATTTAAACCTCTTTTTTTTCTATTAAAATGTTTTGGTTAGAACATTTCAGAATAACGAAATAAAGAATAAGAAATAGTGCTGTCTAGAATTAGATATCGAAAACCCATCTAATCCGGGAATATCTACTTAATTTTTTAAACACCTTTGTATGTTTACACATCTAAACAACAAGGAGATTTTAAATACTTGTATGCAGATCGTCCACCGTCATGCGTGATCATTAATCTGTTATGGTGGTCGTTGTTCTTCACGTCTATTTCATGACCAAGACTCATATCATTGTTATTTCATGGGGCCATCCTTGAAAAAGGTATTGTATTCCATAGTGCTGTCAGCCGCTCGTTACTTGCTGTTTGATGCTTTAATGTTCCAGAACATTCTCGTGCCCTAAAACAATAACCATCCAGTGTATTCCAGAATATTCCGTTATGACTCATAGCCTTCATGTAAGAAAAATAGAGTATAAAAATCTAGAATGTTCCAAAATGGTCGGTATCAAATCAAGATCTGCATATTACCGTGAATCTATATTTATATGGTGTTTAGCGTTTTATATCAAATTACTTATTTCTCAATGTTGTCAAAAGTTTGTATGTTGCCGTTTTTTGATGTCCATGCAATTGTAGAGTTATCCGTGAAAGATGAATCTTGTCATCCACTTTGTATCTTCTTCATGTATTCTTCTGCCGCCTTAAGCGAACGTAGCGTGAATCTCTTTCCTTCTCCTTCCACTATGGAAAGATTCGCAGGGTACCGTAGGATGGGGTGTAGACCTTTCTCAAATAGCTGGTTTACTACAACCTTGTAGTGGGCCCGCAGAGTTATGGCTTGTTTGCACATATCTTCATAAAACCACACTCTTTTTCCTTTGTATATCAGTTTTCCCCATCTCTTGCGTGATTCCCTGATACTCGTGTCTCTTGTTGCAGTTTACCGTAGACTAGCAATTATCACTCTTTCCTTGTTGTTTTTATTATAGTTTTCAGATCCAATTCTGTAGCGTTTGTCCACTATCGGTTCTGTAGATAGGATTTCAGAACCTAGGATTTCGAATAATACTGCAGCAAACTTGCCATCTGTGCAGTCGACTGATTCATCCAGACCCACTATACGGAGATTGAATCTGCGGGCGTGCCGTTCTATTTCTAGCAGCTGGAGCAAGTTTTCCTCCTTGTTGTCTTGGATCAACTGCCGGAGCTGTTTGTTTTCCAGTTGCATTTCCTTTGATACTTCTGCGATATCTTCAGATAGTTCCTTATTCTTCTCCTCTTGCTTCCGTGAGTATTCGATCCCAGTATTTGCAACCGCCATTATGTGGTCGGATTGTGCTACAATCTGTGTCTTGATATCCTCAAGTTTAGTCTCTATGGCTATCTTAAATGCGGTAGCATTAGCCTCGACTCTATCCACAGCTTTAGC
>NC_140169.1:157526400-157698900 GCF_963971535.1 Notolepis coatsorum | reverse complement strand
GCATAATTTAATGAATTCAATATTCATTGTAATGCAATAACCAAGTGCAGCAGTAACATAGAACGTCGGTTTGAGTTAATGAAATTGATGTTAACGGTATCATCATTTGCTTGTATGTTAATTAGTCCAATTAATTCCCCCCCCTGCTCGGTATTCTGAATATTGTAATAATCTTTACTCCCCTGCAGGATATGATCATAATACACAAACCTCTGGGACGGTCTGGAGAATCGGCTGCTTTTCCAGTCACACTATGTGGCAGTTTTGAAAAAAATTGGGAATCTTGAGGGGAAATTGTTTTATGTAATGTCAGGCTTTTTCATTTCATTTAATTTCAAACCTTTATTTAAACTCGAAAGGCAACTGCGAGGTTTCCCACATTTACAGTCTCGCCAGAGTGTACGTACAGAGTTAAGCAAAACAGACAGAGTTAAGCAAAAAAAAAGCATATAAAATCACACAGCATATACAATCATAACAATTAGACAAGTAGTAAGGATAACAATCAATTAAAACACGTACAACTTGACTGACAAAGGTTGGAGATCAAGGTTTTAAACTCTGCAACAGAGGGGAGAATCTGAAGCTTTAAGGACTGTTGGAGTTCATTCCATGAGCTAGAGGGGTATCGTAGCAAAATGCAGATTTACCCTGTTCAGAGCAAACTCAGGGACCTTAAGGACCAGCCAGTCACTAGAACGGGTTCCATAGGTTCCAAAATTCCATTCCAATAATGATGTAGTACATACAGTAAGGAGATATCTTACCAATAACGATGTAGTATAAGGAGGTAGCAATGAAGGGTATGTTGTCCCAATGTACAGTTTCTACATCAAATGTATATAGTCTCTTTTCTAGACAATTTTTGTATCACAAACCGTACTGTATTTGCAAATCTGGTATGTCATAAATGTATAGATGTAACAGTACTGTCTATCTGTATGTCATGTATGTCATATATGTTATGATGAATTGAAAATGGGGGACCCTGATGTAAACAAGACGAAAGTCTTTCTCTGGTCTGCAATCCCTTAACAATTGTGTGTATTGAGCTGTACTGTACTGTACCCATTCTGCAATCTGTTAATAAAGTTTTCAATCAATCAATCAATCAATCAATTGTATTGACTATATGTATCGTCCTTGAATATTATTTACTGGAGGGATTCTGTGCATGCGGTGCAAAGGTGATACATGTACAACATTTAAGATGTTCCTTTATTGATCCCCTTGGGGAAATTCGAGGGTCATAGCAGCATGGAGGAGGGGGGAGGGGAGGTACAGGTTTGGGCAGGGTAATAGTAGAAAGACATAAATATAGGCAATGAAATTAGATCTGAATATAAAAGTATGAGGGGGAAAAATAAACAGTGTAAACAATATAATTAATTCTGAATATAAACATAGAGAAAAATAAACAGTGTAAACAAAGATGAGGGTCTATATGCCCTATTGGTTATATTATACGTTATATGGTATACGTTTTAATGTAAAGTAGATGGGTAATTGTGTCTTTCTTGTGTGCCAATCGTTGTGCCAATGTGTTCTTCCATCCCAACTTATACTGGAGGCAGAAGGCTAATGTTAGAATAGGAAAGGAGAAATCAAGAGACTTCCCGGTGGAGAAGGGTGTAAGTCAAGGATGCATCTTGTCCCCTGTACTCTTTAATATGTACAGTGAATCACTGATGAAAAAAGGTCTGAGAGGAGGGAAAGGAGTAAAACTTGGCGAAGAGAACATCACCAATATAAGATACGCGGATGACACTGCTATAGTCTGTAACTGTCAAGAAGATCTACAGGACATGATGAATAAGCTGAATGTCGAATGCAAAAACTATGGAATGTCACTAAACACAAAGAAAACTAAAGTAATGATCATTGAAAAAACACCAGGAACTGTTTGTAAAATACAGGTGGATGGAGAAAAACTTGAACAAGTGAAGGAGTACATGTACCTTGGAAGCTGGATCAGTGAAGGTGGAAGAGCTAACATGGACATTAAGAGAAGAACCGGAATTGCAAAGGGCGCATTCTGGAACCATAAAGAATTATTGAGAAGAAACATAAGTTGGAAAACGAAGACCAGGATTTTGGAAACGTATGTTATGTCAGTCTTTTCATACGGAGCAGAAGCATGGACGCTGAATGAAGAGGAAAAGAGGATGATAGACTCTTTTGAAATGTGGACACTGAGGAAGATGCTGAAGATAACATGGAAGGATAAGATCAAGAATGAGGAGGTACTGAGAAGAGCGGATATGCAAGGGGGACAGCTGCTGGAGAGGTTGAAAAAGAGAAAGATGGAGTTGTGCGGGCATGTTCTGAGAGGATCCAGCGGGGAGATGTTCAAGAAGGTGGTGATGGGGAAGGTGGATGGAAAGAGAGGAAGTGGAAGACCAAGAAGAGGCTGGGTAGACGATGTCTGTGATTGGAGTGGAGTGAGAGGCGGAGTCACGGAGTTGGAGAGAAGAAGTGGGGACAGAATGGGTTGGAGAGTGATAGGCAACCTTCGGAACGAAGAAGCCACCTAATGATGATGATGATAATACTTCAATACATTTTGCTTCACTGTTATTTACATAGATGTTGTCCCGTTTCCCAACCTGTGTCATACGAATACACGAGATATGTGGGTTCCCAAGTCGTTTTTTTTTTCACAATCTTTAACCGTTACTGAAAATATCAGCTTCCATCTATATCTGAAACGTGTCTAAACTCCACATAAACCAAATGAAAGTCGCCACATTTGATTAAAATGGAAAATAAATGCATGATCAGACGACAGAACAGAGTTTTATTCATCACATACATATAGCGTCTGGCCATGCCCGCTTCGATTGTGCAATAAAACAATAGTAATAGTAATAATAATAAAAATATAACTAGAATAGACATGGTAAAATAGACATGTTAATAAATCGCTTAAAGGCACTGGATCCTATGTACATTCCTACAACAATCACAACAAGTTATTTTCTTAAAGTGTAATTTTGAGGTCACATGACTGTTCAGTCTGAGGTTGTGTTGCAAAAAAAACAGACCTCGTCTGTACCCTGATCAGGTGTTCCCAGTGTGTGATGCGTTATGTCTAGTTGTAGTTCCCTGTCCTGGTCTTGTAGTTCCTTATCGTTTCCCTCCCAGGTGTATCCATTTGTAATCAACCCAGGTGTGTCTTGTCTCGTCATCCCCTCGTGTATAACTGTCCTGTTCTTCCCTGTGTGAGAGGCTGATCCTGTTTGTACAGTTCTGTGTTTTGTTTGTCGTTATTTTACGTTACCCTTTCTTTACAAAACCATGGTAAATATAAATTAAATATCTTTTGTTGGTAACTTTGGCTACTGTCTCCTCATTATGTTACACTGACAAAGACAACGAGCACTCCTTCAGTCAATGATAAAAACAGAATTGGAAAAGATCAGATTCCATGTGATTTGTGCTGTTCACACTGTCATGAAAATTATTTATCTGAGTCACACAGATAGGAGCAAAGACATTTGGCAGTGTGAACAGCGGAACGGTATTTTTTTTTTATAATTTTTTATCCACTTTTTCTCCCATTTTCTATTTTTCTCCCATCCCAATTTCGTATCATCCAATTCAATCCTCCCCTGTCTTTGAACGCTGTTTCATGCCTCCCACAAGCCGGCTGCAATGTGGACTAAGTCATACATAGCACGAGTCCCCTCCGATACTCGAGGTAACAGCAGTCGCATCTTTCCACCTGCGCAGCTCGATCTTTCAGCGTCGGGGGTCTGGGCTTTGGAGGGGCCCCGCCCTCGTCGCTTCCTGATTCTACTGCGCAGGCGCACCAACCGACCTGTAGGAGTCGCTGTCCACAACGCCCGATCCCCACCCATCAGTTTCCCTCCCCCTAATACTGCCAATGTGTATTAGTGCGGACGACCAGCTAAACTGAAAGCAATGTGGAGCGCTGGGCTCGAACAGGGAGATGATCTGTTTGAGCCCAGCCTCCAGTATTCGTGGTGAGCGCCTTGCCCACTGCACCACGTAGCCGCCCTCGGAACGGTCTTTTGTGAAATATGTACTGAAAAAAAAATTTGTGAAAGAGAAGCCTTTTCAGTCATATTCAATTAAGTTATTGTGATCGAAAAAAGGCGCCTTTTCAAGTAGCCCTTGTCCTCCGAGTTGTTTGTGGTTTTGTGTCGTGCGGAACAGCTTTCCCCCCGTGATAGGATTATCTTCCGGCTCCGTTTGAATAGCAAATGTATGTGTAATTGTACCACGGCGGCGCTCAACTTCTCTTATTCCAATTCATGTGCAAAATACATAAATGCCGGTATAGAGGGACCGACGGCATTACTATAATAATGTGATAACATTTTCCCCACTGTACCGCCTGATAGCATTTCTAAAATACGGGAGGGATTATGCTTATTACCCACGGGGAGGTAATAAGGAGAACAGTTGGCAGAGATTACTTATTTCATGATTCTGTCCCAAAGACACGCCGTACTTCAGCCGCTTCGTCCCCCCCTATATCCCTGCCCAATTTTGACTACACCCCCCTCCCCCCCCCCCTCCTGTTGTTGAGGCACATAGGCCTGCAATTTTGCCAAATGATTACTATGCTATTCTCAAGGAAATCAACAACTTGAAAAGTACAGTGGAAAGGAATCATAGAGGCTCAGCGGAGCAGCATTTATTTGACAAACGTAAGCGTTCTCGGTGGGAACGTCTTTGCGCTTAAAGCCGCCGTAGTATTTAAAGCGCGTAGCAGCGCGAGGCTCCGGGGGTTTACTAGCCGCACGCTGTGAGCTTCCTGCCCGCCGCGCCGCATCGTCTCGTTCCTCTCGCGCTCTCGGTCCGTTTAGGGGTTTTATAAACTCCCTCAAAGTCTTTTGTCTCTTTTGCATTCCTCACGCATTCCTCTCTCACCCGCGTTCAAACTGCAGAAGGCACGCACACATGCGCACACACACACACATGCACACACACGCACGCGCGCACACACACACACACACACTGGAGCAGATCATTCTCCTCAGGCGAGGAAACTCAGCATGGATCGACTCAATAACCTGATATTTCCCCCGTCAACCAAAATGTGGCCATTTGAACAAGAAGGTCAGCGCATGTTTTTTTTTTTTTTTTTTTTTTTTTTATTCCAGAGACAATTTGGTGACCTCCCCCCTGTGTCCCAGCAGGGCAGAGAGAGAGAGAGAGAGAGAGAGAGAGAGAGAGAGAGAGAGAGAGAGAGAGAGAGAGAGAGAGAGAGAGAGAGAGAGAGAGAGAGAGAGAGAGAGAGAGAGAGAGACGGGTAGAGAGAGAGAGACGGGCAGAGAGATAGAGAGAGATAAAGAGACATAGAGAGAGATAAAGAGACAGAGATAGAGATAAAGAGAGAGAGAGATAGAGAGAGATAAAGAGAGAGAGATAGAGAGAGATAAAGAGACAGATAGAGAGAGATAAAGAGAGAGAGAGAGAGAGAGACGGGCAGAGAGAGAGAGAGAGAGAGAGAGAGAGAGAGAGAGAGAGAGAGAGAGAGGTGGAGAGAGAGAGAGAGAGAGAGCGAGAGAGAGAGAGAGAGAGGTGGAGAGAGATAGAGAGATAAAGAGACAGAGAGAGGTGGAGAGAGAGAGAGGCAAGCAGGCAGGCAGAGAGAGAGAGAGAGAGACAGGCAGAGAGGCAGAGAGAGAGACAGAGACAGGCGGCCAGAGAGAGAGAGAGATAGAGAGAGATACAGAGAGAGAGGTGGAGAGAGAGAGGCCGAGAGAGAGAGAGAGAGAGAGGCCGAGAGAGAGGCAGAGAGAGTGAGAGAGAGAGGCAGAGAGAGAGAGTGGGAGAGAGAGATAAAGAGAGGGGGAGAGAGAGAGAGAGGGGGAGGGAGAGAGAGAGAGGGGGAGGGAGACAGAGAGAGAGGGGGAGAGAGACAGAGAAAGAGGGAGAAAGAGACAGGCAGAGAGAGATGGAGAGAGAGAGAGGCAGAGAGAGAGAGAGAGAAGCAGTGGGATAGAAAGTGGCTGTTCTCAGGGCCCGCCTCCTCAAGGTGAAGCCCCTTGGACGAGGGGGGCACAGGGGGGTCTATTATGCAAAAACCTGAGGCCAGCGGTTGTCTCTCGCTCTCTGCAGATTTTATATATTTTTTTTTGTTCTCAAAGTCTTTTCCAGTCATTATTTGTCATCAGCATTTATGAGAGGTGTCTGGGGGTGGATGTAAAAAATATTTAAACACTACACACAGCCTGTGGGAAGTAGGGGGTGGAGATTGGGAGGGTGCTGGGGGCCGGGGGGGGGGGGTTACAGAAGGAACTACAGCTGTCTCCTCTGCCCTTTAGAACCCTGTGTGTGGAAGTGCGCTGTTCACCGGCTCTAATGAAGTGTTTTCTTGTTTCTGGGAAATTGCTGGTTTGTGGGTGGAATTCAGATAGTGTTAATTGTAGGTAGCCATCTTTGTTCATTTGAGAGTTGTTAAATGACAATTTAATATTGTTTGAATGAATGAAACAATGAATGAATGAATGAATGAATGAATGAATGAATGAATGAATGAATGAATGAATGAATGAATGAATGAATGAATGAATGAATGAATGAATGAATGAATGAATGAATGAATGAATGACTGACTGACTGACTGACTGACTGACTGACTGACTGACTGACTGACTGACTGACTGAATGAATGAATGAATGAAAACTTTATTTAACAGATTGCAGAATGGGTACAATACAGTACGGCTCAATACACACAATTGTTAAGGGGATGCAGACCAGAGAAAGACGTTTGTCTAGTTTACATCAGGGTCCCCCATTTCCTCCCGTTTCACAGATACACACACACACACACATATATATATATTCATGTTTCTTAAAGATCAGATTATTGGGGAAATGGAATTGATCACAATGACAGTGTTCGATAACCGTGTAATTTTATTTTTGAGAAGATTGTCGATTTATACACTGAAAAAAAAGAAGGTAAACCAATGCAAAACGTTTTTTTCTTTTTAAATACAAGTTGAGACCCAAGTCAAGAAATCTGTCAACATCGTGTTTTTCACGCAACCTTTTTGCATTGGATTTATAGTTCAATCGACTAAATAGGAGAGGTTGAATATTAAAGAGCCCATATTATGGACCTTTCCCAGTTTAATATGAAAATGTTTGTGGTCTCTTTACATACCATCAGAGACTCCCCCACACTCTCCACCTTCAAATCCCGCCTCAAAACCCACCTGTTCGCCCTAGCCTTCAACCTTCACCCCCCCCCCCCCCCAACCTGTTTTGATGTTGATGTTTGTTACTGTGGCTTTATGTTTCTGTGTACCTCATGCTGTTTCCCTGTGGTCTTATGTTCCTTTTTGTTTCTTTGTTTTTCTCTGTTTCTCTGCCTACTGTGGCAACCCCAAGCCACCCCTGGGCTTGGTGATTGATGGGCGCTACGTGGCGACCCAATGGCTGGGCGCTGCCCATGTTTGGGCGTCCGCTTCCGGACGCACCTGTCACTAGAGACCCATCAGGAGTGATTATGTGATTATCGAATCACGGCGCGGTGCACCTGTTGGGGAGGGGGGACTTAATGGAGCCGAGGAGCCTCCTCTCAGTCCCCCGTAGCAGCGCAAGGCCACAGAGCGGAGACGCCGCCCGGCCGACACATTACCGCCAGCAAGCGATCATTATTTAAATAGAAAATAAAGAGTATGATTTTGGGAACTGCAACCTGTCTGTGTGTTGTTTATTCTGCCACCCCTACACCTGGAATTGCCACACTACTGTCAGCGACTTCGGGTTCCTGAGAAGTGCTATACAAATACAATTTATTATTATTATTATTATTATTATTATTATTATTATTATTATTATTATTATTATTATTATTATTATTATTATTATTATTATTATTATTATTATACATTTAAACACAGTGTAGCGTTGTCATATAGCAGCAGTGTAGCGTTGTCATATAGCAGCAGTGTAGCGTTGTCATGACACAGTGTAGCGTTGTCATGACACAGTGTAGCGTTGTCATGGCACAGTGTAGCGTTGTCATGGCACAGTAGTGTAGCGTTGTCATGGCACAGTGTAGCGTTGTCATGGCACAGTGTAGCGTTGTCATGGCACAGTGTAGCGTTGTCATGGCACAGTGTAGCGTTGTCATATAGCAGCAGTGTAGCGTTGCCATAGCAGCAGTGTAGCGTTGCCATAGCAGCAGTGTAGCATTGCCATAGCAGCAGTGTAGCGTTGCCATAGCAGCAGTGTAGCGTTGTCATGGCACAGTGTAGCGTTGTCATGGCACAGTGTAGCGTTGTCATGGCACAGTGTAGCGTTGTCATATAGCAGTGTAGTGTTGTCATGGCACAGTGTAGCGTTGTCATGGCACAGTGTAGCGTTGTCATGGCACAGTGTAGCGTTGTCATGGCACAGTGTAGCGTTGTCATGGCACAGTGTAGCGTTGCCATAACACAGTGTAGCGTTGTCATGGCACAGTGTAGCGTTGTCATGGCACAGTGTAGCGTTGTCATGGCACAGTGTAGCGTTGTCATGGCACAGTGTAGCATTGCCATAACACAGTGTAGCGTTGCCATAACACAGTGTAGCGTTGTCATGGCACAGTGTAGCGTTGTCATGGCACAGTGTAGCGTTGTCATGGCACAGTGTAGCGTTGTCATGGCACAGTGTAGCGTTGTCATGGCACAGTGTAGCGTTGTCATATAGCAGCAGTGTAGCGTTGTCATGGCACAGTGTAGCGTTGTCATGGCACAGTGTAGCGTTGTCATGGCACAGTGTAGCGTTGTCATGGCACAGTGTAGCGTTGTCATGGCACAGTGAAGCGTTGTCATGGCACAGTGTAGCGTTGTCATGGCACAGTGTAGCGTTGTCATGGCACAGTGTAGCGTTGTCATATAGCAGCAGTGTAGCGTTGTCATGGCACAGTGTAGCGTTGTCATGGCACAGTGTAGCGTTGTCATGGCACAGTGTAGCGTTGCCATAGGTCATAGCAGCAGTGTTACAGCGTTGCCATAGCAGCAGTGTAGCGTTGCCATAGGTCATAGCAGCAGTGTAGCGTTGCCATAGGTCATAGCAGCAGTGTTACAGCGTTGCCATAGGTCATAGCAGCAGTGTAGCGTTGCCATAGGTCATAGCAGCAGTGTTACAGCGTTGCCATAGCAGCAGTGTAGCGTTGCCATAGGTCATAGCAGCAGTGTAGCGTTGCCATAGCAGCAGTGTTACAGCGTTGCCATAGGTCATAGCAGCAGTGTAGCGTTGCCATAGGTCATAGCAGCAGTGTAGCGTTGCCATAGCAGCAGTGTAGCGTTGCCATAGGTCATAGCAGCAGTGTAGCGTTGCCATAGCAGCAGTGTTACAGCGTTGCCATAGGTCATAGCAGCAGTGTAGCGTTGCCATAGGTCATAGCAGCAGTGTTACAGCGTTGCCATAGCAGCAGTGTAGCGTTGTCATAGGTCATAGCAGCAGTGTAGCGTTGCCATAGGTCATAGCAGCAGTGTTACAGCGTTGCCATAGGTCATAGCAGCAGTGTAGCGTTGCCATAGGTCATAGCAGCAGTGTAGCGTTGTCATATAGCAGCAGTGTAGCGTTGTCATAGGTCATAGCAGCAGTGTTACAGCGTTGCCATAGGTCATAGCAGCAGTGTAGCGTTGCCATAGGTCATAGCAGCAGTGTAGCGTTGTCATATAGCAGCAGTGTAGCGTTGTCATGGCACAGTGTAGCGTTGTCATATAGCAGCAGTGTAGCGTTGTCATGGCACAGTGTAGCGTTGTCATATAGCAGCAGTGTAGCGTTGTCATATAGCAGCAGTGTAGCGTTGTCATGAGACAGTGTAGCGTTGTCATATAGCAGCAGTGTAGCGTTGTCATGACACAGTGTAGCGTTGTCATAACACAGTGTAGCGTTGTCATGGCACAGTGTAGCGTTGTCATATAGCAGCAGTGTAGCGTTGTCATGGCACAGTGTAGCGTTGTCATGGCACAGTGTAGCATTGTCATGGCACAGTGTAGCGTTGCCATAGGTCATAGCAGCAGTGTTACAGCGTTGCCATAGCAGCAGTGTAGCGTTGCCATAGGTCATAGCAGCAGTGTAGCGTTGCCATAGGTCATAGCAGCAGTGTTACAGCGTTGCCATAGGTCATAGCAGCAGTGTAGCGTTGCCATAGGTCATAGCAGCAGTGTTACAGCGTTGCCATAGCAGCAGTGTAGCGTTGCCATAGGTCATAGCAGCAGTGTAGCGTTGCCATAGGTCATAGCAGCAGTGTAGCGTTGCCATAGCAGCAGTGTTACAGCGTTGCCATAGGTCATAGCAGCAGTGTAGCGTTGCCATAGGTCATAGCAGCAGTGTAGCGTTGCCATAGCAGCAGTGTAGCGTTGCCATAGGTCATAGCAGCAGTGTAGCGTTGCCATAGCAGCAGTGTTACAGCGTTGCCATAGGTCATAGCAGCAGTGTAGCGTTGCCATAGGTCATAGCAGCAGTGTTACAGCGTTGCCATATCAGCAGTGTAGCGTTGTCATAGGTCATAGCAGCAGTGTAGCGTTGCCATAGGTCATAGCAGCAGTGTTACAGCGTTGCCATAGGTCATAGCAGCAGTGTAGCGTTGCCATAGGTCATAGCAGCAGTGTAGCGTTGTCATATAGCAGCAGTGTAGCGTTGTCATAGGTCATAGCAGCAGTGTTACAGCGTTGCCATAGGTCATAGCAGCAGTGTAGCGTTGCCATAGGTCATAGCAGCAGTGTAGCGTTGTCATATAGCAGCAGTGTAGCGTTGTCATGGCACAGTGTAGCGTTGTCATATAGCAGCAGTGTAGCGTTGTCATGGCACAGTGTAGCGTTGTCATATAGCAGCAGTGTAGCGTTGTCATATAGCAGCAGTGTAGCGTTGTCATGAGACAGTGTAGCGTTGTCATATAGCAGCAGTGTAGCGTTGTCATGACACAGTGTAGCGTTGTCATGACACAGTGTAGCGTTGTCATGACACAGTGTAGCGGTGTCATGGCACAGTGTAGCGTTGTCATGGCACAGTGTAGCGTTGTCATGGCACAGTAGTGTAGCGTTGTCATGGCACAGTAGTGTAGCGTTGTCATGGCACAGTGTAGCGTTGTCATGGCACAGTGTAGCGTTGTCATGGCACAGTGTAGCGTTGTCATGGCACAGTGTAGCGTTGTCATATAGCAGCAGTGTAGCGTTGCCATAGCAGCAGTGTAGCGTTGCCATAGCAGCAGTGTAGCATTGCCATAGCAGCAGTGTAGCGTTGCCATAGCAGCAGTGTAGCGTTGTCATGGCACAGTGTAGCGTTGTCATGGCACAGTGTAGCGTTGTCATGGCACAGTGTAGCGTTGTCATATAGCAGTGTAGCGTTGTCATGGCACAGTGTAGCGTTGTCATGGCACAGTGTAGCGTTGTCATGGCACAGTGTAGCGTTGTCATGGCACAGTGTAGCGTTGCCATAACACAGTGTAGCGTTGTCATGGCACAGTGTAGCGTTGTCATGGCACAGTGTAGCGTTGTCATGGCACAGTGTAGCGTTGTCATGGCACAGTGTAGCATTGCCATAACACAGTGTAGCATTGCCATAACACAGTGTAGCGTTGTCATGGCACAGTGTAGCGTTGTCATGGCACAGTGTAGCGTTGTCATGGCACAGTGTAGCGTTGTCATGGCACAGTGTAGCGTTGTCATGGCACAGTGTAGCATTGTCATGGCACAGTGTAGCGTTGTCATATAGCAGCAGTGTAGCGTTGTCATGGCACAGTGTAGCGTTGTCATGGCACAGTGTAGCGTTGTCATGGCACAGTGTAGCGTTGTCATGGCACAGTGTAGCGTTGTCATGGCACAGTGAAGCGTTGTCATGGCACAGTGTAGCGTTGTCATGGCACAGTGTAGCGTTGTCATATAGCAGCAGTGTAGCGTTGTCATGGCACAGTGTAGCGTTGTCATGGCACAGTGTAGCGTTGTCATGGCACAGTGTAGCGTTGTCATATAGCAGCAGTGTAGCGTTGTCATGGCACAGTGTAGCGTTGCCATAGCAGCAGTGTAGCGTTGCCATAGGTCATAGCAGCAGTGTTACAGCGTTGCCATAGCAGCAGTGTAGCGTTGCCATAGGTCATAGCAGCAGTGTAGCGTTGCCATAGGTCATAGCAGCAGTGTTACAGCGTTGCCATAGGTCATAGCAGCAGTGTAGCGTTGCCATAGGTCATAGCAGCAGTGTTACAGCGTTGCCATAGCAGCAGTGTAGCGTTGCCATAGGTCATAGCAGCAGTGTAGCGTTGCCATAGCAGCAGTGTTACAGCGTTGCCATAGGTCATAGCAGCAGTGTAGCGTTGCCATAGGTCATAGCAGCAGTGTAGCGTTGCCATAGCAGCAGTGTAGCGTTGCCATAGGTCATATCAGCAGTGTAGCGTTGCCATAGCAGCAGTGTTACAGCGTTGCCATAGGTCATAGCAGCAGTGTAGCGTTGCCATAGGTCATAGCAGCAGTGTTACAGCGTTGCCATAGCAGCAGTGTAGCGTTGTCATAGGTCATAGCAGCAGTGTAGCGTTGCCATAGGTCATAGCAGCAGTGTTACAGCGTTGCCATAGGTCATAGCAGCAGTGTAGCGTTGCCATAGGTCATAGCAGCAGTGTAGCGTTGTCATATAGCAGCAGTGTAGCGTTGTCATAGGTCATAGCAGCAGTGTTACAGCGTTGCCATAGGTCATAGCAGCAGTGTAGCGTTGCCATAGGTCATAGCAGCAGTGTAGCGTTGTCATATAGCAGCAGTGTAGCGTTGTCATGGCACAGTGTAGCGTTGTCATATAGCAGCAGTGTAGCGTTGTCATGGCACAGTGTAGCGTTGTCATATAGCAGCAGTGTAGCGTTGTCATATAGCAGCAGTGTAGCGTTGTCATGACACAGTGTAGCGTTGTCATATAGCAGCAGTGTAGCGTTGTCATGACACAGTGTAGCGTTGTCATGACACAGTGTAGCGTTGTCATGACACAGTGTAGCGTTGTCATGGCACAGTGTAGCGTTGTCATGGCACAGTGTAGCGTTGTCATGGCACAGTAGTGTAGCGTTGTCATGGCACAGTAGTGTAGCGTTGTCATGGCACAGTGTAGCGTTGTCATGGCACAGTGTAGCGTTGTCATGGCACAGTGTAGCGTTGTCATGGCACAGTGTAGCGTTGTCATATAGCAGCAGTGTAGCGTTGCCATAGCAGCAGTGTAGCGTTGCCATAGCAGCAGTGTAGCATTGCCATAGCAGCAGTGTAGCGTTGCCATAGCAGCAGTGTAGCGTTGTCATGGCACAGTGTAGCGTTGTCATGGCACAGTGTAGCGTTGTCATGGCACAGTGTAGCGTTGTCATATAGCAGTGTAGCGTTGTCATATAGCAGTGTAGCGTTGTCATGGCACAGTGTAGCGTTGTCATGGCACAGTGTAGCGTTGTCATGGCACAGTGTAGCGTTGCCATAACACAGTGTAGCGTTGTCATGGCACAGTGTAGCGTTGTCATATAGCAGCAGTGTAGCGTTGTCATGGCACAGTGTAGCGTTGTCATGGCACAGTGTAGCGTTGCCATAACACAGTGTAGCGTTGTCATGGCACAGTGTAGCGTTGTCATGGCACAGTGTAGCGTTGTCATGGCACAGTGAAGCGTTGTCATGGCACAGTGTAGCGTTGTCATGGCACAGTGTAGCGTTGTCATGGCACAGTGTAGCGTTGTCATGGCACAGTGTAGCGTTGTCATATAGCAGCAGTGTTACAGCGTTGCCATAGCAGCAGTGTAGCGTTGCCATAGGTCATAGCAGCAGTGTAGTGTTGCCATAGGTCATAGCAGCAGTGTTACAGCGTTGCCATAGGTCATAGCAGCAGTGTAGCGTTGCCATAGGTCATAGCAGCAGTGTTACAGCGTTGCCATAGCAGCAGTGTAGCGTTGCCATAGGTCATAGCAGCAGTGTAGCGTTGCCATAGCAGCAGTGTTACAGCGTTGCCATAGGTCATAGCAGCAGTGTAGCGTTGCCATAGGTCATAGCAGCAGTGTAGCGTTGCCATAGCAGCAGTGTAGCGTTGCCATAGGTCATAGCAGCAGTGTAGCGTTGCCATAGCAGCAGTGTTACAGCGTTGCCATAGGTCATAGCAGCAGTGTAGCGTTGCCATAGCAGCAGTGTTACAGCGTTGCCATAGGTCATAGCAGCAGTGTAGCGTTGCCATAGGTCATAGCAGCAGTGTTACAGCGTTGCCATAGCAGCAGTGTAGCGTTGTCATAGGTCATAGCAGCAGTGTAGCGTTGCCATAGGTCATAGCAGCAGTGTTACAGCGTTGCCATAGGTCATAGCAGCAGTGTAGCGTTGCCATAGGTCATAGCAGCAGTGTAGCGTTGTCATATAGCAGCAGTGTAGCGTTGTCATGGCACAGTGTAGCGTTGTCATATAGCAGCAGTGTAGCGTTGTCATGGCACAGTGTAGCGTTGTCATATAGCAGCAGTGTAGCGTTGTCATATAGCAGCAGTGTAGCGTTGTCATGACACAGTGTAGCGTTGTCATATAGCAGCAGTGTAGCGTTGTCATGACACAGTGTAGCGTTGTCATGACACAGTGTAGCGTT
The DNA here is from genome assembly GCF_963971535.1 of Notolepis coatsorum. Classification (NCBI taxonomy): domain Eukaryota; kingdom Metazoa; phylum Chordata; class Actinopteri; order Aulopiformes; family Paralepididae; genus Notolepis; species Notolepis coatsorum. The sequence continues at coordinate 157,684,347 of NC_140169.1, read as the reverse complement.
GTCATGACACAGTGTAGCGTTGTCATGGCACAGTGTAGCGTTGTCATGGCACAGTGTAGCGTTGTCATGGCACAGTAGTGTAGCGTTGTCATGGCACAGTAGTGTAGCGTTGTCATGGCACAGTGTAGCGTTGTCATGGCACAGTGTAGCGTTGTCATGGCACAGTGTAGCGTTGTCATGGCACAGTGTAGCGTTGTCATATAGCAGCAGTGTAGCGTTGCCATAGCAGCAGTGTAGCATTGCCATAGCAGCAGTGTAGCATTGCCATAGCAGCAGTGTAGCGTTGCCATAGCAGCAGTGTAGCGTTGTCATGGCACAGTGTAGCGTTGTCATGGCACAGTGTAGCGTTGTCATGGCACAGTGAAGCGTTGTCATATAGCAGTGTAGCGTTGTCATGGCACAGTGTAGCGTTGTCATGGCACAGTGTAGCGTTGTCATGGCACAGTGTAGCGTTGTCATGGCACAGTGTAGCGTTGCCATAACACAGTGTAGCGTTGTCATGGCACAGTGTAGCGTTGTCATGGCACAGTGTAGCGTTGTCATGGCACAGTGTAGCGTTGTCATGGCACAGTGTAGCGTTGCCATAACACAGTGTAGCGTTGCCATAACACAGTGTAGCGTTGTCATGGCACAGTGTAGCGTTGTCATGGCACAGTGTAGCGTTGTCATGGCACAGTGTAGCGTTGTCATGGCACAGTGTAGCGTTGTCATGGCACAGTGTAGCGTTGTCATGGCACAGTGTAGTGTTGTCATATAGCAGCAGTGTAGCGTTGTCATGGCACAGTGTAGCGTTGTCATGGCACAGTGTAGCGTTGTCATGGCACAGTGTAGCGTTGTCATGGCACAGTGTAGCGTTGTCATGGCACAGTGAAGCGTTGTCATGGCACAGTGTAGCGTTGTCATGGCACAGTGTAGCGTTGTCATATAGCAGCAGTGTAGCGTTGTCATGGCACAGTGTAGCGTTGTCATGGCACAGTGTAGCGTTGTCATGGCACAGTGTAGCGTTGTCATATAGCAGCAGTGTAGCGTTGTCATGGCACAGTGTAGCGTTGCCATAGCAGCAGTGTAGCGTTGCCATAGGTCATAGCAGCAGTGTTACAGCGTTGCCATAGCAGCAGTGTAGCGTTGCCATAGGTCATAGCAGCAGTGTAGCGTTGCCATAGCAGCAGTGTTACAGCGTTGCCATAGGTCATAGCAGCAGTGTAGCGTTGCCATAGGTCATAGCAGCAGTGTAGCGTTGCCATAGCAGCAGTGTAGCATTGCCATAGGTCATAGCAGCAGTGTAGCGTTGCCATAGCAGCAGTGTTACAGCGTTGCCATAGGTCATAGCAGCAGTGTAGCGTTGCCATAGGTCATAGCAGCAGTGTTACAGCGTTACCATAGCAGCAGTGTAGCGTTGTCATAGGTCATAGCAGCAGTGTAGCGTTGCCATAGGTCATAGCAGCAGTGTTACAGCGTTGCCATAGGTCATAGCAGCAGTGTAGCGTTGCCATAGGTCATAGCAGCAGTGTAGCGTTGTCATATAGCAGCAGTGTAGCGTTGTCATAGGTCATAGCAGCAGTGTTACAGCGTTGCCATAGGTCATAGCAGCAGTGTAGCGTTGCCATAGGTCATAGCAGCAGTGTAGCGTTGTCATGGCACAGTGTAGCGTTGTCATATAGCAGCAGTGTAGCGTTGTCATGGCATAGTGTAGCGTTGTCATGGCACAGTGTAGCGTTGTCATGGCACAGTGTAGCGTTGTCATGGCACAGTGTAGCGTTGTCATGGCACAGTGTAGCATTGTCATATAGCAGCAGTGTAGCGTTGTCATGGCACAGTGTAGCGTTGTCATGGCACAGTGTAGCGTTGTCATGGCACAGTGTAGCGTTGTCATGGCACAGTGTAGCGTTGTCATGGCACAGTGTAGCGTTGTCATGGCACAGTGTAGCGTTGTCATATAGCAGCAGTGTAGCGTTGTCATGGCACAGTGTAGCGTTGTCATGGCACAGTGTAGCGTTGTCATGACACAGTGTAGCGTTGTCATGGCACAGTGTAGCGTTGTCATGGCACAGTGTAGCGTTGTCATGGCACAGTGTAGCGTTGTCATATAGCAGCAGTGTAGCGTTGTCATGGCACAGTGTAGCGTTGTCATGGCACAGTGTAGCGTTGTCATGGCACAGTGTAGCGTTGTCATATAGCAGCAGTGTAGCGTTGTCATGGCACAGTGTAGCGTTGTCATATAGCAGCAGTGTAGCGTTGTCATGGCACAGTGTAGCGTTGTCATATAGCAGCAGTGTAGCGTTGTCATGGCACAGTGTAGCGTTGTCATATAGCAGCAGTGTAGCGTTGTCATGGCACAGTGTAGCGTTGTCATGGCACAGTGTAGCATTGTCATATAGCAGTGTAGCGTTGTCATGGCACAGTGTAGCGTTGTCATATAGCAGCAGTGTAGCGTTGCCATAGCAGCAGTGTAGCGTTGCCATAGCAGCAGTGTAGCGTTGCCATAGGTCATAGCAGCAGTGTAGCGTTGCCATAGGTCATAGCAGCAGTGTAGCGTTGCCATAGCAGCAGTGTAGCGTTGCCATAGGTCATAGCAGCAGTGTAGCGTTGCCATAGCAGCAGTGTAGCGTTGCCATAGGTCATAGCAGCAGTGTAGCGTTGCCATAGGTCATAGCAGCAGTGTTACAGCGTTGCCATAGGTCATAGCAGCAGTGTAGCGTTGCCATAGGTCATAGCAGCAGTGTAGCGTTGCCATAGGTCATAGCAGCAGTGTAGCGTTGCCATAGGTCATAGCAGCAGTGTAGCGTTGCCATAGGTCATAGCAGCAGTGTAGCGTTGCCATAGCAGCAGTGTAGCGTTGTCATAGCAGCAGTGTAGCGTTGCCATAGCAGTGTTTTATTGTTTTATTGTGGATCCCCATTAGTCTACAGTACACCAAAGTGAGACTACTCTTCCTGGGGTCCAAACATTTAAAATAAACACAAAAAAAAGTTAAATTAAAATATAAAACCACAAACATTGAAGTATTCACAAGAAAACATCACAACAAACAAAACAAGTGAATCAAAGCTCACTCAATATTCATAAGTCAGATATCACAATTCTCCAACCATAAAATACATATTCCATAATCAGTCCATAAGAACAAAACGGATACAAATAATTTAAATGATTTTAACTCATAATATAGCATAACCTTTCTCAAGTCACCGATCACCTATATTTCCATATTAATTTCCATAATAAGTCAATGACCAAAATGTATCTTGTTATTCCTGAGCGCAATTTTTTACTTATTTTTTTGTTCCTTACCATAGTTATATTTCCTCTGTATACTATTCCAATAAGCAACTGCTCTATACATTACCGTATTTTTTTTTGTGGTAGAAGTAAAGTAAAGCATGAATCTAATCTAGTGTGACCAGTGACGACTCTCTCTGTATTGTAGGCCACACCTCAAGGTCATGCGGTTCCAACTCGCTCGTGTCTCAAACTGGGGGGGGGGGGGGGGGGGGGGGGGTAAGAAGGGGGCGGGGGTGCCCAGAGGGTGCCCGTCGCCGGTGTTTCGAGGAGGCGAGACGACCCCCCCCCCCCGCCCCTCTCCCTCTGAGTGGCGGCTCGGTGCTGATGGCTCTCAGTCTCCCTCGTCAGGACGCTGGCAGCTTTGACACAGGTAATATGCACACAGGCTGACAGGGGGGAGAGAGAGAGACAATGATGTACGTACATACCGTTTTCCCTCCCCGTCTGATTGAAGACTGTAATCTGTTGGCCGGACTTACTCTCTCTCTCTCTCTCTCTCTCTCTCTCTCTCTCTCTCTCTGATTACACACGTCTCAGGGAGCAAAACAAGGAGTCGGCGGCGTGGGGTGGGCGGGGGGGGGGGTGTCTGAGGTGAGCAGAAGGGGACGCCGTGGTCCGACTGTGACTCCCGGGGAACGCAGATGTGTGTGTGTGTGTGTGTGCGTGCGTGCGTGCGTGTGCGTGTGCGTGCGTGCGTGTGTCTCCCCAAGGGCGTCAATATTCGTCTCCGTCTGTCCAGTGTCCTCAACGCAGTGTTGTAGTTACTCGAGTCCTGGACGCCTGTTACTGTTCCGCAACTGTTCCTACTTCCGGGGTAGGCCTGATTGGCCCCGACAGGCACGTGACCCGCGCGTAGGGTGACCAGGTGTCCCCCTTTTGGTTGTACTGTCCCACCATTTGACCAAATGTCCCGCGTCCCTCATATTGAGAGGATGTCCCTCTTTTCGAAGCCAAAAAAAACATGTGTCTAAAAGCCCCTCCCTACAGACAGTAAACGTAGCAACCCGCCTCTTGTCCACACACATTGCTCTGATTGGTTATAGTACTTTAGCGCGCTGCTTGCCTGCTTGTGACGTGACTGAGACTGAGTCGTGACGCTACCTCATATCGCAAATCTGATTGGTAAAAAAAAACACAACAACATTACAAGCAAACTAGTTCAAGATGGAAAGCAGTAAAAAGAAACGGACCTGCAGTTACAACCAAGACTGGCAAACGACACATGACTGGGTGAGGCAGATGGCAGGCAATCCGCAGCAGGCTTTCTGTGTTTTGTGTCATAGTTCGTTTTCAATTGCGCATGGAGGAGAATACGACTTGAAGCGCCACAGTGGACGTGAGTTTCACTTGAAAGTGGCTCACCAAAAAGAAAAATATGTTTCTTTTTAAACCAAACAATGATAGCCAGACGGACAAGGTCACTGCAGCTGAGATAACAAGTGTCTATCACACAGTACAACACTCCCATTCATACAGGTCAGCCGACTGTGGTAACCTTTAACCTTTGATTTAAATCTATTCGGTGAAGACCATGGCAGTTATTCTAATATAGAAACACAATTTATTTGTATTATTATTTTTGTATTATACTACACTGTTTTCCCTAGTTCTGTGTTAACAGGGAATATCAAACACAAGACATTCCTGTCAAGTGATGACGTTTGAATATTTAAAACAGATGTTAGGTGGTATTTAATTTGTATTTATTTTGATTTAACCTTTAACCTTTGATTTAAATCTATTCAGTGAAGACCATGGCAGTTATTCTAATAAAAAATTTACATTATCTATCTGTCCCACTTTGTCCCACTTTGTCCCACCAAAATCTTACTGTTGTCCCACTTTGTCCCACCAAAATCTTACTGTTGTCCCACTTTTGGACTTTTTGCATCTGGTCACCCTACCCGCGCGGCCACGCCCCGCGGCAGCCCCAAGGCGTGCGGCAACGAGGCTGCTGTTTCCGCCTTCCATTAGGAAGGAGTTTGCGGCGCCTTTCATAATAATATCATCAGTCATCTCTAATAATAATAATCACTGTTCAATGTACAGTATACAATACGGCTCACTTTTCCCACTTCAATGACAGAGCCGCTGTTTAATAATATTGTCGCGGCGGAGCTCCGTCGCGGCAGCATTATGTAGCAGTAATCCCCCCTTTTTTAACATCGACAAACTAGCTCAATTCGTAAGGCTGCAACGCATACACCTTACTGTAAATTGTACCATACAATATACAATATACAATACGCTATAGAGTGCAATGCACGTTAAAAAAAAAAAACATACGGGAATCGAACTTAGGACCATAGGATCACCAGTGTAGCAGCCTTACCAATTGAGCTAGTTTGTCTATGTTAAAAAAGGGGGGATTACTGCTACATAATGCTGCGGCGACGGAGCTCCGCTGCGACAATATTATTAAACAGCGGCTCTGTCATTGAAGTGGGAAAAGTGAGCCGTATTGTATATTAGTACATTGAACAGTGATTCATATTATTAGAGATGACTGATGATATTATTATGAAAGGCGCCGCGAACTCCTTCCTAATGGAAGGCGGAAACAGCAGCCTCGTTGCCGCGCGCCTTGGGGCTGCCGCGGGGCGTGGCCGCGCGGGTCACGTGCCTGTCGGGGCCAATCAGGCCTACCCCGGAAGTAGGAACAGTTGCGGAACAGTAACAGGCGTCCAGGACTGATTTTCAGGACTCGGACTCGAGCATTGACTGCATTCGGACTCGGAAAGGTGCAGATGAGGACTCGGACTTGTTAATTGATAAATAGCGTTTTTTATTTTATACATTTCTTTGTAATAAAACGCGTTCATCCGAAGCGACTTACAAGTTCGGTACAACAAGTCAGCAGGAAGGGTACAACTCTAAGGGCAGCTAAGGGTCGGTAACATTGTTCGTCATCCCTATTCTTCCGTGTCTGTCCAAAGTGTCCTCACCGCCCCCTCAAAGAACACCCCCGCAAGAGGAACAATACAATATTTATCTAGATGAAACGGCGCGTTCCGTTGTTAGATAATCAAGAACACACCGTCTGAAAACATGGATTTCCAGGGGCTTTTCCTTTGCATGATGCATAACATGTGTAAACTGGAGGACATCACACTTCTCTGCGCCCCTTGTAACCTTGTGAGTTACCTCGGTGTCTCTCTATAAAGCGTATGAGAGATCTCTCTGTTGACAATGGGTCAGTCCCTTACGGAAGGTACCTTTAGCACATTAGAAGGTTGCTCTCCGGGGAGAAGTAATGGGTTCTGGGTAATTGACCCAGCCGCCATGCTTTACTGCACCTGGGCTGAGTTAGAGCTGTCATCGTTACCACTTCCTCCAACGTTCCCACGGCAACCCAGACCCGCCCACTTGAAGCAATATTTCACTTTGTTGGAGCGTTTGCCTCCTTTTTTTCCCCATCCAGAGTAAAAGTTGCTCTATCCTAAGGTTCTTAAAGGGGCAGTTCACCGAAATAAAAAAACGAAATAAAAAAAAACATATTACCCAGAGTGCTCGCTGTCCAGTTTTTTGGACATATCTGCCATAGAAATGTCTGCCCTCGCTCCAGTTCAATACGATTATAGAAGCACGAAGACAGGAAGTGAAGCCTGGATTGGCTGTTTGTAACTCCTTGCTCCCGACATCTCTTACCTCTGGTGACATTAACACTTTGATCGCCATGGTTAAATTCATAATTTACCATCCCTAGCCAGCTCTATTTGTCTATGGAGAAGTTCCCCTTCTTTGCAGGGCTATAACCTTTTAAATTCTATTGCTAAATTGACATTATTATGGCCCATTCAATGTCCTATATCCATTGTTCAGGGTGTAGCAACGTTATACTTTTTCATTCACATATTCATACTAAAATATGGTCTAAAGTAGAAGTATGTTTTTATCGTTTTCTGCAGCTTTCTCCAGAACTTGATTTATAGCCCCAAATGCATTATATTGATGATCAAATACAGTTTGGTAGCGATCGGTGCCAAATAAAAAAATTCAACTGGAGGTACTTCTAGAAGTTACTACGTATGATCTGATGATGACCGGATGGGCGCGGGGTCGTTTATAATTCCGTGGGCAACGTTATATCATTCACCTAGTGTGGGTCATATGATCATCAGAGCAGTTTATATGGAACACGTTAGAAAATAACGCTGGATCTTACCGTATCTTCCTCGCGCCGTTGGACGATCAGCTTGGAGTAGACAGTTTTCGATTATGGGATGTTGATCTGGATGAACCATTTCCAGGTTGTATAATACTATATACCTCCAAATAACGTTGTTTATTGAGTTAGGGCGAGCGATTGATTATCCAGTGTGTCGAGATAGAGTCCGGCTAACGATCGCGAGTGCCCGGACGAAATATGGATGAGCACTTCCTGTTTGGCGCGTCACTTCCTGTTGGCCGATCTGCCGATCGGCCACCAGATGGCGCTCTTGAACCGTTAGAGAGTTGAGTGGAGATCAGCAGTATATCTCAGGACCCCGGAGGAGAAATATGATTTCGATCACAGATTTTTGAAATATTGATATCAAAGACGAGTTACGGCGTCTTCGGCAGAATGAGCATGGCGAGCAAAGACGAGTTACGGCGTTCCCGGCAATTAAAGTGTTAATGTTTTTGTGAGCCTGGGTGATTGACAGCTACAAGAGGTACATGTCAGGGACACAGAGCTTCGCTTCCTGTCTGTCAGACTAAACGGAGGTCTCAAAACCCAAGAACATTTCTAGCACGAGGCCTAAGGTTCTACATCCATCCATGGATCACTGTTGTTATTGTTGTTGTTGTTGTTGTTGTTGTTGTTGTTGTTGTTGTTGTTGTTGTTGTTGTTGTTGTTGTTATTTGACCTGCAATTATAAAGTGTTATGATACATGAAAGTCATTAACTTATTGGCTGCCATGCTGTTTCCGGGATATGGCTATGCGCTGCCACGCATTAAACCAATGGAGTCCGATCACCTTGTTTTCAGGGATATAACTATATTCTATATTATAGCTATGGATGCAATGCTATGGCCCATTTGACATCCAATATGTGAAAAATAAATAATTTTTCCATCGATACATTCCCGTTTTATACCATGGTGAATATAAGTATGGTTTTAGAGCGGTTTAGGGTAATTCCTGGGAGGCTAGTAAAATGTACCCACAGATGTTTCCTCTCCTCCTCCTTCTCCTCCTCATCTCCTCCTCCTCCCTCTCCTCCTCCTCCTCCTCCTCTCCTCCTCCTCCTCCTCCACCTGCTCTCCTCTCCTCCTCCTCTCCTCCTCCTCTCCTCCTCCTCTCCTCCTCCTCCACCTCCTCTCCTCTTCTCCTCCTCCTCCTCCTCCTCTCTGACACACAGATGTTTCTGTCTCTTCTCCTCTTCCTCTCCTCCTCCTCCTCCTCCTCTCTGACACACAGATGTTTCTGTCTCCTCTCCTCCTCCTCCTCTCTGACCCACAGATGTTTCTGTCTCCTCCTCCTCCTCCTCCTCCTCCTCCTCCTCCTCCTCCTCCTCCTCCTCCTCCTCCTCCTCCTCCTCCTCCTCCCCCTCCTCCTCCTCTCTGACCCACAGATGTTTCTGTCTCCTCTCCTCCTCCTCCTCCTCTCCTCCTCCTCCTCCTCTCTGACCCACAGATGTTTCTGTCTCCTCCTCCTCCTCCTCTTCCTCCTCCTCCTCTCCTCCTCCTACTCCTCTTCCTCCTCCCCATCTCCTCCTCCTCCTCTCTGACCCACAGATGTTTCTGATTCCTCTCCTCCTCCTGCTCCTCCTCTCTGACCCACAGATGTTTCTGTGTCCTCTCCTCCTCCTCCTCCCCTCCTCCTCCTCTCCTCCTCCTCTCCTCCTCCTCCACCTCCTCTCCTCCTCCTCCTCTCCTCATCCTCTCCTCCTCTCCTCCTCCTCCACCTCCTCTCCTCCTCCTCCTCTCCTCCCCTCCTCCTCCTCTCCTCCTCCCCTCCTCCTCCCCCCCTCCTCCTCCTCCCCTCCTCCTCTTCTCTCCTCCTCCTCCTCCTCCTCCTCTCCTCCCACGCGGCCCCTTTCACGCCGTGTTTTCCGTGGATCCGAAAAGGAAGAAAAAAATAAGGAAAAGAAAGAAAACAACCAGCTTGGAAAATAAAAGGAGAGTAACTTTACATTGTGGCAGAAGGAGAAGGAGAAGGCCTTGAAATTACGGGCAGTGTCAGATAATTGAGCTTGTCGCCCGCGAGACGCGCTAATAACAGACGCGCTGGCGACGCAGGAAGACGTGTCACTCTCCTCCGCTACCCCGGGTGACAGGCTCTCTTTCTTTCTCGCTCGCTCGTTGATGAGCTGTTTAGGGGTGGGGGGTGGGGGGGGGGGGGGGGGGGTCATTCTTACGCAAAGCACTGCGGTTATTAGAAGCTGCCAAGCTGCCTCACTTTGTGTGTTTCCACAATTCTGCCTGAACTGACAAGAATCCAACTGCTGACTGGCAGATAGATTATTCATGCACTTTATTTTCTTTATTCTCACCAAACAATGCGGATAATTACCGCGCCGCAGAGTAAAAAACATAACGAAAATAGAATTTCGCAACGCACAACCTTATATTTAGGAAACAATGCCGGAGCTGTCTCTCAGCCGTACGAGCGTCTTGCTGCTGGCATCGCTGTGGCTGCTAGGTGTGACTGCTTGTTGTGACTGCTTGGTGTGTCTGCTTGGAGTGTCTGCTTGGTGTGACTGCTTGGTGTGACTGCTTGGTGTGTCTGCTTGGTGTGTCTGTTTGGTGTGACTGCTTGTTGTGTCTGCTTGGTGTGTCTGCTTGGGTGTCTGCTTGGTGTGTCTGCTTGGTGTGACTGCTAGGTGTGACTGCTTGGTGTGACTGCTTGGTGTGTCTGCTTGGTGTGACTGCTTGGTGTGACTGCTTGGTGTGTCTGCTTGGTGTGTCTGCTTGGTGTGGCTGCTTGGTGTGACTGCTTGGTGTGACTGCTTGGTGTGTCTGCTTGGTGTGTCTGCTTGGTGTGACTGCTTGTTTGTGTCTGCTTGGTGTGACTGCTTGGGTGTCTGCTTGGTGTGTCTGCTTGGTGTGACTGCTAGGTGTGACTGCTTGGTGTGACTGCTTGGTGTGTCTGCTTGGTGTGACTGCTTGGTGTGTCTGCTTGGTGTGTCTGCTTGGTGTGGCTGCTTGGTGTGACTGCTTGGTGTGACTGCTTGGTGTGTCTGCTTGGTGTGTCTGCTTGGTGTGACTGCTTGTTGTGTCTGCTTGGTGTGACTGCTTGGTGTGTCTGCTTGGGGTGGCTGCTTGGTGTGTCTGCTTGGTGTGACTGCTCGCTGTGTCTGCTTGGTGTGTCTGCTTGGTGTGACTGCTTGGTGTGACTGCTTGGTGTGGCTCTGCTTGATGTGGCTCTGCTTGGTGTGACTGCTTGGTGTGTCTGCTTGGTGTGACTGCTTGGGTGTCTGCTTGGTGTGTCTGCTTGGTGTGACTGCTAGGTGTGACTGCTTGGTGTGACTGCTTGGTGTGTCTGCTTGATGTGACTGCTTGGTGTGTCTGCTTGGTGTGTCTGCTTGGTGTGGCTGCTTGGTGTGACTGCTTGGTGTGACTGCTTGGTGTGTCTGCTTGGTGTGTCTGCTTGGTGTGACTGCTTGTTGTGTCTGCTTGGTGTGACTGCTTGGTGTGTCTGCTTGGGGTGGCTGCTTGGTGTGTCTGCTTGGTGTGACTGCTCGCTGTGTCTGCTTGGTGTGTCTGCTTGGTGTGACTGCTTGGTGTGACTGCTTGGTGTGGCTCTGCTTGATGTGGCTCTGCTTGGTGTGACTGCTTGGTGTGACTGCTTGGTGTGGCTCTGCTTGATGTGGCTCTGCTTGATGTGGCTCTGCTTGGTGTGGCTCTGCTTGATGTGGCTCTGCTTGGTGTGACTGCTTGGTGTGACTGCTTGGTGTGTCTGCTTGGTGTGTCTGCTTGGTGTGGCTGCTTGTTTGTGTCTGCTTGGTGTGACTGCTTGGGTGTCTGCTTGGTGTGTCTGCTTGGTGTGACTGCTAGGTGTGACTGCTTGGTGTGACTGCTTGGTGTGTCTGCTTGGTGTGACTGCTTGGTGTGTCTGCTTGGTGTGTCTGCTTGGTGTGGCTGCTTGGTGTGACTGCTTGGTGTGACTGCTTGGTGTGTCTGCTTGGTGTGTCTGCTTGGTGTGACTGCTTGTTGTGTCTGCTTGGTGTGACTGCTTGGTGTGTCTGCTTGGGGTGGCTGCTTGGTGTGTCTGCTTGGTGTGACTGCTCGCTGTGTCTGCTTGGTGTGTCTGCTTGGTGTGACTGCTTGGTGTGACTGCTTGGTGTGGCTCTGCTTGATGTGGCTCTGCTTGGTGTGACTGCTTGGTGTGTCTGCTTGGTGTGACTGCTTGGGTGTCTGCTTGGTGTGTCTGCTTGGTGTGACTGCTAGGTGTGACTGCTTGGTGTGACTGCTTGGTGTGTCTGCTTGATGTGACTGCTTGGTGTGTCTGCTTGGTGTGTCTGCTTGGTGTGGCTGCTTGGTGTGACTGCTTGGTGTGACTGCTTGGTGTGTCTGCTTGGTGTGTCTGCTTGGTGTGACTGCTTGTTGTGTCTGCTTGGTGTGACTGCTTGGTGTGTCTGCTTGGGGTGGCTGCTTGGTGTGTCTGCTTGGTGTGACTGCTCGCTGTGTCTGCTTGGTGTGTCTGCTTGGTGTGACTGCTTGGTGTGACTGCTTGGTGTGGCTCTGCTTGATGTGGCTCTGCTTGGTGTGACTGCTTGGTGTGACTGCTTGGTGTGGCTCTGCTTGATGTGGCTCTGCTTGATGTGGCTCTGCTTGGTGTGGCTCTGCTTGATGTGGCTCTGCTTGGTGTGACTGCTTGGTGTGACTGCTTGGTGTGGCTCTGCTTGATGTGGCTCTGCTTGATGTGGCTCTGCTTGATGTGGCTCTGCTTGATGTGGCTCTGCTTGATGTGGGAAGTATATGTCTCTGATGTCTTGGTATAGTGGGCAGGTTGTTAAGAAGTGGAGCTCGGTTTCCACCTCATCTTGTGTTCAGTGGGTGCACAGTCTGTCTTCGCTTGGGAGCCAGGTCTGCTTATGGCGGCATTTCTCAATGGCTGAGTCTGTACCTAGTCAAGGATCTTCTTAGTTTTGTGTCAGTCACAGTGCTCAGGTATTCTGCCACTGTGTACTCTCTGTTTAGGGCCAAATAGCATTTCAATTTGCTCTGGTTTTGGGTTGTTTCTTTCAAATGTTTGTTTTCTTATATTTTGATTTAGTCCAGTGTGGTTTCTGTCTGGTGGCTCTGCTTGTGTTTGTGAGCAGAGTCCCAGAACCATCTGGCTGAGTGGGCATCTATCGAGGGTCTCTCTGTGGGTGAGGGCTATGTTGTGGAGTGTGTCTGGGTCGCTTTCTTTTAGGTGATTGTGGAATTTGAATGCTCTTTTTTGAATTTTGATGATTAGTGGGTATCTTCCTAGTTCTGCTCTGCATGCATTATTTGGCGTTTTCCGTTGGGTGCAGAGAATGGATTTGCAAAATTCTGCATGCAGAGTCTCAATTGGGTGTTTGTCCCATTTGTTGAAGTCTTGGTTTGCAAGTGGGCCCCAGACTTCACAACCATATAGGGATATCGGTTCTATGACGGAGTCTAATATTTTGAGCTAGATTTTGATTGGAATGTCTAACTTGATGTTCCTTTTTATGGCATAAAAAGCCCTTCTTGCTTTGTCTCTCAGGTCGTTCACAGCTTGGTTGAAGTTCCCTGTAGCGCTGATGTTTAGGCCGAGATATGTGTCGTTTTTTGTGTGTTCTAGGGAAATTGTGTCTAGGAGGAATTTGTGTTTTTGTTGTTGTAGACTGGGCCTTTTTTGGAATATCATAATTTTAGTTTTGTTTAGGTTTACTGTCAGTGCCCATGTCTGGGAGAATTTGTGCAGAAGGTCAAGGTGCTGTTGTAGCCCTTCTTTTGTTGGGGACAGCAGCACCAGGTCATCTGCAAACAGTAGGCATTTGACTTCTGTGTTTGCTAGGTGCTGCAGTTTGTTCCAATGTTTTTGCCAGTTCATTTATGTATATGTTGAAGAGGGTTGGACTCAAACTGCACCCCTGTCTAACCCCACGGCGTTGAGGGAAGGAGTCTGTGTGTTTTCCCTCAATCCTCACAGCACATGTGTTGTTGGTGTACATTGACTTTATGAGGTTGTAGGTTTTCCCTCCAATGCCACTATCTAACAGTTTGTACAGCAGACCCTCGTGCCAAATTGAGTCAAATGCTTTTTGGAAGTCAACGAAACAGGAGTATACTTTGCTTTTATTTTTATTTATTTGGTTGTCAATTAGGGTGCTGAGGGTGAGAATGTGGTCTGTTGTACGGTGATTTGGTAGGAAGCCAATCTGTGATTTGCTCAGGGTATTGTTGTTTGTGAGGAAATGTATGAGTCTGTGGTTAATGATCATATAGAGGATTTTTCCAAGGTTGCTGTTGACACAGATCCTCTCTCTCTCCCCCTCTCTCTCTCATTTGCTTGCACCCCACAATCTCGAATCCGGCTGTCAGCGTTGCCTCCGGCTTGGTCCGGCCGTCATACTAACTCAATTGGCAGAGTCAGCGGGAGGGGAGTCGATGGGTGGTAGTCTGGTCGTTGTAAACAGCGACTCCTACAGGTCGCTTGGGGGACGCCTGCACAGCAAAGACAGGAAATGGCGGGGGCAGTGTGAGCCTCCCACACGTTACACCTCGCCAAATGAGAGTCCGCGCTGGCAGGTGAAAAGAAGTGACTGGCTGCCTCCACATGTATCGGAGGGGACACGTGATGCAAGGCTTCTATCCTGCCTACAACCGGCCAGTGGGGGGCACATGTGAGCAACGATCAGGACAGGGGAGGGAGAATTGGCACGAGAGGAAAATTGGGATGGGAGAAAAACGGGATGGGAGGTGCAGAGAACATTTCATTCAGCAACTCAGTGCATGTGTGTGTGTGTGTTCCTGTGGGTCGCCCATCGCATGTGTGTGTGTTAAAATCGGCATGACAAATAAAGACTTCTTCTTCTTCTTCTTCTTCTTCTTCTTCTTCTTCTTCTTCTTCTTCTTCTTCTTCTTCTTCTTCTTCTTCTTCTTCTTCTTCTTCTTCTTCTTCTTCTTCTTCTTGCCTAGCTGCCCCACGCCTTTTCAGAACTCCTTGATTCTGTTCACACATGAAGGAATTCTGTATTGTCGCAGTGAAAGGGTTGACCTTGTGTCGTGTGGCAGTGAAAGGGTTAACCCTTTGGTGGTATGGCAGTGAAAGGGTTAATTGGCCCGCTTACCCTAAATGTAATGGTCATGTTTCTGTCACCAGGGCCTTTGGGGAGCGGGGAGATGTTGTTGTGTAACAAGCCCTTGTGCTGTCTGTCACTGATCCCTGCTGTCACTGATCCCTGCTGTCACTGATCCCTGCTGTCACTGATCCCTGGTCCTAATGGAATAATACTCTAGGCGGGATGGGGGGGGGGGGGGGGGGACGACGACGGACGACGACACACACCCTGGGGCTCCAAGCCGCATCTGCTGTCTCATTAACAACAGTCCCGTCACCGGAGTCATGTCAGACGTCATTAGAAGAAGACGATTATTTTATTGTCAATGTACAATGTGTGTCTTTTTAGCATATCCCTCCTAGTTACTCACACACGTCCTCATATCCCTCCTAGTTACACACAGTCCTCATATCCCTCCTAGTTACACACAGTCCTCATATCCCTCCTAGTTACACATACACACAGTCCTCATATCCCTCCTAGTTACACACAGTCCTCATATCCCTCCTAGTTACACATACACACAGTCCTCATATCCCTCCTAGTTACACACAGTCCTCATATCCCTCCTAGTTACACACAGTCCTCATATCCCTCCTAGTTACACACAGTCCTCATATCCCTCCTAGTTACACACAGTCCTCATATTCCTCCTAGTTACACATACACAGTCCTCATATCCCTCCTAGTTACACACAGTCCTCATATCCCTCCTAGTTACACACAGTCCTCATATCCCTCCTAGTTACACACAGTCCTCATATCCCTCCTAGTTACACACAGTCCTCATATCCCTCCTAGTTACACACAGTCCTCATGTCTCTCCTAGCTACACACAGTCCTCATATCCCTCCTAGTTACACACAGTCCTCATATCCCTCCTAGTTACACACAGTCCTCATATCCCAGTTACACACAGTCCTCATATCCCTCCCAGTTACACACAGTCCTCATATCCCAGTTACACACAGTCCTCATATCCCTCCTAGTTACACACAGTCCTCATATCCCTCCTAGTTACACACAGTCCTCATATCTCTCCTAGTTACACATACACAGTCCTTGTATCCCTCCTAGTTACACACAGTCCTCATATCCCTCCTAGTTACACACACACAGTCCTCATATCCCTCCTAGTTACACACAGTCCTCATATCCCTCCTAGCTACACACAGTCCTCATATCCCTCCTAGTTACACACAGTCCTCATATCCCTCCTAGTTACACACAGTCCTCATATCCCTCCTAGTTACACACAGTCCTCATATCCCTCCTAGCTACACACAGTCCTCATATCCCTCCTAGTTACACACAGTCCTCATATCCCTCCTAGTGACACACAGTCCTCATATTCCTCCTAGTTACACACCATCATCATATCCCTCCTAGTTACACACAGTCATCATATCCCTCCTAGTTACACACAGTCCTCATATCTCTCCTAGTTACACACAGTCCTCATATCCCTCCTAGTTACACACAGTCCTCATATCCCTCCTAGTTACACACAGTCTTCATATCCCTCCTAGTTACACAGTCCTCATATCCCTCCTAGTTACACACAGTCCTCATATCCCTCCTAGTTACACACAGTCCTCATATCCCTCCTAGTTACACACAGTCCTCATATCCCTCCTAGTTACACACAGTCCTCATATCCCTCCTAGTTAGACACAGTCCTCATATCCCTCCTAGCTACACACAGTCCTCAAATCCCTCCTAGTTACACACAGTCCTCATATCCCTCCTAGTTACACACAGTCCTCATATCCCTCCTAGTTACACACAGTCCTCATATCTCTCCTAGTTACACACAGTCCTCATGTCCCTCCTAGGTACACACAGTCCCCATATCCCTCCTAGCTACACACAGTCCTCATATCCCTCCTAGCTACACACAGTCCTCATATCCCTCCTAGTTACACACAGTCCTCATATCCCTCCTAGTTACACACAGTCCTCATATCCCTCCTAGTTACACACAGTCCTCATATCCCTCCTAGTTACACAGTCCTCATATCCCTCCTAGTTACACACAGTCCTCATATCCCTCCTTGTTACACACAGTCCTCATATCCCTCCTAGTTACACACAGTCCTCATATCCCTCCTAGTTACACACAGTCCTCATATCCCTCCTAGTTACACACAGTCCTCATATCCCTCCTAGTTACACACAGTCCTCATGTCCCTCCTAGTTACACACAGTCCTCATATCCCTCCTAGCTACACACAGTCCTCATATCCCTCCTAGTTACACACAGTCCTCATATCTCTCCTAGTTACACACAGTCCTCATATCCCAGTTACACACAGTCCTCGTATCGCTCCTAGTTACACACTGTCCTCATATCCCAGTTACACACAGTCCTCATATCCCTCCTAGTTACACACAGTCCTCATATCCCTCCTAGTTACACACAGTCCTCATATCCCTCCTAGTTACACAAAGTCCTCATATCCCTCCTAGTTACACATACACACAGTCCTCGTATCCCTCCTAGTTACACACAGTCCTCATATCCCTCCTAGTTACACACACACAGTCCTCATATCCCTCCTAGTTACACACAGTCCTCATATCCCTCCTAGCTACACACAGTCCTCATATCCGTCGTAGTTACACACAGTCCTCATATCCCTCCTAGTTACACACAGTCCTCATATCCCTCCTAGTTACACACAGTCCTCATATCCCTCCTAGCTACACACAGTCCTCATATCCCTCCTAGTTACACACAGTCCTCATATCCCAGTTACACACAGTCCTCATATCCCTCCTAGTTACACACAGTCCTCATATCCCAGTTACACACAGTCCTCATATCCCTCCTAGTTACACACAGTGTCAAGTTTGTTCTTATTTTCCCCACTTGAAGGGCTCAGGCAATGTGATCAAGGATGGATATAACTCTGTGACTTCTTTGACCTTTGTTTGTCATTTAATTGGTTGTCACAATAGCAGTCACAATAGCAGGTTATAAACCTGAAAGGGTATTAAAGGAAATGTTTCAACATCAACATAAATACATAGGCTATAATAATACCATAAACTATAGTTTAACATTAATACATTTAGCCTATATTATCAGTTCATTCAAATAAACAATTACCAAATGCATTTTCATTAAGAACATTCATTCAGCATTTACCAATACATTTGACATTTTGTATTATTCTTATTTATTATTATATATATATATATATACCATATAACCTATATTACATATATATATATATATTTATTTGTTATTTATTTATATATACCACATATAACCTATATTATATATATATGTATCTATTTATTATTTATTACACCAATCAACATTGTTCTTTAGACTTAACCATGTCATGAGTGTCATGCATCAAAATGTTCAAACAATATATTCAAACTGTTGTAATGCCAGACATTACAGGCCTACAGAAACACCATTTCCCAGGGTGCACTGGGGCCGCATGTCAAACATAGCATGTTGAGCAAAGCTAACATGCTACAAACATTTCATGATGAGCAAAGCTAACATGCTAGTTTAATATGCTAGGGAGCTAACAGCTAACACAAGCAAAGCACATGAACAGAGCAAGCAGAGCACATCATAAAGCAAGCAGGGCACATGCACATTAAGCAAGCAGGGAAGGTAAAAGTAAACATACCATTGGGTCATCACGTTCCTGGTCTGATTGCAGCTTAACTCACTGAGCACAATGAGCTGACTCAATGACTGACTGAATCATGGACTGAATGAGCTGGGGTTTTAATGCAAGTCCTCTGGGCTGCCCCCATAGATGCCAGATGGTAAACCAGTCAAGCCCTCCCATGCTGCCCGCATAGATGCCTGATGTAAATTATTCTCTTTTTACCCCTAAAGTTCATTTAATTTCAATTTACTTTGAAAATAGTTGCAAGGAGTATATTTGATCATTTAGGGGACATTTAAATTGTACCATTTGTTTTGGATAAATAATATATGTAATTTTGAGTCAATAAAATACATTTGGCTCTCTTTTCTCCTAAAGAGTTCGACACCTCCCACTTAAGTTCCTGATCGCTTGGCTTGATCAGAAACTTACTTCACATCAGAGAATGACCCCTCTTAACGACACCAATCTTCTTACGTCTCTCCTGATGACGGTCGTGGGCAGTGGAGAGCTCCTCTTCTTCTGTCCACCTGCAGGGGAGACGATGAGGCTGGCACATGTCTTGATATCAGCGTCCCTGACAATCCCTTTTCTGTCTGGGTATACTGACAAGATTCTTCCCAGACGGAACTGGCCTCTCAGCGCGTTCTGGTCGGCGATCCAGACAAGATCCCCGACCTTGACGTTCCGCTCTGTCCGATGCCATTTGTTGCGGACAAACAGATTTGGGCCAGCTAGCTCACTCCATTTTGCCCAGAATCTGTCCACCCCGATTTGAATCGCTCTCAGTCGGTGCCAGAGATGGGTGCACAGGTCGAGTCCACTTGTATCACCTACAATGGAGGCACGGCCCAGGATGAGGGAGTTAGGCGTTAAATACTCGACTACATCCTCTTGGCTTTGCGCTCTAGCGTCAATAGGGCGTTGATTTCTCAGGTTGGCCGCCTGGTAGACCAGGGTTTGAAGCACCCACGTGAGCGCCTCTGTTGAGTACTCTTTTCAAAAGCTTCCCTGCAGCCTCCGCTGCCCCATTCCGATGGGGAGCATCTGCAGGGTGGAACTTCCACTCCCATTCAGTCCCATTCTTGGCCTTTTCTTCATGCGCTTCTCTGACCAGTAGGAAAGTGACAGTAGTGTCACGGAACTCAACACCGTCTTGGGCCACGAGAGCCAAATCCTGAAAAGCTGCTGCTCTTTCTTTTGCAGATTGGGCCTGCCTCCCACTTTGCTGTTCCGGGAGCCTGGCCGTTGCCACCCAGCCAGGTTTCCACTGCTTGTCTTGTCCAGGCGACAATTCCGCACAACTTCGCGTCGCTCTGGCCTGACAGCTGTTTGGACTGGTCTCTGGTGACCGCTGCAGAGAATGCTTTCCTCTGGAGTCCTTCGATTTGATCAGCAACAGAATCTTGCTGGCGGTCTTCATGGGCCAGTCTGATTCAGGTGAGGCAAGGCCGATGGGATCATAGAAAACAGCGATCTGGCTTAACAGCATGCGCCGGGTGAGAGGGTTAAGTGTGCTGCTCCTGATCTCCTCCTCCCGTAGATCCAGCCCTGTTCTCATCTTCCCTCGCTTCTTTGAGAAGTTTATCGATGTCAGAACACAGAGCTTGTCTGTTTCGGGTTTGTATCCAACCCCCACCGCCTTATTCTCCTCGCCCTGCATCTGGTTGGGGAGAATCAGGGTTCTGGGTGAGGTTGACAGGCTTCTATTGGGGTCAGTGGAGTCCTCACTCCTCCCACTTTGGCCCATCCAGACCCACGGTTTGAGGGAGAAGCCGCCAGCTCTCAGGATATTTTCCACTCCTTTGGTCGTCTCAATCAGAGGAGTGTTGCTGTGTTTGTCTGCCAGCACATAGGTGAGGCAGTCCTTTATTTTCTCGAGGTCCCTTTCTTCTCCAAGGGTCATCTCTTTGCCTCCTGGGGGACACTTGCTGCACTTGCAGCTCCTGCACTTCGGATCACAAGCCGCTCCGATGCTGTCCCACTTGAACCACTCTAACAACTCCTTGTTGGTGGTAGTCGTGTTGCTGAGGACCACGTCCTTTCTTGCTAGGTCTTCAGTCAGGCCTCTTGAGTCCACAAGGACCTCCTTGTACATCCTTGAGGATGTTCTCATGGATCTTGCAAAGTGAGTGTCAGACTGGTGCATGGTTAGATCGACCATTTCAAAGAGGTCAGGGTGTGTACCGCCGACAGTCTTCCCCAGTGGTCCATCCCAGAGGACTAGATCTCCCTGCATTTTGACTGGCTGTGGGACCAATCGACCTTCTCTGTGGCTAATCAGGAGGTCGATACTTTCAGGACGGACCAGGTCTTCCGTGGTGACGTCAGGAAAGATTTTCCGCAGCTGTTGCGGAGTGACAGACTGGCTTATCTCTGCGATGCTCTCCAGGCCATAGCAGAGCAGTTTGTGTTCTGCCACGGTCCCCTTGGAGGTTTTCACCCTCAGCCATAGGGTATACCGCTTGGTTGTCACTGTCTTTTCCATGCCTCCAATACCGTGGACAATCAGCTTGATGTTTACACCAGTCAGTCCGAGGCGTTTGGCCGCATCGTTTCGGATGTAATTGGTATCCGATGCAAGGTCGATGAGGGCACCGATCAACTGGCCAGAATTCGTTGTTACTTCCAGTAACATCATAACCACTGGGTATTCCTGTTCAACGCCAGTATTGGTGCACATTGTAGTCGAGGCTCTGTTAGAAAATGCTTTTCTGACCTCTGCCCTTATGTTTTCCGGGACTTTAGAAAGGGCCTCTTCTTGGATGCTGGTCAAGCCTTTCTTCTCTTCCTTTGAGCCACCTTGCCCCTCACAGCCGCTCTCCTTCCTCTGAGTAGTGGGCCTTGGGCAGAGCAGGTAGTTGTGTGGCGGTTCCTCTTTCCTACAGCCTGATTTGCTGCAGAGGAACCCTTGGTTACAACGGCCATCTCTTGGGTGGATGCTCAAGCACAGATAGCAAGTGCCATGAGCCCTTAGATGAGCCTTTTTCTTTGCCAGTCCAACTCTTTGAAGGTTCTGCATGCAAAGAGCTTGCCAGGGTGCGCCTCATCTCCGCTTCAGGTGCAGGAGCTTAACTGAGGACCTCTTTGGCCTGAAGTGGCTCTGGAAAAGCATCTTCTCACTCCCTTATCTGGTTTGTCATCCAGGCTTTTCTCTGAGGAGTTCTTCTCTCCAGGACTTGCTTCTAGCTGGTCAAGCTCCTCCAGGATTGCTTCCTGCTTTTTTAGGAATTGAAGCAAGCACTCAAAGTGGTCCTGGGGAACAAACCCGTTGGCAGGCTCATTTTTGTGAGCAATCCATTCCTTCTTTAGGGAGCTAGGCAGTTTTCTTTCTAGGGACTGAGCGACCAAACGGTTCTTTATAACGTCCTCTTCGCCCAAAATCAGGAGATTATCTAGAGCCCTCTCCACTGCCTGGATCAGTTCAATAGCCTTCCTTGGGTTGTTTCCCCTCACGGGGGGTAGGCCCTGCGATCAGCTGGACGATCCTAGCTTTATTCCCATACCTGTTGGCAAGGCGATTAAACATGTCCTCTGCAGACTTGCAGCTAGATAGGACTAGGTCCCTTTTCACCTTCTCACTCAGGCTTGCAAGAAGGTGGAACCTTGTCACTCCAAAAGTCCTCTGCGGGTTCCCAAGCAGCTCGAGCTCCTCCCACTCCGCCTTCCACCGGTAATAATCGACCATGTTCCCAGAAAATGTGGGGAGGCGTGCTGGTTCGAGTGGAAACTGGACTCTGGGTTGCATATAAGGAAGGACGCCTTGTGGAGCATTTGGGTACCCTAGCGGTGTGCCTGCGACATTTGGTGCAGCGCTGGTCCCAGCCAGAGACTGGATACTGGCTCCAGAACTTCTTGGAAGTGGCCCCGACGGACCGAGCAGGTCTACATGACCTGCAGCGATTTCCTGCTTGACACCGGGAGGCTCACTGAGAGAGAGAGGTTGATTATCTCTACTGGATTCAGGCATATATGGATTGGCTGGCACTTCAGCTTTACCCTCTCCTCTTCCTCCTCCTCATTCTGGCTCCAAGCAAAGCCCTTTTGTGACTTCGGGTTCATCCGCCGCCATTTCCGCTCCCAGTCACTCTGTAAGTTTCTTAGCCCGTCTTCTTGCTTTTTAAGCTCCTTTGTCTTGGTGCTGGAGACAAGACCTTCCCAAGCAGCCATTTTCTGCCCGAACCTGTGGATCTTCTCGCCCAGACTCTCCCTCTGCACATCAAAGTCCTCCGCTAGTAACTCCTTCAGATCCAGCGCTTCTAATTCAGCCCACTTCTTTTCCGCTTTCTCGGCATCCAATTTGATGTCAACTTCAGCGAATCTGGACCATAGTGCTTCTTCAGTGAGTGTAAGCATTTCTTCATATCGGGTTGAGCACTTTGTTGTTTTCGCTTTTATGCTCTCGACTTCCTCTATCACCTTGGGATCGTCGTTTTCTTCTGCCTCCACTTCGAGAGCATCGAGGTATTCAGCCCCTGTGTCGCTGACCCTACCAAAGTCCACAACAAGGCCATTTAGCTCATCAATGAGATTCCTCTTCTTGAGCAGGTGAATTGTAAGAGCCATCCTGTTGGTCCTCTTACTGAAAGCAGTCTGCGCGACCGCGCGCTTTCCCTTTAGGGATTCCAGCACAGCTGAATCCATCCTCCTTTCTTAGAGCTGTCCAAGGTTTTTTCCGACACTGGCAGGGGGCCTGTTGGACCTTTCCCTCCCTCCGTGGCGCTCCTCTTCCGGGCAACACTCTTCGGGGCAGATTCAGCTGGACGCTTGGGCCCTTGGTTTATAACTGTCAAGTTTGTTCTTATTTTCCCCACTTGAAGGGCTCAGGCAATGTGATCAAGGATGGATATAACTCTGTGACTTATTTGACCTTTGTTTGTCATTTAATTGGTTGTCACAATAGCAGTCACAATAGCAGGTTATAAACCTGAAAGGGTATGAAAGGAAATGTTTCAACATCAACATAAATACATAGGCTATAATAATACCATAAAATAGTTTAACATTAATACATTTAGCCTATATTATCAGTTCATTCAAATAAACAATTACCAAATGCATTTTCATTAAGAACATTCATTCAGCATTTACCAATACATTTGACATTTTGTATTATTCTTATTTATTATTATTATTATTATTATTATTATTATTATTATTATTATTATTATTATTATTATTATTATTATTATTATTATTATTATTATTATTATTATTATTATTATTATTATTATTATTATTATTATATATATATACCATATAACCTATATTATATATATATATTTATTTATTATTTATTTATATATACCACATATAACCTATATTATATATATATATATCTATTTATTATATATATATATATATATTAGAGGTGGGCATAGATTAATTTTTTTAATCTAGATTAATCTATCTGCAATCCTGGATTTAATCTAGATTAATCTAGATTAAAATGGCTCAAAAAAAAAAAAAAAAGGCCGAAGGCATTCAAAATATGTGTGTTCTACCCAAATAATGACCAGAAGTAAGTCCTTACTTGTTCTTTCCTCCTTATGTTTCTCAGGCCAGGTGGCCCATTACACCATGAGCCCATCTCCCGTTTCCAAAATGCATTACAGACTGTTTGAAAAAGCTGTTTTGCTATGATAATTGGTAATGAAATATCAAAATAATGTTCAATAAGATGTACTTGTGTTTAATAAGTTGTTTTATTCAGAAGTTAACACAAAAAAATAATATTACCAGTACAGTACAGTATCTAGCCCTCTCAGGAGCAAAACAGAAAGAATAATTTCAAACTTGAACTATGTGACATGGCTTGAATCAACTGCTCCAGTGGAGTTGCTCAGTGGCCAATGGTGTGAATGGAACTGTGTGAATGTGAAGCAGGGCGTTCCTGAAAAAGAGCATCTGTGCTCAGCGAACCTACCCTGGGTAAATAAAGGTAAAAAAATAAAATGTGTATATAAAAAAAAAAGAAACAAAAAACATTTTTTTTTTTTTTTTTTTTTTTTAGATTAATGCGTTAATTATATTATCGCGCGATACTAGTATAGCATTAATGCAGCCCAGCTCTAATATATATATATTTAACCTATATTATATATATAGTATTTACTTTACTATAGTATAGTATTTACACCAATCAACATTGTTCTTTAGACTTAACCATGTCATGAGTGTCATGCATCAAAATGTTCAAACAATATATTCAAACTGTTGTAATGCCAGACATTACAGGCCTACAGAAACACCATTTCCCAGGGTGCACTGGGGCCTTATGTCAAACATAGCATGTTGAGCAAAGCTAACATGCTACAAACATTTCATGATGAGCAAAGCTAACATGCTAGTTTAATATGCTAGGGAGCTAACAGCTAACACAAGCAAAGCACATGAACAGAGCAAGCAGAGCACATCATAAACCAAGCAGGGCACATGCACATTAAGCAAGCAGGGAAGGTAAAAGTAAACATACCATTGGGTCATCACGTTCCTGGTCTGATTGCAGCTTAACTCACTGAGCACAATGAGCTGACTCAATGACTGACTGAATCATGGACTGAATGAGCTGGGGTTTTAATGCAAGTCCTCTGGGCTGCCCCCATAGATGCCAGATGGTAAACCAGTCAAGCCCTCCCATGCTGCCCGCATAGATGCCAGATGTAAATTATTCTCTTTTTACCCCTAAAGTTCATTTAATTTCAATTTACTTTGAAAATAGTTGCAAGGAGTATTGTTGTGAAGGATCAGATTAAACCGAATATGTATATTTATTTATATATATATATTTAATTGTATTTGTATATCGTTTGATATCCCCTGTATATTCCTTGTATAATATGCATTGAATATCCCCGTTTCTACTAAACAGCCCATAATAGTTTCATTCTACCATTGGACGAGAACCTGGCGCCAGGTTGCCATACCCCTAGGTCCAAGTTCAATCGTGCCGCCTAACATGTCGAGGCAAACCCCCGGTTCCGCGCAGTAATATGTCGGGCGAAATACGTATGGTACTATTTGTTCATAGCGCATATATATATGGCGCCAGTAAAGTAGAATTTTCTTTTAGTCCAGTTCTTTACCCTCCAACAGAGTGACAGACGCAAAAGCCTCCCCACGACGCACGTGCGGTGTAGTAAGGCCTACTTGGCCCAGAATAGGCATTGAGATATCGTGTAGATTAATAGTTGAATGATCATAGTTTGGCACCATACCGTCGAGTTGGACGTATTCTATTAAGCTAATAATAGTCTATTTATGTATGGTGCATCGTTCGGTTAGAGTTCTACAGTTATCAGTACCCCCATCGTTCCTGACGTTATCTGGACGCTTAACCAGGCTGGTCAGACCCCCAGTGGTGATCGTTGTATACACCCTTTGCTGTATTAAACCTTCGATTTGGTACATTTGTGTTGGTTCGTTTCATCAGGTGGGAAAGTGTTCATCATACTTATATCTTGTACTGGGTGGCCAGAAGTTAAAGTACATGAGGTAGTGGTATTAAATATCATATCTAACAATACAGTCAGGGAATTGTACCCCTCAGTTACAATTGGTCCTTCGAGCCGAAGGGTAACTAGTGTAATATTAATATAGTGTTATTAATATCGAAATGGCCTATGATGAACACTCCACGAAACGATCCTCCTAACCTAGAACGCCCGCGGCGCAGACGACAGACACCTCAGTACTTAGAGGCTTACACTGTCAGTCAACTACCTAGCCTTCGACAAACGGTAAACGCGGTAAAAGTAGAAAGTAAAATTATGTCTGACCTTAACGAGCAGGTTTCCCCGACCACAGAGGCCATAGTAGGTCCTAATGTAACTGACCAAGCTCACGGTGGGGACCAGGAGGGAATTGACATGCCTTTACCCCCCGCCACTACTCAAGAAGTAGTCCCCGACACGCCCCGGGAGGAAGACAACCCTACAGAGAGAGAACTCTGCACGGAAGAAGAGGAGGAGAGCGCCGAGGAACTGGAGCTCCAGGACTCCCCGGCGAGTACCCCCAGGAGCGGCTCACGCAGGAGCGGCTCACCTCCACAACCGCCTTCCCCCAGCGAAGCGGAGAGGATACTACAACAGGCGTTCCTCGTCAGCCTGACAGCCTCTACCGAACGCGATCGGCTCCAAGCACAGACGCTTAGCGAGCGCGAACATCTCCAAGCACAGGCGACCAGCGAGCGCGAACACCTCCAAGCACAGCAACGGAGCGAAGAACAGCGCACACGTCTGGAGATGAGACGCTTCCAGATGGAAGAGAATATGGCAAGAGACCGGGCCGACGCCCAGCGCGCCGCTGCCG
Source organism: Notolepis coatsorum (assembly GCF_963971535.1). NCBI lineage: Eukaryota > Metazoa > Chordata > Actinopteri > Aulopiformes > Paralepididae > Notolepis > Notolepis coatsorum. The sequence goes on along the minus strand of NC_140169.1, from coordinate 157,657,890 downwards.
GTGCCCAAAGAGAAACAGAGCGCGCCGACGCCGACGCCCAGCGCGCCGCTGCCGGTGCCCAAAGAGACGCAGAGCGCGACAGACTACAAGCGCAACTAATAGAGCAGCTGATCAAAAGGACAACTCCCTCTCCCTCCGCCAGGGGCTCAAGGAACTCGTCGAGACAACAGTCAAGAGCAGCGTCACCGCAACGAGCAAGCGACCCTGAACTTGACCAACAGACCGAGTCTAGACCCCCCGCAGACCCCCTTCCCATACCGGTCCAAGCGAGACCCAGCTACAAGGAAGGAGCGGCATACACTGCGGAGAAGCTAAATAAACGATTACAAGATCTGGAAGATCTGATAGAGGAAGAAGAGGGAGAAGAGGAGAACCAAGCCCGACGACAGCACAGTACTCCACCGGACCAGGAGGTCCCATACAGTCCAGGCTATACCCCCGCGGCGCTGCGCTACAGACCCCCGACTCTATTCACGGGTGAGCACGACGCACGACCAGCCCCGAGGAACAGTACCTGGACCAGCGGGCCATGGTACCCTGCCAGTACCAGCCCACAGCGAGGCGCAAGAGGGGACTCGCCCAGGAGGTCTCTCCCCCAACGCTCGCCGATGTATCAGCCATCCACGGCGTCATACAACGCCACGCCGTCATTCCCAGACTTCGCCTATGAGAGTCGAGCACAGTACACGGAGCTCCGGATGTGCCTAGAGACAATGATGGTGGATGTCGCTGATGAACGCCACAAGTATGCAATATTACTGAAGCACCTGAAAGTACCGCGAGCGCACAATATAGCGCTAGCCTATGCTACCTCCTCGACCCCATACACAGCGGCCCTTGCAGCGCTGGATCAGAGATATGGACGTATATGGGATTACGTAATCCAGGAGATAAGGCATATTGACCGCCTACCCCCAGCCACAGACAATCGCTCACTAGACGACCTGTCAATCAAAGTGCAGTCCCTGGTGGGGATGCTGGGAGCTCAACGGGAGAAGGGCATGCATGAGCTATACGCCAACTCTAACGTTGAGAGGATTTTGGAGAAGCTGCCACCCGCAAGACAGGAGCGCTTTAGGCGGCAGAGGGACTACCGAGATCCCGACGGCCCCGAGCCATCCCTCCTTGATCTGGCCGACTTCCTGGCGAGAGAGGTCAGCAGCTTACGACTGGACACCTTCGGGCGGAGCACGCCAAGCTCCAGAGAGGGACCCAGGAGAATAAATGATGGAAGAAGATCGGTGACTGTCATGCACCAATCAGAGTCAGTACCGAGCAGTAGGAGTCACAGCACCCCCTCGAGAAAAGAGAAGTGGAAGATAGCGTGTCCCTACTGTGAGAAAGAACACTGGCTGTCACAATGTGACTCATTCACAAAGATGAATGCAGAAGAAGTGAGTCAATGGATAAAATCCAACCGGCGCTGTTATCGATGTGCGCGGCCCCACATGGCAGCCGAATGCCGCCTAAAGAAAAGGTGCAGCCGGTGCGATGGAGCCCATCTAGATATACTACACGATAGTAACGGAAGACGGCCTATACCTGCACCACGGAGCGGCACCAAGGCAAGTGTCATGTACATTGACCCCGCCAGCAGCAACGGAGCTCAAGTGCTCTTAAAGGTAGTCCGTGTGACATTGAGCTACCAAGATAAAGTCATGGACACTTACGCCGTCCTTGATGACGGGTCAGAGAAGACCCTTCTGCTCGCCTCCGCTGCGACCCAGCTGGGACTGCGGGGGAGCAAGAACGAAATGACGATTCGGACAATAAGAAGAGATTTAAAGACGATAAAGGGCGAGAATGTCTCCTTCACTATCGCAGCCAACGGGCAGCCAGAGCGACGGTACAAGATCACAAATGCTTTCACCAGCCAAGAAATAGGACTATCGCAGTACACCTACCCTGTCACCAAGTTGATGGATAAATATGTGCACCTGCGCCAATTACCTATCCCGCTCATAGACGGCGCTACCCCGACCCTGTTGATAGGCTCCGACCATGCAGAACTCATAGTCCCGATTGACCGGGTCCATACAGGCCCCCGAGGCTGTCCTGCAGCAGTCGAGACCCGCCTAGGATGGACATTACAAGGCCCCCTCGCTAAATCTCTCAACCGAACAGCAGCCACTAGCTGCTTCCACTCCAGAACGACAGAAGGAGACACCACACTCCTGCAGCCTGTCGAGAAGAAAATAGACTGGCGACGCCGTGCGCTGCTCCGCGCCTCCCTGATCAAAGACGGCTTTGATCTCCGGCAGCAGGCCAGCAGCGACCCCCCAGTATTATTTGCACTACAGAAACACGTCACAGAGGACCCAGCAGCAGATGAAGAGGTCCAACACAGTGTGAAGAACAGTTTCTACGTGGACAACTGTTTACAAAGCGTCTCGACTCAAGAAGAAGCCAAGGCTCTCCTAATCAAGTTACGCGCCTCCCTAATCAAAGGCGGCTTTGACCTCAGGCAGTGGGCCAGCAGCGACCCGCACGTATTGCGCAGCCTCTCCTCCGCGGACAAGGCTGCCAGCAGCGAGACCTGGATGGCGACAATCCCAGGAGAAGCCCAAGAAATGACACTAGGATTAGTCTGGCGCTTCAAAACAGACTCGCTCCACTATAGACACAAACCCTTGGCTCCAGAGCAAGGAAGGTCGGCGGCGATACCGACCACCAGACGGAGTGTGTACAGAACACTCGCCAGACAATATGACCCGTTGGGATGTATTCTACCTTACACCACCAGGGCAAAGATGATTGTACGAGCACTATGGGACAAGGACCAGGGCTGGGACGACCCAATACCCGCACACCTTGCCTCAACATGGAGAGAGTGGGAGACGGAACTCCGCTCACTCCCAGGTGTCAATATACGCCGCAGCTACTTCCCATCCACAGTGAGGCCAGAGACATGCGAGATTGAGCTACACGTCTTCAGCGACGCCTCCGAAGTAGCCTACGGATCGGTTGCCTATTTGCGTGCCCAAGAGATGGGAGGAAAGATACACACTGCTTTCATACTGGCCCGCTCAAGAATAGCCCCACGTAAGCAACAATCTATCCCACGTCTAGAGCTCTGCGCAGCCCTCGCAGGAGCGCATCTAGCCACGTTAATCCAACGTGAACTCACCATTCCGGTGCATAGAACAATCTTGTGGTCAGATTCCAGGACAGTACTCACATGGATTAAGTCTGATTCATGCAGATACAAAGTCTTCGTGGGAGTCAGAGTCACCGAGATTCAAGAATTAACAGAAGAAGCAAGCTGGAGGTATGTGGACACCAAACACAACCCAGCTGACGTCATCACCCGGGGAATGTCTCTGGATGACCTAACCCGTCGCAACATCTACAGTGATGGACCAGCATTCCTCAAGCTCCCGGAAGGAGATTGGCCTACGCCCACCCCGAGGGAAGCAAGTAATGAGGAGGCTGAGAACAAGAAGCCTATGTTCTGTGGACTGAGCACTGTCGCCTCCACAGACCCCAACATAGATGACTGCATTACCCTAGAGAGTGCGCAGCAAAGAACATTCCTGCGGCACCACCCAGAGATTCAGTCCACCACTGACATGTCAGCAGCTGACTACGAAGAAGCAGAACTTCTTCTACTACAACGAGCCCAGAGAGACTCGTTCCCCGATGAGCTAGACTGTCTACAGGGAGGAAACCCCGTCCCATCAGACAGCAGACTGATTCACCTGGCACCAGAGAGTGACGCACATAATCTCATCAGAGTGGGTGGTCGCCTGCGGAGAGCCCCCGATCTACCAGATGACATTAAGCACCCGATCGTCTTGAACAGCCGACACAAGGTCACAGAGCTGATCATAAAGAAATACGACGAGGATGTACACCACGCAGGAGCAGAGAGAGTCTTCGCGGAGATCAGACGTCGTTATTGGATATTGCAAGGGAGAGAAGCAGTACGGCGCTTCCAGCGAACCTGTCTAGACTGCCATAAGTGGCGCGCGCAGCCCAGCATACCACGGATGGCTGACTTACCCCCCTGTCGCCTCCGAATCGGCGACAAGCCATTCCACTCCACAGGCATGGACTGCTTTGGCCCGTTGTATATAAAGAGAGGAAGAGGCACCGAGAAGCGGTGGGGTATTGTATTCAAATGCATGACCACCAGAGCGATACATATCGAGCTCCTTCCGACCATGAGCACAGACTCATTCCTTATGGCCTTCCGGAGATTCACATCACGGAAAGGAAAACCGTCTACATTGTTGTCTGATCACGGGACCAACTTCAAAGGCGGAGAAAGAGAGCTGAGAGAGAGCTTCCAAGCTATGGGCCCAGAACTTAAGACCCACCTCGCTCCAGCCCAGATTGACTTCCAGTTTAATCCCCCGAACGCACCCCACTTCGGTGGAACCTGGGAACGAGAAGTACGTTCTATAAAGACAGCCCTGTACGCAGTACTCGGAGCCCAGACTGTGGCAGAGGAAGTCCTAATGACAGTCCTCACGGAGATCGAGGGAGTATTGAACTCAAAGCCCCTCGGTTACGTCTCCAGTGATGTAGCAGATGTCGACCCAGTCACCCCCAACACACTCCTAATGGGGCGGCTGGACCCCGCGCTACCCCAGACAATGTACAGGCCCGAAGAAGCGAACGGCCGAAGAATGTGGAGGTACAGCCAAGTACTAGCTGACAAGTTTTGGAGCAGCTTCCTACTTCACTACCTACCGTCTCTACAGACCCGCCAGAAGTGGGTAAAAGAGAGAGACAATTTGACAGAAGGAACAGTCGTCATGATTATTGACCAGTCGCTACCCAGAGCTATGTGGCCGGCTGGCCGCGTAAGCAAAGTGATCACCGGTGCCGATGGCAAGGTCCGAGCAGCTGAAGTACTCGTCCAAGGGCGCACTTACACACGTCCCGTGGCGAGGCTCATAGAACTGCCCCGACTCCCAGATACTATCGATGATGACCATGACCCTATGACTTTGTGAGTTGACTGACCCTTACAGCGGACCTTGAGTGGTAGACAGTGCGGTTAATCTGTCTCTGCTTAGCTAATTAGGTGGGACTAATTAGGGTGCGGCTGTTGTGAAGGATCAGATTAAACCGAATATGTATATTTATTTATATATATATATTTAATTGTATTTGTATATCGTTTGATATCCCCTGTATATTCCTTGTATAATATGCATTGAATATCCCCGTTTCTACTAAACAGCCCATAATAGTTTCATTCTACCATTGGACGAGAACCTGGCGCCAGGTTGCCATACCCCTAGGTCCAAGTTCAATCGTGCCGCCTAACATGTCGAGGCAAACCCCCGGTTCCGCGCAGTAATATGTCGGGCGAAATACGTATGGTACTATTTGTTCATAGCGCATATATATATGGCGCCAGTAAAGTAGAATTTTCTTTTAGTCCAGTTCTTTACCCTCCAACAGAGTGACAGACGCAAAAGCCTCCCCACGACGCACGTGCGGTGTAGTAAGGCCTACTTGGCCCAGAATAGGCATTGAGATATTGTGTAGATTAATAGTTGAATGATCATAGTTTGGCACCATACCGTCGAGTTGGACGTATTCTATTAAGCTAATAATAGTCTATTTATGTATGGTGCATCGTTCGGTTAGAGTTCTACAGTTATCAGTACCCCCATCGTTCCTGACGTTATCTGGACGCTTAACCAGGCTGGTCAGACCCCCAGTGGTGATTGCATCCGAGGAGCTCCGGGCCAAGAGCGACTGGACCTGTATATTGGATTACTCTACCCAGACGACGGCTAGCCTTCCACGGCTTGGATTATGCTTTGTGTGCTTTGATTATTCCATGGATAAAGGCCAACACTGCTGAGTGTTGGAATTACCCCCCGGAGAGGACTCCAGGGGAGACGGCGCTCTACACGTGAGGTCGCCTCACGTCTCTCCGTTGTGGACCGGCAGATACCGTTCCACAGAGGGTCCAGCTGTATTCGTCTGCGGTCCGAGGTTCTGTGGGCACCGTGTCCAAGACTTTGGATTCTCCCAAGACACCGTCGGCCAGATGGGATACCGCCAGCGGCTTCTCTAACCCCCCCCCCTCCTACTGTCTTACAACCAGCGGGACCCCCCCCCCCCCCCTTAGTGTATCCAGCTATAATCATTTAAGTACCATCGCTATCGTTTCCTAAATATTCCAGGTTGTATACTTACTCCCTGCGCAACCAGAGATTGGACATTCAATGTTGATTTACCTACGAATACTCATTTGCCATAAAAGTGCATATTCCATATTTCAAATCATAAATGTAATTAAGTGATCGTTGTATACACCCTTTGCTGTATTAAACCTTCGATTTGGTACATTTGTGTTGGTTCGTTTCATCAGGTGGGAAAGTGTTCATCATACTTATATCTTGTACTGGGTGGCCAGAAGTTAAAGTACATGAGGTAGTGGTATTAAATATCATATCTAACAATACAGTCAGGGAATTGTACCCCTCAGTTACAAGTATATTTGATCATTTAGGGGACATTTAAATTGTACCATTTGTTTTGGATAAATAATATATGTAATTTTGAGTCAATAAAATACATTTGGCTCTCTTTTCTCCTAAAGAGTTCGACACCTCCCACTTAAGTTCCTGATCGCTTGGCTTGATCAGAAACTTACTTCACATCAGAGATTGACCCCTCTTAACGACACCAATCTTCTTACGTCTCTCCTGATGACGGTCGTGGGCAGTGGAGAGCTCCTCTTCTTCTGTCCACCTGCAGGGGAGACGATGAGGCTGGCACATGTCTTGATATCAGCGTCCCTGACGATCCCTTTTCTGTCTGGGTATACTGACAAGATTCTTCCCAGACGGAACTGGCCTCTCAGCGCGTTCTGGTCGGCGATCCAGACAAGATCCCCGACCTTGACGTTCCGCTCTGTCCGATGCCATTTGTTGCGGACAAACAGATTTGGGCCAGCTAGCTCACTCCAAGTCCTCTGGGCTGCCCCCATAGATGCCAGATGGTAAACCAGTCAAGCCCTCCCATGCTGCCCGCATAGATGCCTGATGTAAATGATTCTCTTTTTACCCATAAAGTTCATTTAATTTCAATTTACTTTGAAAATAGTTGCAAGGAGTATATTTGATCATTTAGGGGACATTTAAATTGTACCATTTGTTTTGGATAAATAATATATGTAATTTTGAGTCAATAAAATACATTTGGCTCTCTTTTCTCCTAAAGAGTTTGACACACAGTCCTAATATCCCTCCTAGTTACACACAGTCCTCATATCCCTCCTAGTTACACACAGTCCTCATATCCCTCCCAGTTACACACAGTCCTCATATCCCTCCTAGTTACACATACACACAGTCCTCGTATCCCTCCTAGTTACACACAGTCCTCATATCCCTCCTAGTTACACACACACAGTCCTCATATCCCTCCTAGTTACACACAGTCCTCATATCCCTCCTAGCTACACACAGTCCTCATATCCCTCCTAGTTACACACAGTCCTCATATCCCTCCTAGTTACACACAGTCCTCATATCCCTCCTAGCTACACACAGTCCTCATATCCCTCCTAGTTACACACAGTCCTCATATCCCTCCTAGTTACACACAGTCCTCATATCCCTCCTAGTGACACACAGTCCTCATATTCCTCCTAGTTACACACAGTCATCATATCCCTCCTAGTTACACACAGTCCTCATATCCCTCCTAGTTACACACAGGCCTCATATCTCTCCTAGTTACACACAGTCCTCATATCCCTCCTAGTTACACACAGTCCTCATATCCCTCCTAGTTACACACAGTCCTCATATCCCTCCTAGTTACACAGTCCTCATATCCCTCCTAGTTACACACAGTCCTCATATCCCTCCTAGTTACACACAGTCCTCATATCCCTCCTAGTTACACACAGACCTCATATCCCTCCTAGTTAGACACAGTCCTCATATCCCTCCTAGCTACACACAGTCCTCATATCCCTCCTAGTTACACACAGTCCTCATATCCCTCCTAGTTACACACAGTCCTCATATCCCTCCTAGCTACACACAGTCCTCATATCCCTCCTAGTTACACACAGTCCTCATATCCCTCCTAGTTACACACAGTCCTCATATCCCTCCTAGCTACACACAGTCCTCATATCCCTCCTAGTTACACACAGTTCTCATATCCCTCCTAGTTACACACAGTCCTCATATCCCTCCTAGTGACACACAGTCCTCATATTCCTCCTAGTTACACACAGTCCTCCTATCCCTCCTAGTTACACACAGTCCTCATATCCCTCCTAGTTACACACAGTCCTCATATCCCTCCTAGTTACACACAGTCCTCATATCCCAGTTACACACAGTCATCATATCCCTCCTAGTTACACACAGTCCTCATATCCCTCCTAGTTACACACAGTCCTCATATCTCTCCTAGTTACACACTGTCCTCATATCCCTCCTAGTTACACACAGTCCTCATATCCCTCCTAGTTACACACAGTCCTCATATCCCTCCTAGTTACACACAGTCTTCATATCCCTCCTAGTTACACAGTCCTCATATCCCTCCTAGTTACACACAGTCCTCATATCCCTCCTAGTTACACACAGTCCTCATATCCCTCCTAGTTACACACAGTCCTCATATCCCTCCTAGTTACACACAGACCTCATATCCCTCCTAGTTAGACACAGTCCTCATATCCCTCCTAGCTACACACAGTCATCATATCCCTCCTAGTTACACACAGTCCTCATATCTCTCCTAGTTAGACACAGTCTTCATATCCCTCCTAGTTACACAGTCCTCATATCCCTCCTAGTTACACACAGTCCTCATATCCCTCCTAGTTACACACAGTCCTCATATCCCTCCTAGTTACACACAGTCCTCATATCCCTCCTAGTTACACACAGTCCTCATATCCCTCCTAGTTACACACAGACCTCATATCCCTCCTAGTTAGACACAGTCCTCATATCCCTCCTAGCTACACACAGTCATCATATCCCTCCTAGTTACACACAGTCCTCATATCTCTCCTAGTTACACACAGTCCTCATATCCCAGTTACACACAGTCCTCATATCCCTCCTAGTTACACACAGTCCTCATATCCCTCCTAGTTACACACAGACCTCATATCCCTCCTAGTTAGACACAGTCCTCATATCCCTCCTAGCTACACACAGTCCTCATATCCCTCCTAGTTACACACAGTCCTCATATCCCTCCTAGTTACACACAGTCCTCATATCCCTCCTAGCTACACACAGTCCTCATATCCCTCCTAGTTACACACAGTCCTCATATCCCTCCTAGTTACACACAGTCCTCATATCCCTCCTAGCTACACACAGTCCTCATATCCCTCCTAGTTACACACAGTTCTCATATCCCTCCTAGTTACACACAGTCCTCATATCCCTCCTAGTGACACACAGTCCTCATATTCCTCCTAGTTACACACAGTCATCATATCCCTCCTAGTTACACACAGTCCTCATATCCCTCCTAGTTACACACAGTCCTCATATCTCTCCTAGTTACACACAGTCCTCATATCCCTCCTAGTTACACACAGTCCTCATATCCCTCCTAGTTACACACAGTCCTCATATCCCCCCTAGTTACACAGTCCTCATATCCCTCCTAGTTACACACAGTCCTCATATCCCTCCTAGTTACACACAGTCCTCATATCCCTCCTAGTTACACACAGTCTTCATATCCCTCCTAGTTACACAGTCCTCATATCCCTCCTAGTTACACACAGTCCTCATATCCCTCCTAGTTACACACAGTCCTCATATCCCTCCTAGTTACACACAGTCCTCATATCCCTCCTAGTTACACACAGTCCTCATATCCCTCCTAGTTACACACAGACCTCATATCCCTCCTAGTTACACACAGTCCTCATTTCTCTCCTAGTTACACACAGTCCTCATATCCCTCCTAGTTACACACAGTCCTCATATCCCTCCTAGTTACACACAGTCCTCATATCCCTCCTAGTTACACAGTCCTCATATCCCTCCTAGTTACACACAGTCCTCATATCCCTCCTAGTTACACACAGTCCTCATATCCCTCCTAGTTACACAGTCCTCATATCCCTCCTAGTTACACACAGTCCTCATATCCCTCCTAGTTACACACAGTCCTCATATCCCTCCTAGTTACACACAGTCTTCATATCCCTCCTAGTTACACAGTCCTCATATCCCTCCTAGTTACACACAGTCCTCATATCCCTCCTAGTTACACACAGTCCTCATATCCCTCCTAGTTACACACAGTCCTCATATCCCTCCTAGTTACACACAGTCCTCATATCCCTCCTAGTTACACACAGACCTCATATCCCTCCTAGTTAGACACAGTCCTCATATCCCTCCTAGCTACATACAGTCCTCATATCCCTCCTAGTTACACACAGTCCTCATATATCTCCTAGTTACACACAGTCCTCATATCCCAGTTACACACAGTCCTCATATCGCTCCTAGTTACACACTGTCCTCATATCCGTCCTAGTTACACACAGTCCTCATATCCCTCCTAGTTATACATACACACAGTCCTCGTATCCCTCCTAGTTACACACACACAGTCCTCATATCCCTCCTAGTTACACACAGTCCTCATATCCCTCCTAGTTACACACAGTCCTCATATCCCTCCTAGTTACACACAGACCTCATATCCCTCCTAATTACACACAGTCCTCATATCCCTCCTAGTTACACAGTCCTCATATCCCTCCTAGTTACACAGAGTCCTCATATCCCTCCTAGTTACACACAGTCTTCATATCCCTCCTAGTTAAACAGTCCTCATATCCCTCCTAGTTACACACAGTCCTCATATCCCTCCTAGTTACACACAGTCCTCATATCCCGCCTAGTTACACATTCACAGTCCTCATATCCCTCCTAGTTACACACAGTCCTCATATCCCTCCTAGTTACACACAGTCCTCATATCCCTCCTAGTTACACACAGTCCTCATATCCCTCCTAGTTACACACAGTCCTCATATCCCTCCTAGTTACACACAGTCCTCATATCCCTCCTAGTTACACATACACACAGTCCTCGTATCCCTCCTAGTTACACACAGTCCTCATATCCCTCCTAGTTACACACACACAGCCCTCATATCCCTCCTAGTTACACACAGTCCTCATATCCCTCCTAGCTACACACAGTCCTCATATCCCTCCTATTTACACACAGTCCTCATATCCCTCCTAGTTACACACAGTCCTCATATCCCTCCTAGTTACACACAGTCCTCATATCCCTCCTAGTTACACACAGTCCTCATATCCCTCCTAGTGACACACAGTCCTCATATTCCTCCTAGTTACACACAGTCATCATATCCCTCCTAGTTACACACAGTCCTCATATCCCTCCTAGTTACACACAGTCATCATATCCCTCCTAGTTACACACAGTCCTCATATCCCTCCTAGTTACACACAGTCCTCATATCTCTCCTAGTTACACACAGTCCTCATATCCCTCCTAGTTACACACATTCCTCATATCCCTCCTAGTTACACACAGTCCTCATATCCCTCCTAGTTACACAGTCCTCATATCCCTCCTAGTTACACACAGTCCTCATATCCCTCCTAGTTACACAGAGTCCTCATATCCCTCCTAGTTACACACAGTCTTCATATCCTCCTAGTTACACAGTCCTCATATCCCTCCTAGTTACACACATTCCTCATATCCCTCCTAGTTACACACAGTCCTCATATCCCTCCTAGTTACACACAGTCCTCATATCCGTCCTAGTTACACATACACAGTCCTCATATCCCTCCTAGTTACACACAGTCCTCATATCCCTCCTAGTTACACACAGTCCTCATATCCCTCCTAGTTACACACAGTCCTCATATCCCTCCTAGCTACACACAGTCCTCATATCCCTCCTAGTTACACACAGTCCTCATATCCCTCCTAGTTACACACAGTCCTCATATCCCTCCTAGTTACACATACACAGTCCTCATATCCCTCCTAGTTACACACAGTCCTCATATCCCTCCTAGTTACACACAGTCCTCATATCCCTCCTAGTTACATACAGTCCTCATATCCCTCGTAGCTACACACAGTCCTCATATCCCTCCTAGTTACACACAGTCCTCATATCCCTCCTAGTTACACACAGTCCTCATATCCCTCCTAGTTACACACAGTCCTCATATCCCAGTTACACACAGTCCTCATATCCCTCCAAGTTACACACAGTCCTCATATCCCAGTTACACACAGTCCTCATATCCCTCCTAGTTACACACAGTCCTCATATCCCTCCTAGTTACACACAGTCCTCATATCCCTCCTAGTTACACACAGTCCTCATATCCCTCCTAGTTACACATACACACAGTCCTCGTATCCCCCCTAGTTACACACAGTCCTCATATCCCTCCTAGTTACACACACACAGTCCTCATATCCCTCCTAGTTACACACAGTCCTCATATCCCTCCTAGCTACACACAGTCCTCATATCCCTCCTAGTTACACACAGTCCTCATATCCCTCCTAGTTACACACAGTCCTCATATCCCTCCTAGTTACACACAGTCCTTGTAACTGAGGGGTACAATTCCCTGACTGTATTACTAGATATGATACTTACTACCACTACCTTTGTACTTAATATTCGGCCACCCAGTACACGGCATAAATATATTATCATAAACACTCTCACGTAGATGAAACGGATCCAACACAAATGTACGAAGTCGAAGTATGCGTTTATTACTACACAGCAATGGTGTGTAGAGCAAGCACTTAATCACTTAATTACATTTATGAATTGAAATAGTATGCACTTTTATGGCAAAGAGTATTCGTCGGTATATCAATAGAGAATGTCCAATCTCTGATGGCGCAGGTGGTAAATATACGACCTGGAATAGTTAAGGAATAACAGCAATGATACTTTAATGATTATATACTAGATACACTAAGGGGGGGTTAATCCGGTCGCTTGTAAGCCGACAGGAGTAGGAGGGGGGGGGGGGTAGAATCCGGCTGCCTCGTCCGGCCAAGGGTATCCCAGGTGAACCCACTGTAGTGCCGTTCAATGCGCCGGCGATCCTTGGACCACAGATGAAAGCAGGTGGACTCTTTGTGGGCCGGCTCTCTCCGGTCCACGGGGGAGAGACGTGAAGCGACCTCGTCTTGCAGAGCGTCTCCTCACCTTGCGTCCTCTCCAGGGGGGGGGTTCCAACACACGGCAGTGTCGGGGGTCTTTATCCATGGAATAATCAAAGTATACAAAGCATAATCCGTGCCTGGGAAGGCGGGCTGTCGTCGGTAGAATAATCCGGTATACAGGTCCACTCGCTCGTCGGCTCTGGGGCTCCTCGGGTGCAGCTTCACATGGGGTCAACCACCCTGGGTAAGCAGCCAGTTCTCTGCCCGAAACGATGGGGTACTGACTACGGTAGTATTCTCACCGCACGAAGCACTATATATTAACAGACTATTATTAGCTTAATAGACTACGTCCAACTCGACGATATAGTGCCAAATATGACTATTCAAATATTAATATACACGATGTCTCAATACCGATGGTAGGCGAACTTGGCCTTACTCCCACACGTGGCGTCGCGGGGAGGCTTTACGTCTGTGACTCTATTGGAGGGTAAGAAACTGGACTGAAAAGAAAGTCCTACTTTAGTAGCGCAGTATATATACGCACTATGAACAAATAGTCCCATTAGTGGTGCGGTAGCCAGATTCCTACGCGGAACTAGGACTTGTTCGTACATGTGGAGCGGTACGTTTGAACTGGGTCTGAGGGGTATGGCAGCCTGGCACCAAGGTCTCGACCAATAGTAGAATGGAGACTATTATGGGATGTTCAGTAGGCTAGAATGGATATTCAATGCATATTGTACAAGGAATATACAAGGGATATCAGGGAATATTAGAGAATATACAAATACAATTAAATATATATATATAAATAAATATATATATTCGGTTTAATCTGGCCCTTCACAGCCACCCCCTGAATAGGTCCCAGACCTAATCAGTTAAACAGAGACAGATTAATCGCGTTGTCTATTTACACATAAGGGTTTGCTGTAGGGGTCAGTCAACTTCACAAAGTCATAGGGTTGTAGGGTCATGGTCATCATTGATTGTGTCTGGGAGTCGAGGCAGTTCTATGAGCCTCGCCACGGGACGGGTGTAAGTGCGACCCTGGACGAGCACTTCAGCTGCTCGGACCTTGCCGTCGGCACCGGTGATCACTTTGCTTACGCGGCCGGCTGGCCACATAGCTCTGGGCAGTGATTGATCAATAATCATGACGACTGTTCCTTCTGTCAAATTGTCTCTCTCCTTTACCCACTTCTGGCGGGTCTGTAGAGACGGTAGGTAGTGCAGTAGGAAACTGTTCCAAAACTTGTCGGCTAATACTTGGCTGTACCTCCACATTCGTCGGCCGTTCGCTTCTTCAGGCCGGTACATTGTCTGGGGTAATGCAAGATCTAGCCGCCCCATCAGGAGTGTGTTGGGGGTAACTGGGTCGATATCCGCCACATCACTGGAGACATATCCGAGGGGCTTCGAGTTAAGTACTCCCTCAATCTCCGTGAGGACTGTCATTAGGACTTCTTCCGCCACAGTCTGGGCCCCAAGTACTGCGTACAGGGCTGTCTTTATGGAGCGCACTTCTCGTTCCCAAGTGCCACCGAAGTGGGGTGCGTTTGGGGGGTTGAATTGGAAATCAACCTGTGCTGGAGCGAGGTGGGTCTTAAGTTCTGGGCCCATAGCTTGGAAGCTCTCTCTCAGCTCTCTTTCGCCGCCTTTGAAGTTTGTCCCATGATCGGACAATAGGGTAGACGGTCTTCCTTTCCGTGATGTGAATCTACGGAAGGCCATAAGGAATGAGTCTGTGCTCATGGTCGGGAGAAGCTCGATGTGTATCGCTCTGGTGGTCATGCATTTGAATACAATACCCCACCGCTTCTCGGTTCCTCTTCCTTTCTTTATGTGCAGCGGGCCAAAGCAGTCCATACCCGTTGAGTGGAATGGCTTGTCACCGATTCGGAGGCGACATGGAGGAAGGTCAGCCATCCTTGGTATGCTGGGCTGCGCGCGCCACTTGCGGCAGTCTAGACATGTTCGCTGGAAGCGTCGTACCGCCTCTCTTCCTTGTAGGATCCAGTAACGACGTCTGATTTCCGCGAAGACTCTTTCTGCTCCTGCGTGATGTACATCCTCATCGTATTTCTTTATAATCAGCTCTGTGACCTTGTGTCGGCTGTTCAATACGATCGGGTATTTAATGTCATCCGGTAGATTGGGGGCTCTGCGTAGGCGACCACCCACTCTGATGAGGGTATGAGCATCGCTCTCGGGGGCCAGATGAATTAATCTGCTGTCGGATGGGACGGGCTTTCCTCCCTGTAGACAGGCCAATTCATCGGGGAACGAGTCTCTCTGGGCTCGCTGCAGTAGAAGCAATTCTGCTTCCTCGTAGTTAGCTGCTGACATATCAGCGGGGGACTTGCACTCCGGGTGGTACCGCAGGAATGTTCTTTGTTGTGCACTCTCTATGGACGTGCAATCGTCTATGTTAGGGTCGGTGGAGGCTACGGTGCTCAATCCACAGAACACAGACCTCTTATTTTCCACCTCCTCTGGACTTGCTTCCCTCGGGATAGGCATGGGCCACTGTCCTTCCGGGAGTCTTAGGAATGCGGGGCCGTCACTGTAGACATTGCGACGGGTGAGGTCATCCAGGGGCATCCCCCGGGTGATGACGTCAGCTGGGTTCTGTTTTGTATCAACGTAGCGCCACTCTGTTTCTCCGGTTAACTCTTCGGTTAAGTCTTGAATCTCGGTGACTCTGACTCCCACGAAGACTTTGTACTTGCATGAGTCCGATTTGATCCAGGCGAGTACCGTCGTGGAATCTGACCACAGGATTGTTCTAGACACCGGTATGGTGAGCTCACGTTGGATGAGCGTGGCTAGGTGCGCTCCGGCTAGGGCTGCGCAGAGCTCTAGACGTGGGATAGATTGTTGCTTGCGTGGGGCTATTCTCGAGCGGGCGAGGACAAATGCTGTGTAGATCTCTCCCCCCTGGTCTTGGGCCCGCAAGTAGGCTACTGATCCGTATGCGACCTCTGAGGCGTCACTGAAGACGTGTAAGTCCATTTTACATGTCTCTGGCCTCACCGTGGGTGGGAAGTAGCTTCGGCGCACATTAACGCCTGGGAGTGAGTGGAGCTCCATCTCCCACTCTCTCCAGGTGGATGCAAGGTGTGCGGGAATGGGGTCGTCCCAGCCCTGGTCCTTGTCCCACAATGCTCGTACAATCATTTTTGCCCTGGTGGTGTACGGTAGAATACATCCTAGCGGGTCATATTGTCGGGCGAGTGTTGTGTACACACTCCGTCTGGTGGTCGGCGCCGCCGCCGGCCTTCCCTGCTCCGTAGTCAGGGGCTTGTGTCTGTAGTGAAGCGAATCTGTTTTGAATCGCCACACCAATCCCAGGGTCATCTCCTGGGCTTCTCCCGGGATTGTAGCCATCCAGGTCTCGCTGCTGGCTGCCTTGTCCTCGGAGGAGAGGCTGCGCAGTACTTGCGGATCGCTGCTGGCCCACTGCCTGAGATCAAAGCCGCCTTTGATCAATGAGGCGCGGAGTATAATCAGGAGAGCCTCGGCTTCTTCTTGGGTTGAAAGGCTTTGTAGACAGTTGTCTACGTAGAAGCTGTTCTTTACGCTGTGTCGGACCTCTTCGTCCGCTGCTGGGTCCTCTGCTACATGTTTCTGTAGTGCAAATGTAGCACAGCAGGGGCTGCACGTCGTTCCGAAGGGGAGGACTTCCCATTGGTAGATGGCTGGGTGCTCATCTCCTGGCTTCTCTCTCCATAGGAACCGTAACAGGGGCTTGTCCGCCTCTACTAATCTCACCTGCAGGAACATTCCTTTAATGTCCCCGCTGATGGCCACCTTTTCCTGGCGGAAGCGGAGTAGAACGCCGAGTAGGGAGGGGCCGAGTGTGGGACCGGGCAGTAACTCTTTATTTAGATTTTGGGATCCGATCTGGTAGCTGCAGTTAAATACTATGCGGTCTTTACCGTTGTGATGGACCTTGTGGTGGGGCACGTACCACGATTCAGTGGTCTGGTCAGCCTCTTTAATATCCATCTTTGTGACGTGTCCCGCTGTGATGAGCTTCTCAATCTCAGCGCGGTATACACTCTCTTGGGCGGGGTTCTTGGCTAAGCGCCGCTCCGTGTTCAGCAGGTACCGTTCTGTGGCGTCTGTCTTGGCGTGGAAAGTAGGCATTCCTTCTCGCCGCAGGAGTGGCGTGGCGTATCTCAACACGCCGTTGACCGGGACTCTCTTGGTCCTTGTCTCGAGGAGGTGAATGGCGTAAATGTCATCTTTAGAGCGAATGTCTTTCTTTCCGTTCTTAAAGGGCATTTGTTCCAAGGTCCATAGCCGCTCTACGTGTTGCAGGAGTGCGGTTTCTCCCTCTGCGACTCGGGAGTGGAGACATCTAGTGGCTGTACTTCGGTTGAGAGATTTGGCGAGCGGGCCTTGGAGAGTCCATCCCAAACGGGTCTCGACTGCTGCAGGACAGCCTCGGGGTCCGGTATGAACCCGGTCTATCGGGACAATGAGGTCTGCATGGTCGGAGCCTATCAACAGGGTCGGCATAGCATTGTCTATGAGCGGGATCGGTAACTTGCGCAGATGTGCATATTTCTCCATCAGCTTGGCGACGGGGTATGTGTACCGCGACAGTCCTATTTCTTGGCTGGTGAAAGCGTCTGCAATCTGGTACCGTCGCTCAGGCTGGCCGCTTGCTGCGATAGAGAATGAGACATTCTCGCCCTTTATCGTCTTCAAATCTCGTCTTATTGTCCGAATTGTCATTTGGGTTTCGCTTCCCCGCAGCCCTAGCTGGGCCGCAGCGGAGGCGAGCAGCAGGGTCTTCTCTGACCCGTCATCGAGGACGGCGTAAGTGTCCAGGACTTTATTCTGGTAGCTTAGTGTCACACGCACTACTTTTAGGAGTACTCGGGCTCCACTGCTGCTGGCGGGATCGATGTACATGACGCTCGCTTTGCGGCTGGATGGTGCAGGTGAAGGGCGCCGTCTGTTACTGTCGTGAAGTATGTCCAGATGGGCTCCATCGCACTTGGTGCACCTTTTCTTTAAGCGGCATTCGGCTGCCATGTGTGAGCGCGCACAGCGAAAACAGCGCTTGTTGGACTTTATCCATTGACCTGCTTCCTCCGCGTTCAGCTTGGGGAAGGAGTCACATTGCGCTAGCCAGTGTTCTTTCTCACAGTAGGGGCACACTATCTTCCACTTCTCCGTTCTGGAGGGGGTACTGTGGCTCCTGCTGCTCGGTACTGACTCCGATTGGTGCATCACAGTCACCGATCTTCTTCCATCATTTAGTCGTCTGGTTCCTTCTCTGGAGCCAGGGGTGCTCCGTCCGAATGTATCTAGCCGTAGGCTGCTGACTTCTCTCGCCAGGAAGTCTGCTAGATCGAGGAGGTTCGGTTCGGGGCCATTCGGGTCTCTGTGGTCCCTCTGCCGCCTAAAGCGCTCCTGACGAGCGGGCGGCAGCTTCTCCAGAATCCTTTCCACATTTGAGTTGGCGTAAAGTTCATGCCTCCCCTTCTCTCTTTGCGCTCCCAACATCCCTACCAGGGACTGCACTCTGATGGACAGGTCGTCCAGTGCTCGATTGTCTATTGCTGGGGGTAAGCGGTCGATGTGTCGGATCTCCTGGATCACGTAATCCCATATGCGCCCATACCTCTGGTCCAGTGCTACCAGCGCTGCTGTGTATGGGGTGGTGGAAGTCGCGTAGGCGAGCGCTATATTATGTGCGCGGGGCACCTTTAAGTGCTTCAGTAGGATGGCGTATTTGTGGCGTTCATCCAATACATCCACCAACATGGTCTCCAGACACATGCAGAGTTCTGTATACTGGGCCCGGTTCTCTTGGGTGAAGTCGGGTACCATAGGCGTGCCAATGTATGACGCTGACTGTGGATACATCGGCGAGCGTTGGGGGAGAGGCCTCCTAGGCGAGTCTCCTCCCGCTCCTTGGTATGGGCTGGTACCGGCAGTGTACCATGGCCCGCTTGTCCAGGTGCTGTTCCTCGGTGCGGGTCGTGCGTCGTGCTCACCCGTGTATAGAGTCGGGGGTCTGTAGCGCAGCTCCGCGGGAGTATAGCCTGGGCTGTACCGGACCTCCTGGTCCGGTAGAGTACTGTGCTGTCTTCGGGCGTGGTTCTCCTCCTCTTCCTCTTCGTCTTCAGTTAGGTCATCCAGTGCTTGTAGTCTCTGGTTTAGCCTCTCCACAGGATATGCTGCTCCTTCCCGGTTGCTAGGTCTCGCTTGGACCGGTGGGGGGAGGTGGTCTGTGGGGGGTATAGACCTCGTCTGTTGGTCAAGTTCAGGGTTGTTTACTCGGCTAGGGGATGCCGCCCTGGAGGTGTGTCTAAACGAGTTCCTGGAGCCTCTGGCGGAGGGAGAGGGTGTTGTCCGTCTGATCAGCTGTTCTATTAGTTGCGACTGCTGTCTGTCGCGCGCTGCGTCCCGTTGAGCACCGGCTCGTTCTCGGGCCACATTCTCTTCCATCTGAATGCGTCTTATTTCTAGACGTATCTGCTCGTGTTCGCTTCGCTGCTGGATCTGCAGTCGGTCGCGTTCAGCAGCGGCGTTCAGGCTGATGAGGAAGGCCTGCTGTAGGGTCCTCTCTGCCTCGCTGGGAGAAGGCGGTTGTATAGGGGAGCCTTCCCTCGGGGTACTCCTTGCGGAGCCTTGGAGCTCTATCTCCACGGTGCTCTCCCCGTCTTCTTCCGTGCCGAGTTCTCTCTCGGTAGCGTTGTATTCCTCCCGGGACTCATCGGGGACTACTTCTTCAGTACTGGCGGGGTGTGAAGTCATGTCTGGTTCCCACTGGTCCCCACCGTGAACTTGGTCAGTTACATTAGAGCCTGTAGGGGCCTCTATGGTCGGGGTAGTCTGGGCGTTGGGGTTAGACATACTTTTACTTTCTAGTTTTACCGCGTTTACTGTTAGTAGAAGACTAGGTTGTTGACTGACAGCGTAAGCCTCTAAGTACTGAGGGAGCCGTCGTTCGCGCTGCGGGCGTTGGTTAGGAGGATCGTTTCGTGGAGTGTTCATCATAGGCCATTTCAATATTAATAACACTATATTAATATTACACTGATTACCCTCCGGCTCGAAGGACCAATTGTAACTGAGGGGTACAATTCCCTGACTGTATTACTAGATATGATACTTACTACCACTACCTTTGTACTTAATATTCGGCCACCCAGTACACGGCATAAATATATTATCATAAACACTCTCACGTAGATGAAACGGATCCAACACAAATGTATGAAGTCGAAGTATGCGTTTATTACTACACAGCAATATGGTGTGTAGAGCAAGCACTTAATCACTTAATTACATTTATGAATTGAAATAGTATGCACTTTTATGGCAAAGAGTATTCGTCGGTATATCAATAGAGAATGTCCAATCTCTGATGGCGCAGGTGGTAAATATACGACCTGGAATAGTTAAGGAATAACAGCAATGATACTTTAATGATTATATACTAGATACACTAAGGGGGGGTTAATCCGGTCGCTTGTAAGCCGACAGGAGTAGGAGGGGGGGGGGGGGTAGAATCCGGCTGCCTCGTCCGGCCAAGGGTATCCCAGGTGAACCCACTGTAGTGCCGTTCAATGCGCCGGCGATCCTTGGACCACAGATGAAAGCAGGTGGACTCTTTGTGGGCCGGCTCTCTCCGGTCCACGGGGGAGAGACGTGAAGCGACCTCGTCTTGCAGAGCGTCTCCTCACCTTGCGTCCTCTCCAGGGGGGGGAGTTCCAACACACGGCAGTGTCGGGGGTCTTTATCCATGGAATAATCAAAGTATACAAAGCATAATCCGTGCCTGGGAAGGCGGGCTGTCGTCGGTAGAATAATCCGGTATACAGGTCCACTCGCTCGTCGGCTCTGGGGCTCCTCGGGTGCAGCTTCACATGGGGTCAACCACCCTGGGTAAGCAGCCAGTTCTCTGCCCGAAACGATGGGGTACTGACTACGGTAGTATTCTCACTGCACGAAGCACTATATATTAACAGACTATTATTAGCTTAATAGACTACGTCCAACTCGACGATATAGTGCCAAATATGACTATTCAAATATTAATATACACGATGTCTCAATACAGATGGTAGGCGAACTTGGCCTTACTCCCACACGTGGCGTCGCGGGGAGGCTTTACGTCTGTGACTCTATTGGAGGGTAAGAAACTGGACTGAAAAGAAAGTCCTACTTTAGTAGCGCAGTATATATACGCACTATGAACAAATAGTCCCATTAGTGGTGCGGTAGCCAGATTCCTACGCGGAACTAGGACTTGTTCGTACATGTGGAGCGGTACGTTTGAACTGGGTCTGAGGGGTATGGCAGCCTGGCACCAAGGTCTCGACCAATAGTAGAATGGAGACTATTATGGGATGTTCAGTAGGCTAGAATGGATATTCAATGCATATTGTACAAGGAATATACAAGGGATATCATGGAATATTAGAGAATATACAAATACAATTAAATATATATATATAAATAAATATATATATTCGGTTTAATCTGGCCCTTCACAACAGTCCTCATATCCCTCCTAGTTACACACAGTCCTCATATCCCTCCTAGTTACACATACACAGTCCTCATATCCCTCCTAGTTACACACAGTCCTCATATCCCTCCTAGTTACACACAGTCTTCATATCCCTCCTAGTTACACACAGTCCTCATATCCCTCCTAGCTACACACAGTCCTCATATCCCTCCTAGTTACACACAGTCCTCATATCCCTCCTAGTTACACATACACAGTCCTCATATCCCTCCTAGTTACACATACACAGTCCTCATATCCCTCCTAGTTACACACAGTCCTCATATCCCTCCTAGTTACACACAGTCCTCATATCCCTCCTAGTTACACACAGTCCTCATATCCCTCATAGTTACACACAGTCCTCATATCCCTCATAGTTACACACAGTCTTCATATCCCTCCTAGTTACACAGTCCTCATATCCCTCCTAGTTACACACAGTCCTCATATCCCTCCTAGTTACACACAGTCCTCATATCCCTCCTAGTTACACACAGTCCTCATATCCCTCCTAGTTACACATACACAGTCCTCATATCCCTCCTAGTTACACACAGTCCTCATATCTCTCCTAGTTACACACAGTCCTCATGTCCCTCCTAGTTACACACAGTCCTCATATCCCTCCTAGCTACACACAGTCCTCATATCCCCCCTAGTTACACACAGTCCTCATATCCCTCCTAGTTACACACAGTCCTCATATCCCAGTTACACACAGTCCTCATATCCCTCCTAGTTACACACAGTCCTCATATCCCAGTTACACACAGTCCGCATATCCCTCATAGTTACACACAGTCCTCATATCCCTCCTAATTACACACAGTCCTCATATCCCTCCTAGTTACACACAGTCCTCATATCCCTCCTAGTTACACATAGAGACAGTCCTCGTATCCCTCCTAGTTACACACAGTCCTCATATCCCTCCTAGTTACACACACAGTCCTCATATCCCTCCTAGTTACACACAGTCCTCATATCCCTCCTAGCTACACACAGTCCTCATAACCCTCCTAGTTACACACAGTCCTCATATCCCTCCTAGTTACACACAGTCCTCATATCCCTCCTAGTTACACAGAGTCCTCATATCCCTCCTAGCTACACACAGTCCTCATATCCCTCCTAGTTACACACAGTCCTCATATCCCTCCTAGTTACACACAGTCCTCATATCCCTCCTAGTGACACACAGTCCTCATATTCCTCCTAGTTACACACAGTCATCATATCCCTCCTAGTTACACACAGTCCTCATACCCCTCCTAGTTACACACAGTCCTCATATCTCTCCTAGTTACACACAGTCCTCATATCCCTCCTAGTTACACACATTCCTCATATCCCTCCTAGTTACACACAGTCCTCATATCCCTCCTAGTTACACAGTCCTCATATCCCTCCTAGTTACACACAGTCCTCATATCCCTCCTAGTTACACACAGTCTTCATATCCCTCCTACTTACACAGTCCTCATATCCCTCCTAGTTACACACAGTCCTCATATCCCTCCTAGTTACACATAGTCCTCATATCCCTCCTAGTTACACACAGTCCTCATATCCCTCCTAGTTACACATACACAGTCCTCATATCCCTCCTAGTTACACACAGTCCTCATATCCCTCCTAGTTACACACAGTCCTCATATCCCTCCTAGTTACACACAGTCCTCATATTCCTCCTAGTTACACACAGTCATCATATCCCTCCTAGTTACACACAGTCCTCATATCCCTCCTAGTTACACACAGTCCTCATATCTCTCCTAGTTACACACAGTCCTCATATCCCTCCTAGTTACACACATTCCTCATATCCCTCCTAGTTACACACAGTCCTCATATCCCTCCTAGTTACACAGTCCTCATATCCCTCCTAGTTACACACAGTCCTCATATCCCTCCTAGTTACACACAGTCCTCATATCCCTCCTAGTTACACACAGTCTTCATATCCCTCCTACTTACACAGTCCTAATATCCCTCCTAGTTACACACAGTCCTCATATCCCTCCTAGTTACACATAGTCCTCATATCCCTCCTAGTTACACACAGTCCTCATATCCCTCCTAGTTACACATACACAGTCCTCATATCCCTCCTAGTTACACACAGTCCTCATATCCCTCCTAGTTACACACAGTCCTCATATCCCTCCTAGTTACACACAGTCCTCATATCCCTCCTAGTTACACACAGTCCTCATATCCCTCCTAGTTACACATACACAGTCCTCATATCCCTCCTAGTTACACACAGTCCTCATATCCCTCCTAGTTACACAC
Source organism: Notolepis coatsorum (assembly GCF_963971535.1). Taxonomy (NCBI): domain Eukaryota; kingdom Metazoa; phylum Chordata; class Actinopteri; order Aulopiformes; family Paralepididae; genus Notolepis; species Notolepis coatsorum. Next base: position 157,633,877 of record NC_140169.1, on the reverse strand, counting down.
AGTCCTCATATCCCTCCTAGTTACACACAGTCCTCATATCCCTCCTAGTTACACACAGTCCTCATATCTCTCCTAGTTACTCACTGGAACATAAATTCTAAATCCCCACCGCATGTATATATTCCCTCCCCGCCGTATGTATATTTCTCTCCCACCCACCCACCCCCTCCTAATGTACAGTCCCCTCCCCATCATATGTATATACTCTGTCAGGATCTAGGGGTAACAGTACTGTATATTTGAATACCGTTTATGTCACAAATGTATCAGTACTAAATACCTATATGTCCCTATGCCATAAATGTCATGTATGTTGTGTATGTCATAAATGTCTATATGAATTGAAAATGGGGGACCCTGATGGAAACAAGACAAACGTCTTTCTCAGGTCTGCATCCCCTTAACAATTGTGTGTATTGAGCCGTACTGTATTGTACCCATTCTGCAATCTGTTAAATAAAGTTTTCATTCATTCATTCATCACACACAGTCCTCATGTCCCTCCTAGTTACACACAGTCCTCATATCCCTCCTAGCTACACACAGTCCTCATATCCCTCCTAGTTACACACAGTCCTCATATCCCTCCTAGTTACACACAGTCCTCATATCCCAGTTACACACAGTCCTCATATCCCTCCTAGTTACACACAGTCCTCATATCCCAGTTACACACAGTCCTCATATCCCTCCTAGTTACACACAGTCCTCATATCCCTCGTAGTTACACACAGTCCTCATATCCCTCCTAGTTACACATACACACAGTCCTCGTATCCCTCCTAGTTACACACAGTCCTCATATCCCTCCTAGTTACACACAGTCCTCATATCCCTCATAGTTACACACAGTCCTCATATCTCTCCTAGTTACACACAGTCCTCATGTCCCTCCTAGTTACACACAGTCCTCATATCCCTCCTAGCTACACACAGTCCTCATATCCCTCCTAGTTACACACAGTCCTCATATCCCTCCTAGTTACACACAGTCCTCATATCCCAGTTACACACAGTCCTCATATCCCTCCAAGTTACACACAGTCCTCATATCCCAGTTACACACAGTCCTCATATCCCTCCTAGTTACACACAGTCCTTATATCCCTCCTAGTTACACACAGTCCTCATATCCCTCCTAGTTACACATACACACAGTCCTCGTATCCCTCCTAGTTACACACATTCCTCATATCCCTCCTAGTTACACACACACAGTCCTCATATCCCTCCTAGTTACACACAGTCCTCATATCCCTCCTAGCTACACACAGTCCTCATATCCCTCCTAGTTACACACAGTCCTCATATTCCTCCTAGTTACACACAGTCATCATATCCCTCCTAGTTACACACAGTCCTCATATCCCTCCTAGTTACACACAGTCCTCATATCTCTCCTAGTTACACACAGTCCTCATATCCCTCCTAGTTACACACATTCCTCATATCCCTCCTAGTTACACACAGTCCTCATATCCCTCCTAGTTACACACAGTCCTCATATCCCTCCTAGTTACACAGTCCTCATATCCCTCCTAGTTACACACAGTCCTCATATCCCTCATAGTTACACACAGTCATCATATCCCTCCTAGTTACACACAGTCTTCATATCCCTCCTAGTTACACAGTCCTCATATCCCTCCTAGTTACACACAGTCCTCATATCCCTTCTAGTTACACACAGTCCTCATATCCCTCCTAGTTACACATACACAGTCCTCATATCCCTCCTAGTTACACACAGTCCTCATATCCCTCCTAGTTACACACAGTCCTCATATCCCTCCTAGTTACACACAGTCCTCATATCCCTCCTAGTTACACACAGTCCACATATCCCTCCTAGCTACACACAGTCCTCATATCCCTCCTAGTTACACACAGTCCTCATATCCCTCCTAGTTACAGATAGTCCTCATATCCCTCCTAGTTACACACAGTCATCATATCCCTCCTAGTTACACACAGTCCTCATATATCTCCTAGTTACACACAGTCCTCATGTCCCTCCTAGTTACACACAGTCCTCATATCCCTCCTAGCTACACACAGTCCTCATATCCCTCCTAGTTACACACGGTCCTCATATCCCTCCTAGTTACACACAGTCCTCATATCCCTCCTAGTTACACACAGTCCTCATATCCCAGTTACACACAGTCCTCATATCCCTCCTAGTTACACACAGTCCTCATATCCCAGTTACACACAGTCCTCATATCCCTCCTAGTTACACACAGTCCTCATATCCCTCCTAGTTACACACAGTCCTCATATCCCTCCTAGTTACACATACACACAGTCCTCGTATCCCTCCTAGTTACACACAGTCCTCATATCCCTCCTAGTTACACACACACAGTCCGCATATCCCTCCTAGTTACACACAGCCCTCATATCCTTCCTAGCTACACACAGTCCTCATATCCCTCCTAGTTACACACAGTCCTCATATCCCTCCTAGTTACACACAGTCCTCATATCCCTCCTAGTTACACACAGTCCTCTATCCCTCCTAGCTACACACAGTCCTCATATCCCTCCTAGTTACACACAGTCCTCATATCCCTCCTAGTGACACACAGTCTACATATTCCCCCTAGTTACACACAGTCATCATATCCCTCCTAGTTACACACAGTCCTCATATCCCTCCTAGTTACACACAGTCCTCATATCGCTCCTAGTTACACACAGTCCTCATATCCCTCCTAGTTACACACAGTCCTCATATCCCTCCTAGTTACACAGTCCTCATATCCCTCCTAGTTACACACAGTCCTCATATCCCTCCTAGTTACACACAGTCCTCATATCCCTCCTAATTACACACAGTCTTCATATCCCTCCTAGTTACACAGTCCTCATATCCATCCTTGTTACACACAGTCCTCATATCCCTCCTAGTTACACACAGTCATCATATCCCTCCTAGTTACACATACACAGTCCTCATATCCCTCCTAGTTACACACAGTCCTCATATCCGTCCTAGTTACACACAGTCCTCATATCCCCCCTAGTTACACACAGTCCTCATATCCCTCCTAGCTACACACAGTCATCATATCCCTCCTAGTTACACACAGTCCTCATATCCCTCCTAGCTACACACAGTCCTCATATCCCTCCTAGCTACACACAGTCCTCATATCCCTCCTAGTTACACACAGTCCTCATATCCCTCCTAGTTACACATAGTCCTCATATCCCTCCTAGTTACACACAGTCCTCATATCCCTCCTAGTTACACACAGTCATCATATCCCTCCTAGTTACACATACACAGTCCTCATATCACTCCTAGTTACACACAGTCCTCATATCCATCCTAGTTACATACAGTCCTCATATACCCCCTAGTTACACACAGTCCTCATATCCCTCCTAGCTACACACAGTCCTCATATCCCTCCTAGTTACACACAGTCCTCATATCCCTCCTAGCTACACACAGTCCTCATATCCCTCCTAGCTACACACAGTCCTCATATCCCTCCTAGTTACACACAGTCCTCATATCCCTCCTAGTTACACACAGTCCTCATATCCCTCCTAGTTACACATACACAGTCCTCATATCCCTCCTAGTTACACACAGTCCTCATATCCGTCCTAGTTACACACAGTCCTCATATCCCCCTAGTTACACACAGTCCTCATATCCCTCCTAACTACACACAGTCCTCATATCCCTCCTAGTTACACACAGTCCTCATATCCCTCCTAGCTACACACAGTCCTCATATCCCTCCTAGCTACACACAGTCCTCATATCCCTACTAGTTACACACAGTCCTCATATCCCTCCTAGTTACACACAGTCCTCATATCCCTCCTAGTTACACACAGTCCTCATATCCCTCCTAGTTACACACAGTCCTCATGTCCCTCCTAGTTACACACAGTCCTCATATCCCTCCTAGTTACACACAGTCCTCATGTCCCTCCTAGTTACACACAGTCCTCATATCCCTCCTAGTTACACACAGTCCTCATATCCCTCCTAGCTACACACAGTCCTCATATCCCTCCTAGTTACACACAGTCATCATATCCATCCTAGTTACACACAGTCCTCATGTCCCTCCTAGTTACACACAGTCCTCATATCCCTCCTAGTTACACACAGTCCTCATATCCCAGTTACACACAGTCCTCATATCCCTCCTAGTTACACACAGTCCTTATATTCCTCCTAGTTACACACAGTCCTCATATCCCTCCTAGTTACACATACACACAGTCCTCGTATCCCTCCTAGTTACACACAGTCCTCATATCCCTCCTAGTTACACACACAGTCCTCATATCCCTCCTAGTTACACACAGTCCTCATATCCCTCCTAGATACACACAGTCCTGATATCCCTCCTAGTTACACACAGTCCTCATATTCCTCCTAGTTACACACAGTCATCATATCCCTCCTAGTTACACACAGTCCTCATATCCCTCCTAGTTACACACAGTCCTCATATCCCTCCTAGTTACACACATTCCTCATATCCCTCCTAGTTACACACAGTCCTCATATCCCTCCTAGTTACACACAGTCCTCATATCCCTCCTAGTTACACAGTCCTCATATCCCTCCTAGTTACACACAGTCCTCATATCCCTCCTAGTTACACACAGTCCTCATATCCCTCCTAGTTACACACAGTCTTCATATCCCTCCTAGTTACACAGTCCTCATATCCCTCCTAGTTACACACAGTCCTCATATCCCTCCTAGTTACACACAGTCCTCATATCCCTCCTAGTTACACACAGTCCTCATATCCCTCCTAGTTACACACAGTCCTCATATTCCTCCTAGTTACACACAGTCATCATATCCCTCCTAGTTACACACAGTCCTCATATCCCTCCTAGTTACACACAGTCCTCATATCTCTCCTAGTTACACACAGTCCTCATATCCCTCCTAGTTACACACATTCCTCATATCCCTCCTAGTTACACACAGTCCTCATATCCCTCCTAGTTACACAGTCCTCATATCCCTCCTAGTTACACACAGTCCTCATATCCCTCCTAGTTACACACAGTCCTCATATCCCTCCTAGTTACACACAGTCTTCATATCCCTCCTACTTACACAGTCCTAATATCCCTCCTAGTTACACACAGTCCTCATATCCCTCCTAGTTACACATAGTCCTCATATCCCTCCTAGTTACACACAGTCCTCATATCCCTCCTAGTTACACATACACAGTCCTCATATCCCTCCTAGTTACACACAGTCCTCATATCCCTCCTAGTTACACACAGTCCTCATATCCCTCCTAGTTACACACAGTCCTCATATCCCTCCTAGTTACACACAGTCCTCATATCCCTCCTAGTTACACATACACAGTCCTCATATCCCTCCTAGTTACACACAGTCCTCATATCCCTCCTAGTTACACACAGTCCTCATATCCCTCCTAGTTACACACAGTCCTCATATCCCTCCTAGTTACACACAGTCCTCATATCTCTCCTAGTTACTCACTGGAACATAAATTCTAAATCCCCACCGCATGTATATATTCCCTCCCCGCCGTATGTATATTTCTCTCCCACCCACCCACCCCCTCCTAATGTACAGTCCCCTCCCCATCATATGTATATACTCTGTCAGGATCTAGGGGTAACAGTACTGTATATTTGAATACCGTTTATGTCACAAATGTATCAGTACTAAATACCTATATGTCCCTATGCCATAAATGTCATGTATGTTGTGTATGTCATAAATGTCTATATGAATTGAAAATGGGGGACCCTGATGGAAACAAGACAAACGTCTTTCTCAGGTCTGCATCCCCTTAACAATTGTGTGTATTGAGCCGTACTGTATTGTACCCATTCTGCAATCTGTTAAATAAAGTTTTCATTCATTCATTCATCACACACAGTCCTCATGTCCCTCCTAGTTACACACAGTCCTCATATCCCTCCTAGCTACACACAGTCCTCATATCCCTCCTAGTTACACACAGTCCTCATATCCCTCCTAGTTACACACAGTCCTCATATCCCAGTTACACACAGTCCTCATATCCCTCCTAGTTACACACAGTCCTCATATCCCAGTTACACACAGTCCTCATATCCCTCCTAGTTACACACAGTCCTCATATCCCTCGTAGTTACACACAGTCCTCATATCCCTCCTAGTTACACATACACACAGTCCTCGTATCCCTCCTAGTTACACACAGTCCTCATATCCCTCCTAGTTACACACAGTCCTCATATCCCTCATAGTTACACACAGTCCTCATATCTCTCCTAGTTACACACAGTCCTCATGTCCCTCCTAGTTACACACAGTCCTCATATCCCTCCTAGCTACACACAGTCCTCATATCCCTCCTAGTTACACACAGTCCTCATATCCCTCCTAGTTACACACAGTCCTCATATCCCAGTTACACACAGTCCTCATATCCCTCCAAGTTACACACAGTCCTCATATCCCAGTTACACACAGTCCTCATATCCCTCCTAGTTACACACAGTCCTTATATCCCTCCTAGTTACACACAGTCCTCATATCCCTCCTAGTTACACATACACACAGTCCTCGTATCCCTCCTAGTTACACACATTCCTCATATCCCTCCTAGTTACACACACACAGTCCTCATATCCCTCCTAGTTACACACAGTCCTCATATCCCTCCTAGCTACACACAGTCCTCATATCCCTCCTAGTTACACACAGTCCTCATATTCCTCCTAGTTACACACAGTCATCATATCCCTCCTAGTTACACACAGTCCTCATATCCCTCCTAGTTACACACAGTCCTCATATCTCTCCTAGTTACACACAGTCCTCATATCCCTCCTAGTTACACACATTCCTCATATCCCTCCTAGTTACACACAGTCCTCATATCCCTCCTAGTTACACACAGTCCTCATATCCCTCCTAGTTACACAGTCCTCATATCCCTCCTAGTTACACACAGTCCTCATATCCCTCATAGTTACACACAGTCATCATATCCCTCCTAGTTACACACAGTCTTCATATCCCTCCTAGTTACACAGTCCTCATATCCCTCCTAGTTACACACAGTCCTCATATCCCTTCTAGTTACACACAGTCCTCATATCCCTCCTAGTTACACATACACAGTCCTCATATCCCTCCTAGTTACACACAGTCCTCATATCCCTCCTAGTTACACACAGTCCTCATATCCCTCCTAGTTACACACAGTCCTCATATCCCTCCTAGTTACACACAGTCCACATATCCCTCCTAGCTACACACAGTCCTCATATCCCTCCTAGTTACACACAGTCCTCATATCCCTCCTAGTTACAGATAGTCCTCATATCCCTCCTAGTTACACACAGTCATCATATCCCTCCTAGTTACACACAGTCCTCATATATCTCCTAGTTACACACAGTCCTCATGTCCCTCCTAGTTACACACAGTCCTCATATCCCTCCTAGCTACACACAGTCCTCATATCCCTCCTAGTTACACACGGTCCTCATATCCCTCCTAGTTACACACAGTCCTCATATCCCTCCTAGTTACACACAGTCCTCATATCCCAGTTACACACAGTCCTCATATCCCTCCTAGTTACACACAGTCCTCATATCCCAGTTACACACAGTCCTCATATCCCTCCTAGTTACACACAGTCCTCATATCCCTCCTAGTTACACACAGTCCTCATATCCCTCCTAGTTACACATACACACAGTCCTCGTATCCCTCCTAGTTACACACAGTCCTCATATCCCTCCTAGTTACACACACACAGTCCGCATATCCCTCCTAGTTACACACAGCCCTCATATCCTTCCTAGCTACACACAGTCCTCATATCCCTCCTAGTTACACACAGTCCTCATATCCCTCCTAGTTACACACAGTCCTCATATCCCTCCTAGTTACACACAGTCCTCTATCCCTCCTAGCTACACACAGTCCTCATATCCCTCCTAGTTACACACAGTCCTCATATCCCTCCTAGTGACACACAGTCTACATATTCCCCCTAGTTACACACAGTCATCATATCCCTCCTAGTTACACACAGTCCTCATATCCCTCCTAGTTACACACAGTCCTCATATCGCTCCTAGTTACACACAGTCCTCATATCCCTCCTAGTTACACACAGTCCTCATATCCCTCCTAGTTACACAGTCCTCATATCCCTCCTAGTTACACACAGTCCTCATATCCCTCCTAGTTACACACAGTCCTCATATCCCTCCTAATTACACACAGTCTTCATATCCCTCCTAGTTACACAGTCCTCATATCCATCCTTGTTACACACAGTCCTCATATCCCTCCTAGTTACACACAGTCATCATATCCCTCCTAGTTACACATACACAGTCCTCATATCCCTCCTAGTTACACACAGTCCTCATATCCGTCCTAGTTACACACAGTCCTCATATCCCCCCTAGTTACACACAGTCCTCATATCCCTCCTAGCTACACACAGTCATCATATCCCTCCTAGTTACACACAGTCCTCATATCCCTCCTAGCTACACACAGTCCTCATATCCCTCCTAGCTACACACAGTCCTCATATCCCTCCTAGTTACACACAGTCCTCATATCCCTCCTAGTTACACATAGTCCTCATATCCCTCCTAGTTACACACAGTCCTCATATCCCTCCTAGTTACACACAGTCATCATATCCCTCCTAGTTACACATACACAGTCCTCATATCACTCCTAGTTACACACAGTCCTCATATCCATCCTAGTTACATACAGTCCTCATATACCCCCTAGTTACACACAGTCCTCATATCCCTCCTAGCTACACACAGTCCTCATATCCCTCCTAGTTACACACAGTCCTCATATCCCTCCTAGCTACACACAGTCCTCATATCCCTCCTAGCTACACACAGTCCTCATATCCCTCCTAGTTACACACAGTCCTCATATCCCTCCTAGTTACACACAGTCCTCATATCCCTCCTAGTTACACATACACAGTCCTCATATCCCTCCTAGTTACACACAGTCCTCATATCCGTCCTAGTTACACACAGTCCTCATATCCCCCTAGTTACACACAGTCCTCATATCCCTCCTAACTACACACAGTCCTCATATCCCTCCTAGTTACACACAGTCCTCATATCCCTCCTAGCTACACACAGTCCTCATATCCCTCCTAGCTACACACAGTCCTCATATCCCTACTAGTTACACACAGTCCTCATATCCCTCCTAGTTACACACAGTCCTCATATCCCTCCTAGTTACACACAGTCCTCATATCCCTCCTAGTTACACACAGTCCTCATGTCCCTCCTAGTTACACACAGTCCTCATATCCCTCCTAGTTACACACAGTCCTCATGTCCCTCCTAGTTACACACAGTCCTCATATCCCTCCTAGTTACACACAGTCCTCATATCCCTCCTAGCTACACACAGTCCTCATATCCCTCCTAGTTACACACAGTCATCATATCCATCCTAGTTACACACAGTCCTCATGTCCCTCCTAGTTACACACAGTCCTCATATCCCTCCTAGTTACACACAGTCCTCATATCCCAGTTACACACAGTCCTCATATCCCTCCTAGTTACACACAGTCCTTATATTCCTCCTAGTTACACACAGTCCTCATATCCCTCCTAGTTACACATACACACAGTCCTCGTATCCCTCCTAGTTACACACAGTCCTCATATCCCTCCTAGTTACACACACAGTCCTCATATCCCTCCTAGTTACACACAGTCCTCATATCCCTCCTAGATACACACAGTCCTGATATCCCTCCTAGTTACACACAGTCCTCATATTCCTCCTAGTTACACACAGTCATCATATCCCTCCTAGTTACACACAGTCCTCATATCCCTCCTAGTTACACACAGTCCTCATATCCCTCCTAGTTACACACATTCCTCATATCCCTCCTAGTTACACACAGTCCTCATATCCCTCCTAGTTACACACAGTCCTCATATCCCTCCTAGTTACACAGTCCTCATATCCCTCCTAGTTACACACAGTCCTCATATCCCTCCTAGTTACACACAGTCCTCATATCCCTCCTAGTTACACACAGTCTTCATATCCCTCCTAGTTACACAGTCCTCATATCCCTCCTAGTTACACACAGTCCTCATATCCCTCCTAGTTACACACAGTCCTCATATCCCTCCTAGTTACACACAGTCCTCATATCCCTCCTAGTTACACATACACAGTCCTCATATCCCTCCTAGTTACACACAGTCCTCATATCCCTCCTAGTTACACACAGTCCTCATATCCCTCCTAGTTACACACAGTCCTCATATCCCTCCTAGTTACACACAGTCCACATATCCCTCCTAGCTACACACAGTCCTCATATCCCTCCTAGTTACACACAGTCCTCATATATCTCCTAGTTACACACAGTCCTCATGTCCCTCCTAGTTACACACAGTCCTCATATCCCTCCTAGCTACACACAGTCCTCATATCCCTCCTAGTTACACACGGTCCTCATATCCCTCCTAGTTACACACAGTCCTCATATCCCTCCTAGTTACACACAGTCCTCATATCCCTCGTAGTTACACACAGTCCTCATATCCCTCCTAGTTACACATACACACAGTCCTCGTATCCCTCCTAGTTACACACAGTCCTCATATCCCTCCTAGTTACACACAGTCCTCATATCCCTCATAGTTACACACAGTCCTCATATCTCTCCTAGTTATACACAGTCCTCATATCCCTCCTAGTTACACACATTCCTCATATCCCTCCTAGTTACACACAGTCCTCATATCCCTCCTAGTTACACACAGTCCTCATATCCCTCCTAGTTACACACAGTCCTCATATCCCTCCTAGTTACACATACACAGTCCTCATATCCCTCCTAGTTACACACAGTCCTCATATCCCTCCTAGTTACACACAGTCCTCATATCCCTCCTAGTTACACACAGTCCTCATATCCCTCCTAGTTACACACAGTCCACATATCCCTCCTAGCTACACACAGTCATCATATCCCTCCTAGTTACACACAGTCCTCATATCCCTCCTAGTTACAGATAGTCCTCATATCCCTCCTAGTTACACACAGTCATCATATCCCTCCTAGTTACACACAGTCCTCATATATCTCCTAGTTACACACAGTCCTCATGTCCCTCCTAGTTACACACAGTCCTCATATCCCTCCTAGCTACACACAGTCCTCATATCCCTCCTAGTTACACACGGTCCTCATATCCCTCCTAGTTACACACAGTCCTCATATCCCTCCTAGTTACACACAGTCCTCATATCCCAGTTACACACAGTCCTCATATCCCTCCTAGTTACACACAGTCCTCATATCCCAGTTACACACAGTCCTCATATCCCTCCTAGTTACACACAGTCCTCATATCCCTCCTAGTTACACACAGTCCTCATATCCCTCCTAGTTACACATACACACAGTCCTCGTATCCCTCCTAGTTACACACAGTCCTCATATCCCTCCTAGTTACACACACACAGTCCTCATATCCCTCCTAGTTACACACAGCCCTCATATCCTTCCTAGCTACACACAGTCCTCATATCCCTCCTAGTTACACACAGTCCTCATATCCCTCCTAGTTACACACAGTCCTCATATCCCTCCTAGTTACACACAGTCCTCTATCCCTCCTAGCTACACACAGTCCTCATATCCCTCCTAGTTACACACAGTCCTCATATCCCTCCTAGTGACACACAGTCTACATATTCCCCCTAGTTACACACAGTCATCATATCCCTCCTAGTTACACACAGTCCTCATATCCCTCCTAGTTACACACAGTCCTCATATCGCTCCTAGTTACACACAGTCCTCATATCCCTCCTAGTTACACACAGTCCTCATATCCCTCCTAGTTACACAGTCCTCATATCCCTCCTAGTTACACACAGTCCTCATATCCCTCCTAGTTACACACAGTCCTCATATCCCTCCTAATTATACACAGTCTTCATATCCCTCCTAGTTACACAGTCCTCATATCCATCCTTGTTACACACAGTCCTCATATCCCTCCTAGTTACACACAGTCCTCATATCCCTCCTAGTTACACACAGTCATCATATCCCTCCTAGTTACACATACACAGTCCTCATATCCCTCCTAGTTACACACAGTCCTCATATCCGTCCTAGTTACACACAGTCCTCATATCCCCCCTAGTTACACACAGTCCTCATATCCCTCCTAGCTACACACAGTCATCATATCCCTCCTAGTTACACACAGTCCTCATATCCCTCCTAGCTACACACAGTCCTCATATCCCTCCTAGCTACACACAGTCCTCATATCCCTCCTAGTTACACACTGTCCTCATATCCCTCCTAGTTACACATAGTCCTCATATCCCTCCTAGTTACACACAGTCCTCATATCCCTCCTAGTTACACACAGTCATCATATCCCTCCTAGTTACACATACACAGTCCTCATATCACTCCTAGTTACACACAGTCCTCATATCCATCCTAGTTACATACAGTCCTCATATACCCCCTAGTTACACACAGTCCTCATATCCCTCCTAGTTACACACAGTCCTCATATCCCTCCTAGTTACACACAGTCCTCATATCCCTCCTAGTTACACATACACAGTCCTCATATCCCTCCTAGTTACACACAGTCCTCATATCCGTCCTAGTTACACACAGTCCTCATATCCCCCTAGTTACACACAGTCCTCATATCCCTCCTAGCTACACACAGTCCTCATATCCCTCCTAGTTACACACAGTCCTCATATCCCTCCTAGCTACACACAGTCCTCATATCCCTCCTAGCTACACACAGTCCTCATATCCCTACTAGTTACACACAGTCCTCATATCCCTCCTAGTTACACACAGTCCTCATATCCCTCCTAGTTACACACAGTCCTCATATCCCTCCTAGTTACACACAGTCCTCATGTCCCTCCTAGTTACACACAGTCCTCATATCCCTCCTATTTACACACAGTCCTCATGTCCCTCCTAGTTACACACAGTCCTCATATCCCTCCTAGTTACACACAGTCCTCATATCCCTCCTAGCTACACACAGTCCTCATATCCCTCCTAGTTACACACAGTCATCATATCCATCCTAGTTACACACAGTCCTCATGTCCCTCCTAGTTACACACAGTCCTCATATCCCTCCTAGTTACACACAGTCCTCATATCCCAGTTACACACAGTCCTCATATCCCTCCTAGTTACACACAGTCCTTATATTCCTCCTAGTTACACACAGTCCTCATATCCCTCCTAGTTACACATACACACAGTCCTCGTATCCCTCCTAGTTACACACAGTCCTCATATCCCTCCTAGTTACACACACAGTCCTCATATCCCTCCTAGTTACACACAGTCCTCATATCCCTCCTAGATACACACAGTCCTGATATCCCTCCTAGTTACACACAGTCCTCATATTCCTCCTAGTTACACACAGTCATCATATCCCTCCTAGTTACACACAGTCCTCATATCCCTCCTAGTTACACACAGTCCTCATATCCCTCCTAGTTACACACATTCCTCATATCCCTCCTATTTACACACAGTCCTCATATCCCTCCTAGTTACACACAGTCCTCATATCCCTCCTAGTTACACAGTCCTCATATCCCTCCTAGTTACACACAGTCCTCATATCCCTCCTAGTTACACACAGTCCTCATATCCCTCCTAGTTACACACAGTCTTCATATCCCTCCTAGTTACACAGTCCTCATATCCCTCCTAGTTACACACAGTCCTCATATCCCTCCTAGTTACACACAGTCCTCATATCCCTCCTAGTTACACACAGTCCTCATATCCCTCCTAGTTACACATACACAGTCCTCATATCCCTCCTAGTTACACACAGTCCTCATATCCCTCCTAGTTACACACAGTCCTCATATCCCTCCTAGTTACACACAGTCCTCATATCCCTCCTAGTTACACACAGTCCACATATCCCTCCTAGCTACACACAGTCCTCATATCCCTCCTAGTTACACACAGTCCTCATATATCTCCTAGTTACACACAGTCCTCATGTCCCTCCTAGTTACACACAGTCCTCATATCCCTCCTAGCTACACACAGTCCTCATATCCCTCCTAGTTACACACGGTCCTCATATCCCTCCTAGTTACACACAGTCCTCATATCCCTCCTAGTTACACACAGTCCTCATATCCCTCGTAGTTACACACAGTCCTCATATCCCTCCTAGTTACACATACACACAGTCCTCGTATCCCTCCTAGTTACACACAGTCCTCATATCCCTCCTAGTTACACACAGTCCTCATATCCCTCATAGTTACACACAGTCCTCATATCTCTCCTAGTTACACACAGTCCTCATGTCCCTCCTAGTTACACACAGTCCTCATATCCCTCCTAGCTACACACAGTCCTCATATCCCTCCTAGTTACACACAGTCCTCATATCCCTCCTAGTTACACACAGTCCTCATATCCCAGTTACACACAGTCCTCATATCCCTCCAAGTTACACACAGTCCTCATATCCCAGTTACACACAGTCCTCATATCCCTCCTAGTTACACACAGTCCTTATATCCCTCCTAGTTACACACAGTCCTCATATCCCTCCTAGTTACACATACACACAGTCCTCGTATCCCTCCTAGTTACACACAGTCCTCATATCCCTCCTAGTTACACACACACAGTCCTCATATCCCTCCTAGTTACACACAGTCCTCATATCCCTCCTAGCTACACACAGTCCTCATACCCCTCCTAGTTACACACAGTCCTCATATTCCTCCTAGTTACACACAGTCATCATATCCCTCCTAGTTACACACAGTCCTCATATCCCTCCTAGTTACACACAGTCCTCATATCTCTCCTAGTTACACACAGTCCTCATATCCCTCCTAGTTACACACATTCCTCATATCCCTCCTAGTTACACACAGTCCTCATATCCCTCCTAGTTACACACAGTCCTCATATCCCTCCTAGTTACACAGTCCTCATATCCCTCCTAGTTACACACAGTCCTCATATCCCTCATAGTTACACACAGTCATCATATCCCTCCTAGTTACACACAGTCTTCATATCCCTCCTAGTTACACAGTCCTCATATCCCTCCTAGTTACACACAGTCCTCATATCCCTCCTAGTTACACACAGTCCTCATATCCCTCCTAGTTACACATACACAGTCCTCATATCCCTCCTAGTTACACACAGTCCTCATATCCCTCCTAGTTACACACAGTCCTCATATCCCTCCTAGTTACACACAGTCCTCATATCCCTCCTAGTTACACACAGTCCACATATCCCTCCTAGCTACACACAGTCCTCATATCCCTCCTAGTTACACACAGTCCTCATATCCCTCCTAGTTACAGATAGTCCTCATATCCCTCCTAGTTACACACAGTCATCATATCCCTCCTAGTTACACACAGTCCTCATATATCTCCTAGTTACACACAGTCCTCATGTCCCTCCTAGTTACACACAGTCCTCATATCCCTCCTAGCTACACACAGTCCTCATATCCCTCCTAGTTACACACGGTCCTCATATCCCTCCTAGTTACACACAGTCCTCATATCCCTCCTAGTTACACACAGTCCTCATATCCCAGTTACACACAGTCCTCATATCCCTCCTAGTTACACACAGTCCTCATATCCCAGTTACACACAGTCCTCATATCCCTCCTAGTTACACACAGTCCTCATATCCCTCCTAGTTACACACAGTCCTCATATCCCTCCTAGTTACACATACACACAGTCCTCGTATCCCTCCTAGTTACACACAGTCCTCATATCCCTCCTAGTTACACACACACAGTCCTCATATCCCTCCTAGTTACACACAGCCCTCATATCCTTCCTAGCTACACACAGTCCTCATATCCCTCCTAGTTACACACAGTCCTCATATCCCTCCTAGTTACACACAGTCCTCATATCCCTCCTAGTTACACACAGTCCTCTATCCCTCCTAGCTACACACAGTCCTCATATCCCTCCTAGTTACACACAGTCCTCATATCCCTCCTAGTGACACACAGTCTACATATTCCCCCTAGTTACACACAGTCATCATATCCCTCCTAGTTACACACAGTCCTCATATCCCTCCTAGTTACACACAGTCCTCATATCGCTCCTAGTTACACACAGTCCTCATATCCCTCCTAGTTACACACAGTCCTCATATCCCTCCTAGTTACACAGTCCTCATATCCCTCCTAGTTACACACAGTCCTCATATCCCTCCTAGTTACACACAGTCCTCATATCCCTCCTAATTACACACAGTCTTCATATCCCTCCTAGTTACACAGTCCTCATATCCATCCTTGTTACACACAGTCCTCATATCCCTCCTAGTTACACACAGTCCTCATATCCCTCCTAGTTACACACAGTCATCATATCCCTCCTAGTTACACATACACAGTCCTCATATCCCTCCTAGTTACACACAGTCCTCATAT
Source organism: Notolepis coatsorum (assembly GCF_963971535.1). Classification (NCBI taxonomy): domain Eukaryota; kingdom Metazoa; phylum Chordata; class Actinopteri; order Aulopiformes; family Paralepididae; genus Notolepis; species Notolepis coatsorum. The sequence continues at coordinate 157,617,323 of NC_140169.1, read as the reverse complement.
CCGTCCTAGTTACACACAGTCCTCATATCCCCCCTAGTTACACACAGTCCTCATATCCCTCCTAGCTACACACAGTCATCATATCCCTCCTAGTTACACACAGTCCTCATATCCCTCCTAGCTACACACAGTCCTCATATCCCTCCTAGCTACACACAGTCCTCATATCCCTCCTAGTTACACACAGTCCTCATATCCCTCCTAGTTACACATAGTCCTCATATCCCTCCTAGTTACACACAGTCCTCATATCCCTCCTAGTTACACACAGTCATCATATCCCTCCTAGTTACACATACACAGTCCTCATATCACTCCTAGTTACACACAGTCCTCATATCCATCCTAGTTACATACAGTCCTCATATACCCCCTAGTTACACACAGTCCTCATATCCCTCCTAGCTACACACAGTCCTCATATCCCTCCTAGTTACACACAGTCCTCATATCCCTCCTAGCTACACACAGTCCTCATATCCCTCCTAGCTACACACAGTCCTCATATCCCTCCTAGTTACACAGAGTCCTCATATCCCTCCTAGTTACACACAGTCCTCATATCCCTCCTAGTTACACATACACAGTCCTCATATCCCTCCTAGTTACACACAGTCCTCATATCCCTCCTAGTTACACACAGTCCTCATATCCCCCTAGTTACACACAGTCCTCATATCCCTCCTAGCTACACACAGTCCTCATATCCCTCCTAGTTACACACAGTCCTCATATCCCTCCTAGCTACACACAGTCCTCATATCCCTCCTAGCTACACACAGTCCTCATATCCCTACTAGTTACACACAGTCCTCATATCCCTCCTAGTTACACACAGTCCTCATATCCCTCCTAGTTACACACAGTCCTCATATCCCTCCTAGTTACACACAGTCCTCATGTCCCTCCTAGTTACACACAGTCCTCATATCCCTCCTAGTTACACACAGTCCTCATGTCCCTCCTAGTTACACACAGTCCTCATATCCCTCCTAGTTACACACAGTCCTCATATCCCTCCTAGCTACACACAGTCCTCATATCCCTCCTAGCTACACACAGTCATCATATCCATCCTAGTTACACACAGTCCTCATGTCCCTCCTAGTTACACACAGTCCTCATATCCCTCCTAGTTACACACAGTCCTCATATCCCAGTTACACACAGTCCTCATATCCCTCCTAGTTACACACAGTCCTTATATTCCTCCTAGTTACACACAGTCCTCATATCCCTCCTAGTTACACATACACACAGTCCTCGTATCCCTCCTAGTTACACACAGTCCTCATATCCCTCCTAGTTACACACACAGTCCTCATATCCCTCCTAGTTACACACAGTCCTCATATCCCTCCTAGATACACACAGTCCTGATATCCCTCCTAGTTACACACAGTCCTCATATTCCTCCTAGTTACACACAGTCATCATATCCCTCCTAGTTACACACAGTCCTCATATCCCTCCTAGTTACACACAGTCCTCATATCCCTCCTAGTTACACACATTCCTCATATCCCTCCTAGTTACACACAGTCCTCATATCCCTCCTAGTTACACACAGTCCTCATATCCCTCCTAGTTACACAGTCCTCATATCCCTCCTAGTTACACACAGTCCTCATATCCCTCCTAGTTACACACAGTCCTCATATCCCTCCTAGTTACACACAGTCTTCATATCCCTCCTAGTTACACAGTCCTCATATCCCTCCTAGTTACACACAGTCCTCATATCCCTCCTAGTTACACACAGTCCTCATATCCCTCCTAGTTACACACAGTCCTCATATCCCTCCTAGTTACACATACACAGTCCTCATATCCCTCCTAGTTACACACAGTCCTCATATCCCTCCTAGTTACACACAGTCCTCATATCCCTCCTAGTTACACACAGTCCTCATATCCCTCCTAGTTACACACAGTCCACATATCCCTCCTAGCTACACACAGTCCTCATATCCCTCCTAGTTACACACAGTCCTCATATATCTCCTAGTTACACACAGTCCTCATGTCCCTCCTAGTTACACACAGTCCTCATATCCCTCCTAGCTACACACAGTCCTCATATCCCTCCTAGTTACACACGGTCCTCATATCCCTCCTAGTTACACACAGTCCTCATATCCCTCCTAGTTACACACAGTCGTCATATCCCAGTTACACACAGTCCTCATATCCCTCCTAGTTACACACAGTCCTCATATCCCAGTTACATACAGTCCTCATATCCCTCCTAGTTACACACAGTCCTCATATCACAGTTACACACAGTCATCATATCCCTCCTAGTTACACACAGTCCTCATATCCCAGTTACACACAGTCCTCATATCCCTCCTAGTTACACACAGTCCTCATATCCCTCCTAGTTACACACAGTCCTCATATCCCTCCTAGTTACACATACACACAGTCCTCGTATCCCTCCTAGTTACACACAGTCCTCATATCCCTCCTAGTTACACACACAGTCCTCATATCCCTCCTAGTTACACACAGTCCTCATATCCTTCCTAGCTACACACAGTCCTCATATCCCTCCTAGTTACACACAGTCCTCATATCCCTCCTAGTTACACACAGTCCTCATATCCCTCCTAGTTACACACAGTCCTCATATCCCTCCTAGCTACACACAGTCCCCATATCCCTCCTAGTTACACACAGTCATCATATCCCTCCTAGTGACACACAGTCTACATATTCCCCCTAGTTACACACAGTCATCATATCCCTCCTAGTTACACACAGTCCTCATATCCCTCCTAGTTACACACAGTCCTCATATCGCTCCTAGTTACACACAGTCCTCATATCCCTCCTAGTTACACACAGTCCTCATATCCCTCCTAGTTACACAGTCCTCATATCCCTCCTAGTTACACACAGTCCTCATATCCCTCCTAGTTACACACAGTCCTCATATCCCTCCTAATTACACACAGTCTTCATATCCCTCCTAGTTACACAGTCCTCATATCCATCCTTGTTACACACAGTCCTCATATCCCCCCTAGTTACACACAGTCCTCATATCCCTCCTAGTTACACACAGTCATCATATCCCTCCTAGTTACACATACACAGTCCTCATATCCCTCCTAGTTACACACAGTCCTCATATCCGTCTTAGTTACACACAGTCCTCATATCCCCCCTAGTTACACACAGTCCTCATATCCCTCCTAGCTACACACAGTCCTCATATCCCTCCTAATTACACACAGTCCTCATATCCCTCCTAGCTACACACAGTCCTCATATCCCTCCTAGCTAGACACAGTCCTCATATCCCTCCTAGTTACACACAGTCCTCATATCCCTCCTAGTTACACATAGTCCTCATATCCCTCCTAGTTACACACAGTCCTCATATCCCTCCTAGTTACACACAGTCCTCATATCCCTCCTAGTTACACACAGTCCTCATATCCCTCCTAGCTACACACAGTCCTCATATCCCTCCTAGCTACACACAGTCCTCATATCCCTCCTAGTTACACACAGTCCTCATATCCCTCCTAGTTACACACAGTCCTCATATCCGTCCTAGTTACACACAGTCCTCATATCCCCCCTAGTTACACACAGTCCTCATATCCCTCCTAGCTACACACAGTCCTCATATCCTTCCTAGTTACACACAGTCCTCATATCCCTCCTAGCTACACACAGTCCTCATATCCCTCCTAGCTACACACAGTCCTCATATCCCTCCTAGTTACACACAGTCCTCATATCCCTCCTAGTTACACATAGTCCTCATATCCCTCCTAGTTACACACAGTCCTCATATCCCTCCTAGTTACACACAGTCCACATATCCCTCCTAGCTACACACAGTCCTCATATCCCTCCTAGTTACACACAGTCCTCATATCCCTCCTAGTTACAGATAGTCCTCATATCCCTCCTAGTTACACACAGTCATCATATCCCTCCTAGTTACACACAGTCCTCATATATCTCCTAGTTACACACAGTCCTCATGTCCCTCCTAGTTACACACAGTCCTCATATCCCTCCTAGCTACACACAGTCCTCATATCCCTCCTAGTTACACACGGTCCTCATATCCCTCCTAGTTACACACAGTCCTCATATCCCTCCTAGTTACACACAGTCCTCATATCCCTCCTAGCTACACACAGTCCTCATATCCCTCCTAGCTACACACAGTCCTCATATCCCTCCTAGTTACACACAGTCCTCATATCCCTCCTAGTTACACACAGTCCTCATATCCGTCCTAGTTACACACAGTCCTCATATCCCCCCTAGTTACACACAGTCCTCATATCCCTCCTAGCTACACACAGTCCTCATATCCTTCCTAGTTACACACAGTCCTCATATCCCTCCTAGCTACACACAGTCCTCATATCCCTCCTAGCTACACACAGTCCTCATATCCCTCCTAGTTACACACAGTCCTCATATCCCTCCTAGTTACACATAGTCCTCATATCCCTCCTAGTTACACACAGTCCTCATATCCCTCCTAGTTACACACAGTCCACATATCCCTCCTAGCTACACACAGTCCTCATATCCCTCCTAGTTACACACAGTCCTCATATCCCTCCTAGTTACAGATAGTCCTCATATCCCTCCTAGTTACACACAGTCATCATATCCCTCCTAGTTACACACAGTCCTCATATATCTCCTAGTTACACACAGTCCTCATGTCCCTCCTAGTTACACACAGTCCTCATATCCCTCCTAGCTACACACAGTCCTCATATCCCTCCTAGTTACACACGGTCCTCATATCCCTCCTAGTTACACACAGTCCTCATATCCCTCCTAGTTACACACAGTCCTCATATCCCAGTTACACACAGTCCTCATATCCCTCCTAGCTACACACAGTCCCCATATCCCTCCTAGTTACACACAGTCATCATATCCCTCCTAGTGACACACAGTCTACATATTCCCCCTAGTTACACACAGTCATCATATCCCTCCTAGTTACACACAGTCCTCATATCCCTCCTAGTTACACACAGTCCTCATATCGCTCCTAGTTACACACAGTCCTCATATCCCTCCTAGTTACACACAGTCCTCATATCCCTCCTAGTTACACAGTCCTCATATCCCTCCTAGTTACACACAGTCCTCATATCCCTCCTAGTTACACACAGTCCTCATATCCCTCCTAATTACACACAGTCTTCATATCCCTCCTAGTTACACAGTCCTCATATCCATCCTTGTTACACACAGTCCTCATATCCCCCCTAGTTACACACAGTCCTCATATCCCTCCTAGTTACACACAGTCATCATATCCCTCCTAGTTACACATACACAGTCCTCATATCCCTCCTAGTTACACACAGTCCTCATATCCGTCTTAGTTACACACAGTCCTCATATCCCCCCTAGTTACACACAGTCCTCATATCCCTCCTAGCTACACACAGTCCTCATATCCCTCCTAATTACACACAGTCCTCATATCCCTCCTAGCTACACACAGTCCTCATATCCCTCCTAGCTAGACACAGTCCTCATATCCCTCCTAGTTACACACAGTCCTCATATCCCTCCTAGTTACACATAGTCCTCATATCCCTCCTAGTTACACACAGTCCTCATATCCCTCCTAGTTACACACAGTCCTCATATCCCTCCTAGTTACACATACACAGTCCTCATATCCCTCCTAGTTACACACAGTCCTCATATCCGTCCTAGTTACACACAGTCCTCATATCCGTCCTAGTTACACACAGTCCTCATATCCCCCTAGTTACACACAGTCCTCATATCCCTCCTAGCTACACACAGTCCTCATATCCCTCCTAGTTACACACAGTCCTCATATCCCTCCTAGCTACACACAGTCCTCATATCCCTCCTAGCTACACACAGTCCTCATATCCCTCCTAGTTACACACAGTCCTCATATCCCTCCTAGTTACACACAGTCCTCATATCCGTCCTAGTTACACACAGTCCTCATATCCCCCCTAGTTACACACAGTCCTCATATCCCTCCTAGCTACACACAGTCCTCATATCCTTCCTAGTTACACACAGTCCTCATATCCCTCCTAGCTACACACAGTCCTCATATCCCTCCTAGCTACACACAGTCCTCATATCCCTCCTAGTTACACACAGTCCTCATATCCCTCCTAGTTACACATAGTCCTCATATCCCTCCTAGTTACACACAGTCCTCATATCCCTCCTAGTTACACACAGTCCACATATCCCTCCTAGCTACACACAGTCCTCATATCCCTCCTAGTTACACACAGTCCTCATATCCCTCCTAGCTACACACAGTCCTCATATCCCTCCTAGTTACACAGAGTCCTCATATCCCTCCTAGTTACACACAGTCCTCATATCCCTCCTAGTTACACATACACAGTCCTCATATCCCTCCTAGTTACACACAGTCCTCATATCCCTCCTAGTTACACACAGTCCTCATATCCCCCTAGTTACACACAGTCCTCATATCCCTCCTAGCTACACACAGTCCTCATATCCCTCCTAGTTACACACAGTCCTCATATCCCTCCTAGCTACACACAGTCCTCATATCCCTCCTAGCTACACACAGTCCTCATATCCCTACTAGTTACACACAGTCCTCATATCCCTCCTAGTTACACACAGTCCTCATATCCCTCCTAGTTACACACAGTCCTCATATCCCTCCTAGTTACACACAGTCCTCATGTCCCTCCTAGTTACACACAGTCCTCATATCCCTCCTAGTTACACACAGTCCTCATGTCCCTCCTAGTTACACACAGTCCTCATATCCCTCCTAGTTACACACAGTCCTCATATCCCTCCTAGCTACACACAGTCCTCATATCCCTCCTAGCTACACACAGTCATCATATCCATCCTAGTTACACACAGTCCTCATGTCCCTCCTAGTTACACACAGTCCTCATATCCCTCCTAGTTACACACAGTCCTCATATCCCAGTTACACACAGTCCTCATATCCCTCCTAGTTACACACAGTCCTTATATTCCTCCTAGTTACACACAGTCCTCATATCCCTCCTAGTTACACATACACACAGTCCTCGTATCCCTCCTAGTTACACACAGTCCTCATATCCCTCCTAGTTACACACACAGTCCTCATATCCCTCCTAGTTACACACAGTCCTCATATCCCTCCTAGATACACACAGTCCTGATATCCCTCCTAGTTACACACAGTCCTCATATTCCTCCTAGTTACACACAGTCATCATATCCCTCCTAGTTACACACAGTCCTCATATCCCTCCTAGTTACACACAGTCCTCATATCCCTCCTAGTTACACACATTCCTCATATCCCTCCTAGTTACACACAGTCCTCATATCCCTCCTAGTTACACACAGTCCTCATATCCCTCCTAGTTACACAGTCCTCATATCCCTCCTAGTTACACACAGTCTTCATATCCCTCCTAGTTACACAGTCCTCATATCCCTCCTAGTTACACACAGTCCTCATATCCCTCCTAGTTACACACAGTCCTCATATCCCTCCTAGTTACACACAGTCCTCATATCCCTCCTAGTTACACATACACAGTCCTCATATCCCTCCTAGTTACACACAGTCCTCATATCCCTCCTAGTTACACACAGTCCTCATATCCCTCCTAGTTACACACAGTCCTCATATCCCTCCTAGTTACACACAGTCCACATATCCCTCCTAGCTACACACAGTCCTCATATCCCTCCTAGTTACACACAGTCCTCATATATCTCCTAGTTACACACAGTCCTCATGTCCCTCCTAGTTACACACAGTCCTCATATCCCTCCTAGCTACACACAGTCCTCATATCCCTCCTAGTTACACACGGTCCTCATATCCCTCCTAGTTACACACAGTCCTCATATCCCTCCTAGTTACACACAGTCGTCATATCCCAGTTACACACAGTCCTCATATCCCTCCTAGTTACACACAGTCCTCATATCCCAGTTACATACAGTCCTCATATCCCTCCTAGTTACACACAGTCCTCATATCACAGTTACACACAGTCATCATATCCCTCCTAGTTACACACAGTCCTCATATCCCAGTTACACACAGTCCTCATATCCCTCCTAGTTACACACAGTCCTCATATCCCTCCTAGTTACACACAGTCCTCATATCCCTCCTAGTTACACATACACACAGTCCTCGTATCCCTCCTAGTTACACACAGTCCTCATATCCCTCCTAGTTACACACACAGTCCTCATATCCCTCCTAGTTACACACAGTCCTCATATCCTTCCTAGCTACACACAGTCCTCATATCCCTCCTAGTTACACACAGTCCTCATATCCCTCCTAGTTACACACAGTCCTCATATCCCTCCTAGTTACACACAGTCCTCATATCCCTCCTAGCTACACACAGTCCCCATATCCCTCCTAGTTACACACAGTCATCATATCCCTCCTAGTGACACACAGTCTACATATTCCCCCTAGTTACACACAGTCATCATATCCCTCCTAGTTACACACAGTCCTCATATCCCTCCTAGTTACACACAGTCCTCATATCGCTCCTAGTTACACACAGTCCTCATATCCCTCCTAGTTACACACAGTCCTCATATCCCTCCTAGTTACACAGTCCTCATATCCCTCCTAGTTACACACAGTCCTCATATCCCTCCTAGTTACACACAGTCCTCATATCCCTCCTAATTACACACAGTCTTCATATCCCTCCTAGTTACACAGTCCTCATATCCATCCTTGTTACACACAGTCCTCATATCCCCCCTAGTTACACACAGTCCTCATATCCCTCCTAGTTACACACAGTCATCATATCCCTCCTAGTTACACATACACAGTCCTCATATCCCTCCTAGTTACACACAGTCCTCATATCCGTCTTAGTTACACACAGTCCTCATATCCCCCCTAGTTACACACAGTCCTCATATCCCTCCTAGCTACACACAGTCCTCATATCCCTCCTAATTACACACAGTCCTCATATCCCTCCTAGCTACACACAGTCCTCATATCCCTCCTAGCTAGACACAGTCCTCATATCCCTCCTAGTTACACACAGTCCTCATATCCCTCCTAGTTACACATAGTCCTCATATCCCTCCTAGTTACACACAGTCCTCATATCCCTCCTAGTTACACACAGTCCTCATATCCCTCCTAGTTACACACAGTCCTCATATCCCTCCTAGCTACACACAGTCCTCATATCCCTCCTAGCTACACACAGTCCTCATATCCCTCCTAGTTACACACAGTCCTCATATCCCTCCTAGTTACACACAGTCCTCATATCCGTCCTAGTTACACACAGTCCTCATATCCCCCCTAGTTACACACAGTCCTCATATCCCTCCTAGCTACACACAGTCCTCATATCCTTCCTAGTTACACACAGTCCTCATATCCCTCCTAGCTACACACAGTCCTCATATCCCTCCTAGCTACACACAGTCCTCATATCCCTCCTAGTTACACACAGTCCTCATATCCCTCCTAGTTACACATAGTCCTCATATCCCTCCTAGTTACACACAGTCCTCATATCCCTCCTAGTTACACACAGTCCACATATCCCTCCTAGCTACACACAGTCCTCATATCCCTCCTAGTTACACACAGTCCTCATATCCCTCCTAGTTACAGATAGTCCTCATATCCCTCCTAGTTACACACAGTCATCATATCCCTCCTAGTTACACACAGTCCTCATATATCTCCTAGTTACACACAGTCCTCATGTCCCTCCTAGTTACACACAGTCCTCATATCCCTCCTAGCTACACACAGTCCTCATATCCCTCCTAGTTACACACGGTCCTCATATCCCTCCTAGTTACACACAGTCCTCATATCCCTCCTAGTTACACACAGTCCTCATATCCCTCCTAGCTACACACAGTCCTCATATCCCTCCTAGCTACACACAGTCCTCATATCCCTCCTAGTTACACACAGTCCTCATATCCCTCCTAGTTACACACAGTCCTCATATCCGTCCTAGTTACACACAGTCCTCATATCCCCCCTAGTTACACACAGTCCTCATATCCCTCCTAGCTACACACAGTCCTCATATCCTTCCTAGTTACACACAGTCCTCATATCCCTCCTAGCTACACACAGTCCTCATATCCCTCCTAGCTACACACAGTCCTCATATCCCTCCTAGTTACACACAGTCCTCATATCCCTCCTAGTTACACATAGTCCTCATATCCCTCCTAGTTACACACAGTCCTCATATCCCTCCTAGTTACACACAGTCCACATATCCCTCCTAGCTACACACAGTCCTCATATCCCTCCTAGTTACACACAGTCCTCATATCCCTCCTAGTTACAGATAGTCCTCATATCCCTCCTAGTTACACACAGTCATCATATCCCTCCTAGTTACACACAGTCCTCATATATCTCCTAGTTACACACAGTCCTCATGTCCCTCCTAGTTACACACAGTCCTCATATCCCTCCTAGCTACACACAGTCCTCATATCCCTCCTAGTTACACACGGTCCTCATATCCCTCCTAGTTACACACAGTCCTCATATCCCTCCTAGTTACACACAGTCCTCATATCCCAGTTACACACAGTCCTCATATCCCTCCTAGCTACACACAGTCCCCATATCCCTCCTAGTTACACACAGTCATCATATCCCTCCTAGTGACACACAGTCTACATATTCCCCCTAGTTACACACAGTCATCATATCCCTCCTAGTTACACACAGTCCTCATATCCCTCCTAGTTACACACAGTCCTCATATCGCTCCTAGTTACACACAGTCCTCATATCCCTCCTAGTTACACACAGTCCTCATATCCCTCCTAGTTACACAGTCCTCATATCCCTCCTAGTTACACACAGTCCTCATATCCCTCCTAGTTACACACAGTCCTCATATCCCTCCTAATTACACACAGTCTTCATATCCCTCCTAGTTACACAGTCCTCATATCCATCCTTGTTACACACAGTCCTCATATCCCCCCTAGTTACACACAGTCCTCATATCCCTCCTAGTTACACACAGTCATCATATCCCTCCTAGTTACACATACACAGTCCTCATATCCCTCCTAGTTACACACAGTCCTCATATCCGTCTTAGTTACACACAGTCCTCATATCCCCCCTAGTTACACACAGTCCTCATATCCCTCCTAGCTACACACAGTCCTCATATCCCTCCTAATTACACACAGTCCTCATATCCCTCCTAGCTACACACAGTCCTCATATCCCTCCTAGCTAGACACAGTCCTCATATCCCTCCTAGTTACACACAGTCCTCATATCCCTCCTAGTTACACATAGTCCTCATATCCCTCCTAGTTACACACAGTCCTCATATCCCTCCTAGTTACACACAGTCCTCATATCCCTCCTAGTTACACATACACAGTCCTCATATCCCTCCTAGTTACACACAGTCCTCATATCCGTCCTAGTTACACACAGTCCTCATATCCGTCCTAGTTACACACAGTCCTCATATCCCCCTAGTTACACACAGTCCTCATATCCCTCCTAGCTACACACAGTCCTCATATCCCTCCTAGTTACACACAGTCCTCATATCCCTCCTAGCTACACACAGTCCTCATATCCCTCCTAGCTACACACAGTCCTCATATCCCTCCTAGTTACACACAGTCCTCATATCCCTCCTAGTTACACACAGTCCTCATATCCGTCCTAGTTACACACAGTCCTCATATCCCCCCTAGTTACACACAGTCCTCATATCCCTCCTAGCTACACACAGTCCTCATATCCTTCCTAGTTACACACAGTCCTCATATCCCTCCTAGCTACACACAGTCCTCATATCCCTCCTAGCTACACACAGTCCTCATATCCCTCCTAGTTACACACAGTCCTCATATCCCTCCTAGTTACACATAGTCCTCATATCCCTCCTAGTTACACACAGTCCTCATATCCCTCCTAGTTACACACAGTCCACATATCCCTCCTAGCTACACACAGTCCTCATATCCCTCCTAGTTACACACAGTCCTCATATCCCTCCTAGTTACAGATAGTCCTCATATCCCTCCTAGTTACACACAGTCATCATATCCCTCCTAGTTACACACAGTCCTCATATATCTCCTAGTTACACACAGTCCTCATGTCCCTCCTAGTTACACACAGTCCTCATATCCCTCCTAGCTACACACAGTCCTCATATCCCTCCTAGTTACACACGGTCCTCATATCCCTCCTAGTTACACACAGTCCTCATATCCCTCCTAGTTACACACAGTCCTCATATCCCAGTTACACACAGTCCTCATATCCCTCCTAGTTACACACAGTCCTCATATCCCAGTTACACACAGTCCTCATATCCCTCCTAGTTACACACAGTCCTCATATCCCTCCTAGTTACACACAGTCCTCATATCCCTCCTAGTTACACATACACACAGTCCTCGTATCCCTCCTAGTTACACACAGTCCTCATATCCCTCCTAGTTACACACACACAGTCCTCATATCCCTCCTAGTTACACACAGTCCTCATATCCTTCCTAGCTACACACAGTCCTCATATCCCTCCTAGTTACACACAGTCCTCATATCCCTCCTAGTTACACACAGTCCTCATATCCCTCCTAGTTACACACAGTCCTCTATCCCTCCTAGCTACACACAGTCCTCATATCCCTCCTAGTTACACACAGTCCTCATATCCCTCCTAGTGACACACAGTCTACATATTCCCCCTAGTTACACACAGTCATCATATCCCTCCTAGTTACACACAGTCCTCATATCCCTCCTAGTTACACACAGTCCTCATATCGCTCCTAGTTACACACAGTCCTCATATCCCTCCTAGTTACACACAGTCCTCATATCCCTCCTAGTTACACAGTCCTCATATCCCTCCTAGTTACACACAGTCCTCATATCCCTCCTAGTTACACACAGTCCTCATATCCCTCCTAATTACACACAGTCTTCATATCCCTCCTAGTTACACAGTCCTCATATCCATCCTTGTTACACACAGTCCTCATATCCCTCCTAGTTACACACAGTCCTCATATCCCTCCTAGTTACACACAGTCATCATATCCCTCCTAGTTACACATACACAGTCCTCATATCCCTCCTAGTTACACACAGTCCTCATATCCGTCCTAGTTACACACAGTCCTCATATCCCCCCTAGTTACACACAGTCCTCATATCCCTCCTAGCTACACACAGTCCTCATATCCCTCCTAGTTACACACAGTCCTCATATCCCTCCTAGCTACACACAGTCCTCATATCCCTCCTAGCTACACACAGTCCTCATATCCCTCTTAGTTACACACAGTCCTCATATCCCTCCTAGTTACACATAGTCCTCATATCCCTCCTAGTTACACACAGTCCTCATATCCCTCCTAGTTACACACAGTCCTCATATCCCTCCTAGTTACACATACACAGTCCTCATATCACTCCTAGTTACACACAGTCCTCATATCCATCCTAGTTACATACAGTCCTCATATACCCCCTAGTTACACACAGTCCTCATATCCCTCCTAGCTACACACAGTCCTCATATCCCTCCTAGTTACACACAGTCCTCATATCCCTCCTAGCTACACACAGTCCTCATATCCCTCCTAGCTACACACAGTCCTCATATCCCTCCTAGTTACACACAGTCCTCATATCCCTCCTAGTTACACACAGTCCTCATATCCCTCCTAGTTACACATACACAGTCCTCATATCCCTCCTAGTTACACACAGTCCTCATATCCGTCCTAGTTACACACAGTCCTCATATCCCCCTAGTTACACACAGTCCTCATATCCCTCCTAGCTACACACAGTCCTCATATCCCTCCTAGTTACACACAGTCCTCATATCCCTCCTAGCTACACACAGTCCTCATATCCCTCCTAGCTACACACAGTCCTCATATCCCTACTAGTTACACACAGTCCTCATATCCCTCCTAGTTACACACAGTCCTCATATCCCTCCTAGTTACACACAGTCCTCATATCCCTCCTAGTTACACACAGTCCTCATGTCCCTCCTAGTTACACACAGTCCTCATATCCCTCCTAGTTACACACAGTCCTCATGTCCCTCCTAGTTACACACAGTCCTCATATCCCTCCTAGTTACACACAGTCCTCATATCCCTCCTAGCTACACACAGTCCTCATATCCCTCCTAGTTACACACAGTCATCATATCCATCCTAGTTACACACAGTCCTCATGTCCCTCCTAGTTACACACAGTCCTCATATCCCTCCTAGTTACACACAGTCCTCATATCCCAGTTACACACAGTCCTCATATCCCTCCTAGTTACACACAGTCCTTATATCCCTCCTAGTTACACACAGTCCTCATATCCCTCCTAGTTACACATACACACAGTCCTCGTATCCCTCCTAGTTACACACAGTCCTCATATCCCTCCTAGTTACACACACAGTCCTCATATCCCTCCTAGTTACACACAGTCCTCATATCCCTCCTAGATACACACAGTCCTCATATCCCTCCTAGTTACACACAGTCCTCATATTCCTCCTAGTTACACACAGTCATCATATCCCTCCTAGTTACACACAGTCCTCATATCCCTCCTAGTTACACACAGTCCTCATATCCCTCCTAGTTACACACATTCCTCATATCCCTCCTAGTTACACACAGTCCTCATATCCCTCCTAGTTACACACAGTCCTCATATCCCTCCTAGTTACACAGTCCTCATATCCCTCCTAGTTACACACAGTCCTCATATCCCTCCTAGTTACACACAGTCCTCATATCCCTCCTAGTTACACACAGTCTTCATATCCCTCCTAGTTACACAGTCCTCATATCCCTCCTAGTTACACACAGTCCTCATATCCCTCCTAGTTACACACAGTCCTCATATCCCTCCTAGTTACACACAGTCCTCATATCCCTCCTAGTTACACATACACAGTCCTCATATCCCTCCTAGTTACACACAGTCCTCATATCCCTCCTAGTTACACACAGTCCTCATATCCCTCCTAGTTACACACAGTCCTCATATCCCTCCTAGTTACACACAGTCCACATATCCCTCCTAGCTACACACAGTCCTCATATCCCTCCTAGTTACACACAGTCCTCATATATCTCCTAGTTACACACAGTCCTCATGTCCCTCCTAGTTACACACAGTCCTCATATCCCTCCTAGCTACACACAGTCCTCATATCCCTCCTAGTTACACACGGTCCTCATATCCCTCCTAGTTACACACAGTCCTCATATCCCTCCTAGTTACACACAGTCGTCATATCCCAGTTATACACAGTCCTCATATCCCTCCTAGTTACACACAGTCCTCATATCCCAGTTACACACAGTCCTCATATCCCTCCTAGTTACACACAGTCCTCATATCACAGTTACACACAGTCATCATATCCCTCCTAGTTACACACAGTCCTCATATCCCAGTTACACACAGTCCTCATATCCCTCCTAGTTACACACAGTCCTCATATCCCTCCTAGTTACACACAGTCCTCATATCCCTCCTAGTTACACATACACACAGTCCTCGTATCCCTCCTAGTTACACACAGTCCTCATATCCCTCCTAGTTACACACACAGTCCTCATATCCCTCCTAGTTACACACAGTCCTCATATCCTTCCTAGCTACACACAGTCCTCATATCCCTCCTAGTTACACACAGTCCTCATATCCCTCCTAGTTACACACAGTCCTCATATCCCTCCTAGTTACACACAGTCCTCATATCCCTCCTAGCTACACACAGTCCCCATATCCCTCCTAGTTACACACAGTCATCATATCCCTCCTAGTGACACACAGTCTACATATTCCCCCTAGTTACACACAGTCATCATATCCCTCCTAGTTACACACAGTCCTCATATCCCTCCTAGTTACACACAGTCCTCATATCGCTCCTAGTTACACACAGTCCTCATATCCCTCCTAGTTACACACAGTCCTCATATCCCTCCTAGTTACACAGTCCTCATATCCCTCCTAGTTACACACAGTCCTCATATCCCTCCTAGTTACACACAGTCCTCATATCCCTCCTAATTACACACAGTCTTCATATCCCTCCTAGTTACACAGTCCTCATATCCATCCTTGTTACACACAGTCCTCATATCCCCCCTAGTTACACACAGTCCTCATATCCCTCCTAGTTACACACAGTCATCATATCCCTCCTAGTTACACATACACAGTCCTCATATCCCGCCTAGTTACACACAGTCCTCATATCCGTCTTAGTTACACACAGTCCTCATATCCCCCCTAGTTACACACAGTCCTCATATCCCTCCTAGCTACACACAGTCCTCATATTCCTCCTAGTTACACACAGTCCTCATATCCCTCCTAGCTACACACAGTCCTCATATCCCTCCTAGCTAGACACAGTCCTCATATCCCTCCTAGTTACACACAGTCCTCATATCCCTCCTAGTTACACATAGTCCTCATATCCCTCCTAGTTACACACAGTCCTCATATCACAGTTACACACAGTCATCATATCCCTCCTAGTTACACACAGTCCTCATATCCCAGTTACACACAGTCCTCATATCCCTCCTAGTTACACACAGTCCTCATATCCCTCCTAGTTACACACAGTCCTCATATCCCTCCTAGTTACACATACACACAGTCCTCGTATCCCTCCTAGTTACACACAGTCCTCATATCCCTCCTAGTTACACACACAGTCCTCATATCCCTCCTAGTTACACACAGTCCTCATATCCTTCCTAGCTACACACAGTCCTCATATCCCTCCTAGTTACACACAGTCCTCATATCCCTCCTAGTTACACACAGTCCTCATATCCCTCCTAGTTACACACAGTCCTCATATCCCTCCTAGCTACACACAGTCCCCATATCCCTCCTAGTTACACACAGTCATCATATCCCTCCTAGTGACACACAGTCTACATATTCCCCCTAGTTACACACAGTCATCATATCCCTCCTAGTTACACACAGTCCTCATATCCCTCCTAGTTACACACAGTCCTCATATCGCTCCTAGTTACACACAGTCCTCATATCCCTCCTAGTTACACACAGTCCTCATATCCCTCCTAGTTACACAGTCCTCATATCCCTCCTAGTTACACACAGTCCTCATATCCCTCCTAGTTACACACAGTCCTCATATCCCTCCTAATTACACACAGTCTTCATATCCCTCCTAGTTACACAGTCCTCATATCCATCCTTGTTACACACAGTCCTCATATCCCCCCTAGTTACACACAGTCCTCATATCCCTCCTAGTTACACACAGTCATCATATCCCTCCTAGTTACACATACACAGTCCTCATATCCCTCCTAGTTACACACAGTCCTCATATCCCTCCTAGTTACACACAGTCCTCATATCCCTCCTAGTTACACACAGTCTTCATATCCCTCCTAGTTACACAGTCCTCATATCCCTCCTAGTTACACACAGTCCTCATATCCCTCCTAGTTACACACAGTCCTCATATCCCTCCTAGTTACACACAGTCCTCATATCCCTCCTAGTTACACATACACAGTCCTCATATCCCTCCTAGTTACACACAGTCCTCATATCCCTCCTAGTTACACACAGTCCTCATATCCCTCCTAGTTACACACAGTCCTCATATCCCTCCTAGTTACACACAGTCCACATATCCCTCCTAGCTACACACAGTCCTCATATCCCTCCTAGTTACACACAGTCCTCATATATCTCCTAGTTACACACAGTCCTCATGTCCCTCCTAGTTACACACAGTCCTCATATCCCTCCTAGCTACACACAGTCCTCATATCCCTCCTAGTTACACACGGTCCTCATATCCCTCCTAGTTACACACAGTCCTCATATCCCTCCTAGTTACACACAGTCGTCATATCCCAGTTATACACAGTCCTCATATCCCTCCTAGTTACACACAGTCCTCATATCCCAGTTACACACAGTCCTCATATCCCTCCTAGTTACACACAGTCCTCATATCACAGTTACACACAGTCATCATATCCCTCCTAGTTACACACAGTCCTCATATCCCAGTTACACACAGTCCTCATATCCCTCCTAGTTACACACAGTCCTCATATCCCTCCTAGTTACACACAGTCCTCATATCCCTCCTAGTTACACATACACACAGTCCTCGTATCCCTCCTAGTTACACACAGTCCTCATATCCCTCCTAGTTACACACACAGTCCTCATATCCCTCCTAGTTACACACAGTCCTCATATCCTTCCTAGCTACACACAGTCCTCATATCCCTCCTAGTTACACACAGTCCTCATATCCCTCCTAGTTACACACAGTCCTCATATCCCTCCTAGTTACACACAGTCCTCATATCCCTCCTAGCTACACACAGTCCCCATATCCCTCCTAGTTACACACAGTCATCATATCCCTCCTAGTGACACACAGTCTACATATTCCCCCTAGTTACACACAGTCATCATATCCCTCCTAGTTACACACAGTCCTCATATCCCTCCTAGTTACACACAGTCCTCATATCGCTCCTAGTTACACACAGTCCTCATATCCCTCCTAGTTACACACAGTCCTCATATCCCTCCTAGTTACACAGTCCTCATATCCCTCCTAGTTACACACAGTCCTCATATCCCTCCTAGTTACACACAGTCCTCATATCCCTCCTAATTACACACAGTCTTCATATCCCTCCTAGTTACACAGTCCTCATATCCATCCTTGTTACACACAGTCCTCATATCCCCCCTAGTTACACACAGTCCTCATATCCCTCCTAGTTACACACAGTCATCATATCCCTCCTAGTTACACATACACAGTCCTCATATCCCGCCTAGTTACACACAGTCCTCATATCCGTCTTAGTTACACACAGTCCTCATATCCCCCCTAGTTACACACAGTCCTCATATCCCTCCTAGCTACACACAGTCCTCATATTCCTCCTAGTTACACACAGTCCTCATATCCCTCCTAGCTACACACAGTCCTCATATCCCTCCTAGCTAGACACAGTCCTCATATCCCTCCTAGTTACACACAGTCCTCATATCCCTCCTAGTTACACATAGTCCTCATATCCCTCCTAGTTACACACAGTCCTCATATCACAGTTACACACAGTCATCATATCCCTCCTAGTTACACACAGTCCTCATATCCCAGTTACACACAGTCCTCATATCCCTCCTAGTTACACACAGTCCTCATATCCCTCCTAGTTACACACAGTCCTCATATCCCTCCTAGTTACACATACACACAGTCCTCGTATCCCTCCTAGTTACACACAGTCCTCATATCCCTCCTAGTTACACACACAGTCCTCATATCCCTCCTAGTTACACACAGTCCTCATATCCTTCCTAGCTACACACAGTCCTCATATCCCTCCTAGTTACACACAGTCCTCATATCCCTCCTAGTTACACACAGTCCTCATATCCCTCCTAGTTACACACAGTCCTCATATCCCTCCTAGCTACACACAGTCCCCATATCCCTCCTAGTTACACACAGTCATCATATCCCTCCTAGTGACACACAGTCTACATATTCCCCCTAGTTACACACAGTCATCATATCCCTCCTAGTTACACACAGTCCTCATATCCCTCCTAGTTACACACAGTCCTCATATCGCTCCTAGTTACACACAGTCCTCATATCCCTCCTAGTTACACACAGTCCTCATATCCCTCCTAGTTACACAGTCCTCATATCCCTCCTAGTTACACACAGTCCTCATATCCCTCCTAGTTACACACAGTCCTCATATCCCTCCTAATTACACACAGTCTTCATATCCCTCCTAGTTACACAGTCCTCATATCCATCCTTGTTACACACAGTCCTCATATCCCCCCTAGTTACACACAGTCCTCATATCCCTCCTAGTTACACACAGTCATCATATCCCTCCTAGTTACACATACACAGTCCTCATATCCCGCCTAGTTACACACAGTCCTCATATCCGTCTTAGTTACACACAGTCCTCATATCCCCCCTAGTTACACACAGTCCTCATATCCCTCCTAGCTACACACAGTCCTCATATTCCTCCTAGTTACACACAGTCCTCATATCCCTCCTAGCTACACACAGTCCTCATATCCCTCCTAGCTAGACACAGTCCTCATATCCCTCCTAGTTACACACAGTCCTCATATCCCTCCTAGTTACACATAGTCCTCATATCCCTCCTAGTTACACACAGTCCTCATATCCCTCCTAGTTACATACAGTCCTCATATCCCTCCTAGTTACACATACACAGTCCTCATATCCCTCCTAGTTACACACAGTCCTCATATCCGTCATAGTTACACACAGTCCTCATATCCGTCCTAGTTACACACAGTCCTCATATCCCCCTAGTTACACACAGTCCTCATATCCCTCCTAGCTACACACAGTCCTCATATCCCTCCTAGTTACACACAGTCCTCATATCCCTCCTAGCTACACACAGTCCTCATATCCCTCCTAGCTACACACAGTCCTCATATCCCTCCTAGTTACACACAGTCCTCATATCCCTCCTAGTTACACACAGTCCTCATATCCCTCCTAGTTACACACAGTCCTCATATCCCTCCTAGTTACACACAGTCCTCATGTCCCTCCTAGTTACACACAGTCCTCATATCCCTCCTAGTTACACACAGTCCTCATGTCCCTCCTAGTTACACACAGCCCTCATATCCCTCCTAGTTACACACAGTCATCATATCCCTCCTAGTTACACACAGTCCTCATATCCCTCCTAGTTACACAGTCCTCATATCCCTCCTAGTTACACACAGTCCTCATATCCCTCCTAGTTACACACAGTCCTCATATCCCTCCTAGTTACACACAGTCTTCATATCCCTCCTAGTTACACAGTCCTCATATCCCTCCTAGTTACACACAGTCCTCATATCCCTCCTAGTTACACACAGTCCTCATATCCCTCCTAGTTACACACAGTCCTCATATCCCTCCTAGTTACACATACACAGTCGTCATATCCCTCCTAGTACCACACAGTCCTCATATCCATCCTAGTTACACACAGTCCTCATATCCCCCCTAGATACACACAGTCCTCATATCCCTCCTAGTTACACACAGTCCTCATATCCGTCCTAGTTACACACAGTCCTCATATCTGTCCTAGTTACACACAGTCCTCATATCCCCCTAGTTACACACAGTCCTCATATCCCTCCTAGCTACACACAGTCCTCATATCCCTCCTAGTTACACACAGTCCTCATATCCCTCCTAGCTACACACAGTCCTCATATCCCTCCTAGCTACACACAGTCCTCATATCCCTCCTAGTTACACACAGTCCTCATATCCCTCCTAGTTACACACAGTCCTCATATCCCTCCTAGTTACACACAGTCCTCATATCCCTCCTAGTTACACACAGTCCTCATGTCCCTCCTAGTTACACACAGTCCTCATATCCCTCCTAGTTACACACAGTCCTCATGTCCCTCCTAGTTACACACAGTCCTCATATCCCTCCTAGTTACACACAGTCATCATATCCATCCTAGTTACACACAGTCCTCATGTCCCTCCTAGTTACACACAGTCCTCATATCCCTCCTAGTTACACACAGTCCTCATATCCCTCCTAGTTACACAGTCCTCATATCCCTCCTAGTTACACACAGTCCTCATATCCCTCCTAGTTACACACAGTCCTCATATCCCTCCTAGTTACACACAGTCTTCATATCCCTCCTAGTTACACAGTCCTCATATCCCTCCTAGTTACACACAGTCCTCATATCCCTCCTAGTTACACACAGTCCTCATATCCCTCCTAGTTACACACAGTCTTCATATCCCTCCTAGTTACACATACACAGTCGTCATATCCCTCCTAGTTCCACACAGTCCTCATATCCGTCCTAGTTACACACAGTCCTCATATCCCCCCTAGTTACACACAGTCCTCATATCCCTCCTAGTTACACACAGTCCTCATATCCCTCCTAGTTACACACAGTCATCATATCCCTCCTAGTTACACACAGTCCTCATGTCCCTCCTAGTTACACACAGTCCTCATATCCCTCCTAGCTACGCACAGTCCTCATATCCCTCCTAGTTACACACAGTCCTCATATCCCTCCTAGTTACACACAGTCATCATTTCCCTCCTAGTTACACACCGTCCTCATATCCCTCCTAGCTACACACAGTCCTCATATCTCTCCTAGTTACACACAGTCCTCATATCCCTCCTAGTTACACACAGTCCTCATATCGGGAGACAGTGGAGCACCGTAGACAGGGCCGCCTCAGGGGGTGTGCGAGCAGTGCGGTCGCACAGGGCCTCGCGGGAAGGGGGGCCTCGCAAAAAAATTTAAAAAATATTATTATTATTTTTTTATTATTTTTTTTTATTTTATTTTTTATTTTTTGCGAGGCCCCCCTTCCTGCGAGGCCCTTTTTCATCACAGACCTAAAATCTAGTTTTTCTTACATGCTTATATATTTCACATTATACGTTTGTAGAATAGTATTCCGGTTTCTGCGGCTCTGCTGCTCTGCAGATAGACACGTTTGTAGAATAGACTGAATAGTGTTCCGGTTTCTGCGGCTCTGCTGCTCTGCAGATAGACACGTTTTTAGAATAGTGTTCCGGGCTCTTCCCGGACCCACGAGGTACAGGATCTATTCAGCGCTATTCAGAGGAGCGAGTGGATGTCTTTTGAAAAGCAGCATGGAGCAGAAGAAATTACACCGTGTGCCATAAGCTTGATATGCCAACTTTGCCAAGACGAAGAGGATGTTCGGCAGATGGACTGAAGATGAAAGTTGTTGCATGTTAGAACCTTCAGTCAGGCTATAGCTATGTCGGCTAGTACTAGTAGCAATTAGCTAAAGGCAGGGACGCGTAACTAGCTAGCATTAGCTAACGCTAGTTACGCGTCCCTGCCTTTAGCTAATTGCTAAGTTATCGAGTGCTAACGTGTGGCAGATAAACTAGGACTCCCAAGGGACTGGTACTTTTCATCTCCACGTAAAATGCGTCGATGTCGTCTCCTTCCAACTTTGCCATTGATACTGCGTTATGGTGAGTTTGTCATGCAACCTATTCTATTCCCGCCGTTGAGCTCTCTCTCTCTCTCTCTCTCTCTCTCTCTCTCTCTCTCTCTCTCTCTCTCTCTCTCTCTCTCTCTCTCTCTCTCTCTCTCTAAAACACAGTGCTTCCCAATCCTCTCCTCGAAGCACCCCAGCCGTTCCATATATTTGTTAAATTCCACCACCAGCACACCTGATTCAACTTAACAAGCCCTTTATTAGTTGAATCAGGTGTGCTGGTGGTGGAATTTAACAAATACATGGAACAGCTGGGGTGTCTCGAGGAGAGGTTTGGGAACCACTGCGAGTCTAACACACACACATACATGCTCTCTCTCTAACACACACACAGACATGCTCTCTCTCTCTAACACACAAACACACATGCTCTCTCTCTCTCTCTCTCTTTCTAACACACACAGACATGCTCTATATCTCTCTCTAACACACAAAATGACATGCTCTCTTTCTCTATCTTTCCCTCTCTTTCTAACACACACACACACACATATACATGCTCTCTCTCTAACACAAACACACACAAACAGACATGCTCTCTCTCTATCTCTCTCTTTCTAACACACACAGACATGCTCTATCTATCTCTCTCTCTTCAATTCAAATGGGCTTTATTTCACATTCTTGTATTTCTCCCAGTAGGTATGGGAGTTTTGAGTTATTGTCCATGTTTTCAAAGTCTCTTTGGGTGTTTGCAATTTGTGGGAAGTATATGTCTTGGTATAGTGGTGGGCAGGTTGTTAAGAAGTGGAGCTCGGTTTCCACCTCATCTTATGTGCAGTGGGTGCATAGTCTGTCTTCGCTTGGGAGCCAGGTCTGCCTATGGCGGCCTTTCTCGATGGCTAGGCTGTGCTCGCTGAGTCTGTACCTAGTCAAGGATCTTCTTAGTATTGTGTCAGTCACAGTGCTCAGGTATTCTGCCACTGTGTACTCTCTGTTTAGGGCCAAATAGCATTTCAATTTGCTCTGGTTTTGGGTTGTTTCTTTCCAATGTGTCTCTCTCTCTCTCTCTCTCTCTCTCTCTCTCTCTCTCTCTCTCTCTCTCTCTCTCTCTCTCTCTCTCTCTCTCTCTCTCTCTCTCTCTCTCTCTCTCTCTCTCTCTCTCTCTCTCTCTCTCTCTCTCTCTCTCTCTCTCTCTCTCTCTGGCCTTGCTCTGGTGGAGGGTCAGGGGCATTGCCGGGTCTGTGCAGCGATAACACTGTATATTGACTGTAGAACGGGAGCTCTCTCTCGCTCTCATCGCTCTCTCTCTTGCTATATGTTGACTGTATCATGCCCAGCCTCGGGCAGCGCTATTATGTTGGCTGTATGAAAAAAAAAATATATATATATTTAATTTTTTACCTTTTAGGGGGGGGGGGGGGGGGGCTCGCGTTTAAATCTCGCACAAGGCCTCGCATTTCTCCCAGGCGGCCCTGACCGTAGATGTAACACCAGCCACCCTTCAGTCACCAGGTCACAGCTGGAATACACCCTCTCTCCCTATCAGCGGCAGGGATCGAACCGGCGACCATTTGGTTACCGGCCGGCGGCCGACAGTCTTTCGTGCCGGTGTGTGTATTTTGACGGCCTTCCATACAGGGGGGCGCAGAGAGAGGGGGACACTCTAGTGCCTCCTTGCACACTGAAGTCGTGTCCGTTATCAGGGAGGGAAAACGTGTGGTCCGGAGGCGAGGCGTGGCTTTGTGCTCTCAACCAGAGGCCACCTCTCGGCCCTTTGTGCCGGTAACAAGCTCCAGCGCCGGCTCCAGCGAAGCAACAAATTGTAAACTCTCCGGGGAGAGAGAGAGGCCCCCCAGCGGAGAGATAAGGGCCCCTCCTCTGTGTGTTCGCTGGCAGAGAGAGAGAGGCGCGCGGGGGGGGGGGGGGGGGGGGGTTGGATCTGATAAGGGCCGAGTCCCACGCCAGAACGGGGGAGTGATGAGACCTCCCCTTCTATGGAGAGTTATGTTTAATCCCCTTTGCCAGTCTATTCACTTGCAAATACCCCTGTCACCATTAATATGTATTAACATCCTTCACACGCTGCTCAATACGGATTTATCGGAGAGTCTATTCCCCCCCCCCCCCCCCCCCCCCCCCCCGTCGTCGTCATTGTGTGAGGCGCGCGCCCGCCTCTCTCTCCGCGGCTGTGATGAAAAGCGGGGCTTTCTGCAGAACAGAACGGGGGCCTCGGTGGTGCGCCGCCCCGGTGTTGAAGCGGCGGCACACCTCGTTGTACCGGACGGCACACAATGTATGGACGCCTCCGTCTGCGGCGCGTAACTAAAGAGGGAGGGGCCGCGTTTTCAAAATTGTTTATTTGAGACATTAAAGACCATTCCGTGGTGATTGTTGTTTATTATTAATGATTTTCCTGATGTTTTTTCCAAAAAGGAGGATAATTTTAAATCTTTTTAAACCTTTGTTTACACTGAATATAAAAATATGAGAAAAATAAACAGTGTAAACAAAGGTTTCAACCAAGAGATACATTTTTTTTGTCATAGCAGCATGGGGGAGTTTGACGCACAGTCAGCACCGAGGAACAGCACCTGGGTACCCGGCCTCTGGTACCCACCAAGTACCAGACCACGACAACACGTACGGGGAGACTCGCCCAGGAGGCCTCTTCCCCAACGCTCACCGATGTGCCAGCCATCCATGGCATCGTACCTTGGCACACCGACGTTCCCAGACTTTACGCACGAGGACAGAGCACAGTACACGGAATTACGGATGTGCTTAGAGACTATGATGTCCGACGTCCCTGATGAGTCGTACAAATAGGCCATCCTCCTCAAGCATCTCAAGGTGCCCAGAGCGCATAGGACACAGTCGTCATGATCGTGGACCAGTCACTACCCCGAGCTATGTGGCCGGCCGGCCGCGTAAGCAAAGTGATCACTGGTGCCGACGGAAAGGTCAGAGCGGCAGAAGTTCTTGTCCAGGGACGGACATACACCCGACCCGTGGCGAGGCTGATAGAGTTGCCAAGGCTCCCTGACTCCCTTGATGACGATCATGACCCACTGACTTTGTGAATTGCCCTACTCCCCATAACAGACATTGAGTAGTTGACAAGACGATTAATCTGTCTTTGCTTTATCTAATTAGGTGCGGACTAATTAGGAGGCGGCTGTTACAAAGGGTCAGATTAAACCGAATATATATATTTATTGCTTGAGATCCCTTGTATAATATTTGTATATCGTTTGATATCCCTCGTATATTCTTTGTATATATACACGGAATATCCCTTTACCTGGGTACAAACCAGACCATAATATTCGTTCTCCTATTGGACAGCGACCCCTAGGCGCCAACGACCATACCCCCAATGGCAAGTTCAAAGGCAACGCCAAGGCATGTCTCAACATGTCCAGGTTTGCGCAGTAATACGAGACAGAACTGAGGTTGGCACTAGATAATTCACCTTACGTATAAATACGGCGCAGGTGGATACAGCAGCACTTGGCAGAAAAACGTTGATGCATTCACCACGAGACAACGTGCCGTGAAGTGGGCAACTTTGCCTCTGAATAGAGCCTTGAGAACCGCGTGCGAATATATTGCTAAAGTGTCAGAGTTTAACGCAGTACCGTTGAGTTCGACTTATTCTAATGTGAAGTAATAGTCTATCATTTATAGTGTATCGTGCGGCTACCGTTCTTCAGTGACCAGCATTACCACCGGTTCGTCGTGTATATAGCTAGTGCACTTATCCAGGCTGGGCGGCCTAAACTCGTGCCCCCACCCGAGGAGTCCTAGACGAGAACCGTTGGATATGTACACCGGAGAACCTACACCGGCGACTGCAGAACCTTTTCTGGTTGGATTATATTGCTTTGGTACCGTGACTGCTGGAGCAGAGAACCGTCTACCCCACTATCGTGTGGGATCTACCCCCGTGAGGAGCATCCCTCGAGCCCGCCTCTAGGAGGAGGCTGGCTAGCTTTCATCCATGCTGTCGAGCATACTGGATTATAGCTGTTGCTTTGTCTACCGATCAAGGGAGTACTGCACTGGTTCCTGTATCTGGAACCTCGTTATTCCTCGTTGACCCAGACTTTGCACCCGAACATTCCTCTACCCTGCCGGCCTTACATCCGGAGGGAACCCCCCAGTGTCTCCAGCTGGTACTAGTGTGCCTTATGTAATTGCTATGCTACAGGTGGCGTCAGTTTAGACCCATCTTACTATTCTCATTGACTTACGCTCTTGACCTACTTTACGTGTGTTCTTCGCCTTACAAGCGCGAGTATAATTCTCAATCTGTAACCTAACGTTGCTTGCTCTGATAATAATAAATACCCTCTAAATAGAACTTTATGTGTCATTGCCGTATTCTTGTGTGGGTATTCACCATATATATTCATGTACTGTATGGCCAGTAATTAAAGTACATAACTAAGTAGTGGTTTAATAATACCATACTCTCAATACAGTCAGGGAATTGTACCCCTCAGTTACAGTTACTATCCGTATACTACTCCCTATCATGCTAATATGTCTATACAACTATCTACTATGTACTATGTTACTATCCTTTACTACTACCTATCATGCTAATGTCTATACTACTATCTGCTATGTTACTATCCTTATACTACTACCTATCATGCTAACATGTCTATACTACATCTCCTGCTGTTGATGCTCAGATTATGTCAAACTACTTAAAGGAAAACTCCAACATTTTGGGAAATCAGCTTATTTGCCATCTACCCTGGAGTTAAAAGGTATGTATCTTAACACTCCAACATTTTGGGAACCCTTGCGTTAGACAAGAAGATGCATACCTTTTTCTTCTGTGCATGCATTAGGAGTAGGAAGACGCGCACCGTTAGCCTAGCTTAGCGTCAGTCACTGTAAGTAGGTTCCTCCATTAGCCTAGTTCCCAACGTCTTCCTACTCCTACTGCATGCACAGAAGAAAAAGGTATGCATCTTCTTGTCTAACGCAAGGGTTCCCAAAATGTTGGAGTGTTAAGATACATACCTTTTTCTTCTCTGTGCATGCAGTAGGAGTAGGAAGACGCGCACCGTTGAATGAATGAATGAAAACTTTATTAACAGATTGCAGAATGGGTACAGTACAGTACGGCTCAATACATACAATTGTTAAGGGGATGCAGACCAGAGAAAGACTTTCGTCTTGTTTACATCAGGGTCCCCCATTTTCAATTCATCGTAACATATATGACATACAGATAGACAGTACTGCTACATCTATACATTTATGACATACCAGATTTGCAATTACAGTACTGTTTGTGATACAAAAAGAGTCCAGAAAGAAAAGAGTATATACATTAGGCGTAGAAACTGTACATTGGATTGGGTAGGTGGGGGTGGGGGGGGACTGTACATTGGAGGTGGTTGGGTGGGTGGGGGGGGGGGGTTGGGTAGGAGTGGGGGGGGGGGGGGGGGTTGGGTAGGAGGGGTGGGTGGGGGACACTGTACAACTGTACAAACAACACTGTACATTGGATTATTGACAAGACCATACTTGGTAATTTACTGTACATTGGAGGGGGTTGTGTTCGGACATTTACAGGGGCCAGTTTCGAGTTGCAGTCTCCCTTAGGTGTTTTTTGAGAGTGTTTTTGAAAGTGGGTAGTGATTCACATTCCTTTACAGCTTTGGGTAGGGCGTTCCACATTGATGTGGCATAATTGCGAAACGTGTTTAGTCCCTTGTTTGAGCCGAATCTGGGTTTAACATGATTTGTGGAGCTCCCTCTGGTGTTGTGATCGTGGTATTCACTGACCTTTGGGAAGTATTTTGTCATGTACATGGGTACCTTGTATCTTGTAGACCAGGCCCATTGCAAGTTGCTGTACTCTGTCGTCTACTCTAAGCCATCCTAGGTTGTCAAAGTGGGCAGGGGTGAGGTGGGTTCTAGGAGTAAGGTCAAGCAGTAGTCTGACCAGTTTGTTTTGAGATGTTTGTAATTTTGTTTTTAGCGCCTTTGAGGTGCTTTGGTACCATGAGGTGCAAGCATAGTCGTAGTACCCTTGAATGAGTGCTCCTGCTAGAGTCTTCAGGGTATTCTTGTTTACCAGTGAGGAGATCCGGTACAAGAATCGTGTTCGTTGGTTGACTTTTTTTATTACATTGGATGCCATTTTGTCACAGGAAAGATTTGCCTCTAGGATGGAACCCAGGTAGGTAATATCTTCTTTCCTTGTGACAATATTGTCACCCACTGTAACTGAGAAGCCGTCGGTCTTGCTGAGTTTGTTATTTGAACCGAAGAGAATGGACTCTGTTTTGCCCATGTGTAATGATAGTTTGTTATCAGCGAGCCATATGCAGATTTTGCCTAGTTCTGAGCTGAGGGTTTTTTCAACCTGTAACTTGTTCTTGTCAGAGACCAGCAGGGCTGAGTCGTCCGCAAACAGGAACAAGTTGCAGTCACAAGCTGACGACATGTCATTTGCATAAATTAGGAACAGTAGCGGACCTAGTATGCTTCCTTGTGGAACACCACAGTTTACTGTGAGGGGGGGGGATAGGGTACCGTTTACCTCCACCATCTGCTCTCTCCCCTCCAGGTAGGATTGCATCCAGCTCACTGATAGACTATCAAAACCAATTGCTTTTAGCTTGTCAATCAGAATGGTGTGATTGACAGTGTCGAAGGCCTTTTGTAGGTCCAGCATGACCATGCCGCAGTATTTGCCCGTGTCCACCTCTTGTTTGATGTGGTCGTTTAAATAGAGAAGGCATGTGTCAGTGGAGTGGGATGTTCTGAAGCCAGATTGGAATTCGTAGATTCGATTTTTTTCCGCAAGGTATTTTTCGACCTGTTCGTATACAATTTTTTCCATGACTTTCGAGATGGAGGTAAGGATAGAAACAGGGCGGTAGTTGCCTGGGTCTAATTTACTGCCTTTTTTGTGCAGAGGGGTCACTCTCGCAATTTTGAAGTCCTTGGGGAGCCTAGCTTAGCGTCAGTCGCTGGAAATAGGTTCCTCCATTAGCTTAGTTCCCAACGTCTTCCTACTCCTACTGCATGCACAGAAGAAAAAGGTATGTATCTTCTTGTCTAACTCCAGGGTTCCCAAAATGTTGGAGTGTTAAGATACATACCTTTCTCTTCTCTGTGCATGCAGTAGGAGTAGGAAGATGCGCACCGTTAGCCTACCTTAGTGTCAGTCACTGGAAGTAGGTTCCTCCATTAGACTAGTTCCCAACGTCTTCCTACTTCTACTGCATGCACAGAGAAGAAAAAGGTATGCATCTTCTTGTCTAACTCCAGGGTAGATGGCAAATAAGCTAATTTCCCAAAATGTTGGAGTGTTCCTTTAAGCCAGTGAGCTGTGGCTTAACAAAAAAACAAAAAGAAACACCACTTACAACACCTTTAAATAATGCCAATTCTATTAATTTTCAATCTATCTACTTCAAGATGATTAAGAATCACGTTTGCAGTGATCTAACAAGATAAAGAAAGCGCTGGATGGGATTTGTGTGAGATCTGTGGTCT
This sequence comes from Notolepis coatsorum, assembly GCF_963971535.1. Taxonomy (NCBI): domain Eukaryota; kingdom Metazoa; phylum Chordata; class Actinopteri; order Aulopiformes; family Paralepididae; genus Notolepis; species Notolepis coatsorum. The sequence goes on along the minus strand of NC_140169.1, from coordinate 157,586,639 downwards.
GTGTGTTCGGTCGGCCTAATCCACACACAAAGCCCACGAGAAGCTCATTATTGCCCGGGCCAGGCCTTTCTGAGCTTGTAGCGTTTTTGCATTAAAATAAAAAAAAACAGCCGAGCGCTTGTCTGTCAGCCTGCTCTGACAGCAGAGCCCAAATCAAGCTGTCAATTACCGGACGGTGTTTATGGAAATTACATGTTTGTTAACATGCTTGGGGAGAAATGTGCTCTCGGCTCCAGCAGCGTGAGCTCGCGTGGGGGGGGGGGGAGAGCGATTTTGCTCAGAAATCACCTTTCAGGTTGATCCTCATCAGATCGGAGACGCGGGAGGCATTTTTTAACGCGCGCCACAACCGAGACACACGTGACGACTAATGAGAAGGAGACGCGCTCCCAGCCAGAGAAACACAGACTCCTATGGGTGGTGTATATTAAGGGGAGACACTACAGGTGAATAGGGTAAAAAAATTAACTAATAGATATCACAATGAAAATTCCCCAGTTGATTACTTATATTAAGACAAGACTTTTTTGTATTACAAGTTTTCTGAAATTGTATGTTTAAATATGCAAATGAGGCATTATCTACTTAAATATGCACTAATTTGCATATAATTCCAGGACAGAAATCTGAACATTGGATAAAGCCATTTTCAAAATGATAGTTTCATTTTGTTGACATATTAGAGCCAAAGGTTATTACAGAGGGGATTTTGGATATCTCTTTTTATCACTCCATAAATCAGAAAATACTCCATTCAGTCCATTTTTATGGTAAAATTCCATATTTCGCCATGTTTTTAGGAATAAAATGTGATATAAATCTGGGTATGAATGCGATATCAACAAACCCTTCTGTAAATACCTTCAGAACATAGATATGAATAGAACTGGAAGTTTTGGTGTATGTGAGTGCTACTGAAGTGGAGATTTCTGGCTCAGAGTATGAGGAAAAACTCTTAAAACTCATTTTTGGGAAAACGCCTTCAAAGTTCTGTATTGTAAAATGCCATACTTTTTTTTTTGAAACAGATATTTACAAACACAATATCTAATCAAACCATTAGTAATAGACAACCTAAACACATGCCTGATAACTGAATAATAATAATAATGATGTTATTGAACTGAACATAACTACACACAGGCTACAAACAGTGTAGTACAGTGTAGTACCCCCTAATAGGCAAAAAATATTTAAATAGATATCACTATGAAACTTTCCCAGTTTGTTATGTACATATAAACTAAGAAAAAATATATTGCAAGTTTTCTGAAATGTATGTTTATATATGCAAATGAGGCACTTCCCCATTAAATATGTGCACATTTATGGATGCAATAAGGCAAAATGAAGTAAAATAAACAACTAAATGTGTGTTATTGACGTTTTATTGTCATTAGTTTCATAGAAGACATGTTTAGGAAGCAAAATATAACAAAATCTCAAAATCAACAAAAAAAGTATATTTGCCTATTCACCTGCAGTGTCTCGCCTTAAATGAATATATCAATACAGATTCATAATTAAATTCGACCCCACTTGGCTATTTGGAAAGATGAAAAAAATTAAAACATGGTCATATACTACCATGCACTCCTCCTATACTAGTATACTAATATGTCTTATGTCTATGCACTCAACACTGCAGCACCCAAGTTTCAACACTGTTTGATGATCATTGTTGTTACTCAGCTGATAGAGTTGTACCGTTCCTGCTGACTTGTCGTACAGAACTTGTAAGTCGCTTTGGATAAAAGCGTTCAGCTATACATGACAAAATGTAAATGTGAATGAAACAGTGCATATTTGGAGGTCAGCGGAAAGAGAGAGGCTTTTTAAAGAGGCCCTATTATGACCATTTCCCAGTTTTAATATTTTCATTTCCATGGTCTATTTGCAAACATGCAGGGGTGTGAAAAAGTACCCAGGAAATTATACTTAAGTGAAAGTATGGGTACCGTCTCAAAATCGTACTCAAGTAAAAGTCAGAGTATCTGGCTAAAAACACACTTGAGTAAACGTGGAAAAGTTTCTACTTTTAAATGTACTTAAGTACTCAAAAGTAAAAGTAAAAACGTTGTTTTATTCCGGGGCAGTGAAATGTTCCGTTTCGTCCTCTCCATCACTCATACTATCGTTTGTGGCCATCTTCTGTAGCTTGTCATTCTGACTGTCTATTCTTCTGATAGCAGGTGTTATGGAAAAAAAATAAAAAAATCTTTATTTATTTTTTATTTTTTTAAACCTATACAGATATTTTCCGATGTCACATTTTAATGCCGATATCGGCCGATAATATCGGACATCCCTACTTTAAATACATTCACAAGAACGCAACGTGAGAAAGGAAGCCCTGTCCACTCACTATCCGCCCCACGTAATGTTTATATCAATTTCCCCCGTTGATTTTCTATCACGCGGCGCGGAGCGAGAAGAAGAAGGCCTCGGTTTTTCCAGCATCCAAATGAAGGCCTGGATTGAGCCAATCGACACGCATGTCTCAGATCTCAGATGTCGAGCTCATCACAGACAAGGTAATTTCGCCGGAGAGCAATTACCTTTGTAATGTATTCCGAAAGTCGGGGGCCATTTTTCCCGCCCCCACCTAAAGGTGAGCCATTTTGACGGCATGTTTTGATTTTCAAGCAATTGTGCTTTTTTTCCCCCAGTCGGGGGATACGTCATGCCCTCCGCTATAAGGTCTCTACCCCCCCTCCTCCACACACACACACACCCCTCCCCACACACACACACACACACACACACCCCTCCCCCGCCCGACGACTCCCATATTTCACCTAACTTCAGTGGTGGGGGAGAGAGCTTCGTACCTAATCACTCCCGCGCACGAATCCTCCGAAGCCACGGAGTCCAGTTAGAGGCCCTGCGCTCGCTCCGCGCACGGCCGTGGAAATACGGTTAGCGTGTTTTATGAGGAAGAAACGTCTGCCGTGTGAGAGATACAAGACCCCCCCCCCCCTCCCCCGACGGAGCGGAGCCCTATCACCTGTCAAGCGTCCGACGACAATGCCCTCCGGAGGAACGTCACCGCGCGGTGAAACTGTCATCACACAATTACTCTCCCCCCCCCATTACTGCCCCCGCCGCGGCTCCGTGTAATGGCCGCCCGTGACGCACTTTACAATTCAGATTGTATTCTCTTCCCGCTCTCTCCGTTACCGGCACTTTGTAGAAACGCTGTCTGCACTCTAACGTTTTATGAAAAGATAAAGATCTCTCCCCCCCCCCCCCCCCCTCGTTTTGTCTCGCTCAGCTCAGAAGTTGTCAAACGTCGGCCCCCTGCGTCACTCTTTTGTTGGACCGGCGAGAGTGTTTATTTTGAGTGCACTATTGAGTACACTTGTTGATGTGTGTTTGTGGGGTGGGGGAGGGGGAGGGGGGGGTGAAAGTCAGGCAATTTGTCCAGTTATCTCTTACGGTTACGAGGAGCCGAGGAGTCCAGGCAGTCATCATGGAGCATCGTGAATATGGAGACAGCGCGGCACAGCGTAGCATCCAGCAGCACGCAATATCTATATATTCTCGGCCGCAAGTTCTGCAAATATTTCCAAAGGGTTCAAATACCCTCGGTGAACCTTCCGAATACCAGACGACCGCTCGACCTCCTGAGCCGCTGAGAATGGTAAAATGGTAAAATGGACTACATTTATATCGAAGCTTTTATCCATGTTGTGCCTCACTTCCACACGGTCAGACACAGACGACGGAGGCGACCGCGTGAGGTGCCGACCTGCTCATCGGGGGGGGAGCAGTTAGGGGGTTTGCGTAAGTGTCTCGCCCTCAAGGACACTTCCACACGCTGCCGGGAAGAGCCGGAATCGAACCTGGGAACCTTCAGATTACCAGACAACCAGCTCTACCTCCTCCTCCTGAAGCCACTGTATAACTTTGTAAAGAAGTTACGCGTAAAAACAAGGTAACAGCCCTGTACTACACTACACACGTGTGTAAATCTGTCGCAATGTTGTGTTTCAACCGAAGGTGCACAAACTGGAAACAACTATTCATTTACATTTCGTCGATGGCGGAAGAAAACCTCGTAACTACAAAAAAACCGAACTTTTCGGGACGGTGGAAAAGATTTGAGGGGACGAATAGAGTTACGAGGTTTAGACAGATGATCGGTTTAACGCTTGCCCATTGTTTAAACTTTGTAAAACCACACACACATATGGAGGATTTATAAAAATTTATATTTATAATTTATTTATAATTTATTTACAGCTGCTACCGGAGGAAGTCGGTAGTGTCCTGTGCCCCCCCCCACCACACGCAGTACAGCTGCTACCGGAGGAAGTCGGGGTAGTGTCCTGTGCCCCCCAGCCCGCCCCCACACACACACGCACACGGTGTCGTCACAAACCTTGGAGTAACCGGTCCAGAAGACGGCATAGTGTGTGCGCATCGACACCGCCGGCCGGCCGGGCCAGGGGGTGAACCAAACGGTCTGCTACGACTACGAAAGCAGATTGAGTTTAACAAGCCAGATGGTTGTAATTGTCTGATCAATCCAATGTTTGCCGCCTTTTATGCCCTTTATTACGGTTTGTTTTTCTTACATGTAATTTCCCCCACCGATTTTCCGTCCCCTTGGGGCGGCGCGTCCAGGACACTTCCGTGACCGGCCAGCGTTACCGCCAGCAGACCCCCCCTCCCCTCCGCGACCCGCCCGTCTGTCCTCTGGGCCGGGCCGGAACCTTCTGTGTGGAGGTGATCAGAGCGGCGCCTGGCGGCCATGCAGCCACGGTTTTTAGTGCGCGGCTCCAGCCTCTTCTGGCACAGTGCGGCATATGGCTAATGTCCCCCCCCCCCCCCCCCCCCCCCCGCGCGCGCACTCTGGAAGGCTTAGTCGGGGGCGTTTGTTTTTTCTTCTTTTTTCCCTTTTTTTATTCGCTTTTTCCAAAAGGCACAAAGTGGACGTTTTGACGAGTGTTTTGCTTTGGCTGGATCTCTTACCTTTCAATGGTTCGTAATTATATCCGGCTTTTCATTTCGGTATCACCTCCGGCGGTGTGTGACTACATGGGGGGTGAGGCCCTCGGGACTCGTTATAGGGAGGTCGCAGGTTCGAGCCCAGACCGGGGGGGGGGGGGGGGGGTGCTGTCGGAAAGTGGTGGCGTTAGGGAGGAGTAGTCTGGCGTCACTTTGGACCGCCCGCGAGGTCCACCCGTATAGGGATTTATCATTGGGGAAAATGGATTATCGGCTATTGTAGCAATTCTGCCTCATGAACATTGGAAAGCGTTCCATTTTTGCACAAAATGAGTTCCCTTCTTATCACTAACATTATTGTTCAAGCATTTCTGGTTGAAATATAATTCTGCGATTTATTCTTTACGATTAATTGCGAATATCTTCATGTTGAGCTATATATTGTGGATGAATACGCACAGAAAGGTACACCATGCAAATGTTAATGCTTTATTTGTTTTAAACGAGACAATTTAGAAATGGGCAAGGGGGAAATATGTTGCAATTTTGCAAGGTGGACCGGCCGGAAACAACAATGACGTAACCGTCTGTAGCTGAATTCAATGAATTTGAACCATTTATGAATTGCATTTTACACAGTTTTAGTTGAATAAAATTAGCTGATAGTTTAAAACTGTACGTATTGTATATTGTATGGTAACTCAGTTACTCTATTCTGCATCGAACATTGTACATATGTATATACTGAACACTGTGTCTACTACGTACGTGATTTCTATTTTTACTTCTATTTTTACATGCTATACTATTTTATTTGATTTCATACTTATCTTTTGTCTAGCACAGTCTCTGGAGCATAACAGAAAGAAGCATTTTGTATAAAAGTATTCTGTACTTCTGTATGACAACTATTAAATAAACTTGAAACTTGAAACTTGGAAGAGAAGGAGGTGAAGGTTGCAGAGAGAGGAGACGAGCCTCCAGTTGGACTTTTATTTATTCATTTTACATTTGATCACTCTCTGTATTTGCTCTCAACGGCAAATTAACAGCCTTCCGCGGGGTGGCTTTCAATTTCTCCTATAGGGAGCACTCTGGACATGGCGTAACAATACCCCTGTCACGGTGACAGGGACATCTTCACGGAGTGCCGTCCTTCGGTCTCTCCGCGCGGTCGTTATAAAGAACCCAGGGTGTCTCTCGTAAAAAGAGTTGCCGGTTCCCCATCGTTCCTGGGCAAATTCTCTTAATTGACGTCAGTCCTCGTCCTCTGAACCTCTCAGCTGCTGTGTATGTGCTGGCACCGCTGTGTGGCAGCCAGCAGGCCCATGCTTCACCCCCGCGTTGGGTGCTATTATCACACGCTGGCAACGCAGCTGGCAAGCTACCCTCTACATTGTACATTGTACTGGTCTCGCTCCGGCCTACATTGAGGAACTCTTGGTCCAACCCGTCAGCTCCAGGTCCCTCAGATCAAATGACCAACTGTGTCGTCTGAGGGTCCTGTGGGTCAAACTAGTGACAAAGGGCTTCCGGGCCTTTGCAGTGATGGCACTGTGGAATAAATTCCCTCTCAACATCAAGTCTGCCGACACCGTACAGACATTCAAGGCCTTGCTTAAAACCCACCTTTCCGCTCTGGATGATCACTGAGTTACTTTGTTGTGTTGTGTGTGTGAGGTGTTCTTATGTTCTCTGTTTGTCCATCTGCCTGGTTCCCTGTTTTCTTTGTCCTGTCCATTTATTTGTATTATTGTTTCCCCCCTGGCTGCGCCCCGGACCGATGTAAAAGTTGGCTGGGGGGGGCGCATTATAAATGCAAATATCATATCATATCATATCATACAAGAAAGCATCGTAGTTATTACGGTACTAGCGACCATTTAGCAATGCGGCCGGAAAGCTTCTTTGACACAGCTGCATAACTTTGTAACACCAACATACACGTAAACAAGGTAACAACCCTGCAAGTACATTTAAATTTAGTCCTTTGACATCACAGTCCCTGAACTCTTTTATCCAAAGCGACCTACAAGATCTGTACGACAAGTTAGCGGGAAGGGTCCAACTTATTCAGCCGAGTAACAATGTTCATCAAACAGTGCTGACGCTTGAGTGCTACAGTGTTGAGTGCATAGTAATAGAGACATGTTAGTATAGTAGGAAGAGTGCATGATAGTATAAGACAGTAAGAAGTACCCAGGTGTACACACGTGTGTCCACACGAGATCTGTTGCAATTTTGTCTTTCAAACCGAAGGTGCACGAACTAGAAACAACTAGTAAAAGGGGGGAAATTGTACTTTGGGGTAATTGCGACCATTTTGGCAGTATGGTCGGAAAGTAAGAAAGTTCAAAGAAAGTTATAAGGCATGACCGCTTACGTGAGACGCGGAGGTACATTGTCGAGAAAAACGCATATATATATATAACTCTGACTTGGACGGACGAATCTAACGGCATTGTTATATTCCACCTGTAGCACCGGCGTGCATCCGTCTTTCAATCACAACTTAATTGTTGTTCCCCCTATTACAGATGTGAGGAGGTTAATTCTTCACGTTTGGAACCCGCGGTCTGGCTTTTGTCACGTCTCCCTTTTCTCCTGGTAAGTGAGACACTTTTGTTTCTTTTCTTAGGTGTGTAATGAGCTGGAGAGACACTCAGCCGGGCTCGATCAGAAAGAGCTAATCTGGCTATATTGTTTGACAAGTGTGTTCCGTGCAGCTCGGAGCGAGATGTAATATAAGAATAATTATGCCAATTCCTGAGAACAGTATGGGGGCATGTGTGAGAGAAGCGTTTTGTATTTCCACAGGTTAAATGTAATGGCCACTCTCAACAAAGCCCCCCGAACTTCACGTTTTTTTACGAGCGAGTTTTCCTCATACACAACTCAGAAACCCCTAAGAACCCATCTCGTGTAGAATCGAGGCTGAAATATCACTGTTGCTGTAAAACCCTGCAGAATCAGAACCCGGCGCCGGTCAGCCGGTCACTGCAGCACACCGGGTACCTAATCTTCAACCCTTTCACTGCCGCACTACCAAATGGTTAATCCTTTCACTGCGACAATACGGAAGGTTAACCCTTTCACTGCCACACGACAAAGGGTAAACCCTTTCACTACCACACTACAGAAGGTTAACCCTTTACTATCACACTACAGACAGTAAGGGCTACACTGTAAAAACTGGGATTGGGGTAAATTAGTATTTATTAGTAACCTATATGTAGCATCCTGAAAATATGGCTATTATTCAGAAGTGCTGACTTGCCTTTTATCTCCCCTTTGTGCACAAAGACATGTTGACTAGTTTCCATTGATATTCTCACGAACAATGACGCGGGCTCCTCCTTCTTCTACCGGCTGAAATATGGATTATAAACGGCATTACTGGATCCATATCTACCATCCTTTTCCCTGTGTGACTAGTTGGCGGTACCAGCAGGGGGCGGTGGCAGGCAGAGAGTGTCCGAGAGAGATGGGAAGGAAATAAATGGAGGCGGAAGAGGGGAGACGAGCCTCTTCGAGTCGGGACGTTGTTGTGAACAGACGTGTCTCGGGGAGCCCCGTTGTGAAGCACGGGCGGACGAACTGAACTTGAGCATGTGACGGGTTATCCTATGAAAGTAAACGTAGTGGAGCATTGCATGCTTTCCCTACTGAATACCCTAGCGATACAACAAGTTTTCCTAGAAGAAATGCGGTATCGCCCTGAGGGGTTTAAGTTAAAGTTATTCCCTCTAGCGAGGTGCCCCCGCCAGCGTGGCGTGAAGAGGACCGGTGTTTAGAGGCACCCTGCGTTATCATATATCCCGGCTAGCAGGAGGGCTGTTTGGGGACCCAGAGTGTAGCTGCAGTGTTAGTGAGGGCAAGTTTAGGTATGCACGTCGACCCAGCACCAGCTGTCTACAACCAGTCTGCTCCGGCTGTCTACAACCAGATCTGCACCAGGCTGTCTTCAGAGCACGGGAGTTCGTCCCGACCAACAGAGGTCGCCATCACCCAGCACACGCTCTCAGCCCAGCACTGCCCCTCTGCTCCAGCCCCGCCTGCTAGCGCCCACACCGAGAGCGTTCGACGCCATCTTGCTATCCGGACGACGGTGGCGCGGCGAGGCCGCCATCTTGGTAGAGTACATTAGGGCTTCGGTGCCCAGGATTCTATTGCACGTTACACAGTGTGGTGCGGCCTGCGGGCGAAGCTAACGTTGCTAACTACAGTTCCTAGGGGTACCCCATCAACAATATATGCCGGCATTAGCATAGGACTTTTGTTAGGTATTTGTGGGCCCACATTTTTTATTTCCTTTGAGTGTGATAACGTGTTTGGTTCTTTAATAATATTTTCCCATCTCATTAACCCTTTCCCTGTGGGGAGGTTACAGACCTGGTGCATCATAAGTAAAGCCCAGAGAGGTATTATTCTCACCATATAATTAAAGCCTGTTAGAGGTATTATACATGGTACTGACCCAGACGTGGGCGATGAGTCAAATGCATTAAAGTATATTATTCCTGGCACTAACACAGAGGTGTGTGTAGAATATAGTTAGACATAAGGTATTGAGTTACAAATTGGGTAATAGTAAGATTCCATTCTATTCGACCCAGTGCTTTTAACTCTTTGTAACTGACCAGTATAATTAGTATTAAAGAATTAGATGGGAGTTCTGTGTGCGTGTCCATTCATGAGCCGCTTAACAACTCTTTTGGTGTGGGTAACGTTAATACAATTAACCCCTTCCTATTCCACCTTTCCCTTGTTATTGTAAGGTTTCTAGTGTCACTGAGGGAGGGTACTGTTTGCGGGGGGAACCAGGGTATTTATTTACAATTCAGTCACTAGGTGTGGGAGGGTTTGAAGGAGTAATTGGGGGAAGTGGGAGCGTGTTGGGGAGTACTGCGACCGCCCTGCTGCAGGGGAGGAAGACCAGAGTACCAGACCAGGTTGGTAAATCCCGGGCCCCATCCACTCACACTACCAGCCTCCAGTTGAAGCTCCAGACTCAAAGACGGAGGTGCAGTCAGACAGAGCTCTACTGTGTCTCGCTACCCAGTGATTGTGCCCACCCGTTCCCACGAAGCAGGGATAATCCACCCTGCTACATATACATAATAAAAAAGACTGTGCCGTTTGAAATCGAATTGAGCTGAATTCAATCTATTTGAACCATTTCTGAATAGCATTTTACACAGTTTTAGTTGAATAGAATTAGCTGATAGTTTAAAAGTGACGAGAGGACGCCTCCGTTTTTACCGTGATACGCGGAAGAGAAGGAGAGAGAGGAGACGAGCCTCCAGTTTGGACTTTTATTTATTTATTTTACATTTGATCACTCTCTGTATTTGTTCTCAATGGCAAATTAACAGCCTTCCGGCGAGGTGGCTTTCAATTTCTCCTCCGAAAAAAGACAAGGGCTTAAATCCCCGTACTAACGGCCTGAATTTACTACTATTCTATTTTTCACGCGACAGAATCAATACCGGGGTGGGCTCAAGTAGAGAGGATAAAAATTTATGGTATCTTGCAATTTAATGGTTGAAAAGATGCAATTTGAAAGATCATAAATTGTGAAGGAGCTCACGCTCCATTGCCCTTGATTCAGTGCTTGCTGTTAGAACTTGATTTGCGAGTGTCTGCAAAGTGTGATTAACGAGGCGATGAGCGCGCGCAGCGGCACACAGTGCGGCACTCCTAATGCTCTTAATTAGAATAAATAAAATAAATTGACTGCAGCTCTATGAAAACTCTGTAATGGTGTAAAAAAAATATTTAAATCAAAGAACGTCATCCGTCAGCCACGAGAATTTTTTGTCCCCCCCCCCCTAAAATTCCGCGGGAGAGAGACAGGAGGGTCTGGCCAGGGTGGGCCAGGGGTATTGTTTAGTTGACTGGTAACCAGAAGTGTGGGGGGGGGGGGCTTTTATACTGAAGGCATCGGGCTGGGGTGTGGGGGGGGGGGGGAGTGGTTTGTTAATGCATGAAATAGCATTTCAGGCTGATAAACGGTCTGCAGAGAGGGGGTCAGGCCTTCCTCTCTTTGTGTTTTTCGTGAAGGCTTATTGTCTGGAATAACATTTAAACGGGGGAGAGATATATTCTGGCTCACATATTCTCGTGCTTTTCTTGGGGGGGAAAAGTGTGATGTCATAGAGGTGTCCAACACTCAATAATAATGGCTAGATGGTAAATGGTGCATTTATATAGCAGCTTTTATCCAAAGCGCTTTACAATTTGTTCCTCACATTTTTACCCCGTTCACTCACACGTTCACACACCGACGGCGGAGGCGACCGTGCGAGGTGCCGACCTGCTCATCGGGAGAAATTAGGGGTTAGTAAGTGTCTTGCTCAAGGACACTTCGACACGTTGCCCGGGAGGAGCGGGAATCGAACCGGGAACCTCCGGACAACTGCTCTACCTCTCGAGCCCCACTGTCTATTATTATTACTATTATAATAATAATAATACATTTTATTTATATTGCACTTCACATTTGACAATCTCAAAGTGCTACAGGTTAAAAACATTTAATGCGACAGATAAAAAAGAAGCGTATCAGGAATCGCCCCTACATTCTCCACATTCTGACAGTAGCAGGGACGTGCACAGGACTTTAGAGGGGCAGGTGCTCAAAGGCTGAAAAGGGCACTATACCTGTGTGTGTTTTAACTTGCGTGCTACGCGCGCTCGATTTTTAAAGGCCATTTTCGGGCGGGGGGGGGGCCCTTTTTATGTTTTTTGGGGGGTTTTGGTGATCAAATATTGAATATTGAACTATAATAATCAGTGCAGGAGCTCACTTCCTTGAAAGACACTTTTATCACTGACTTAAAAGGCCCATGCATCTCCATAAATGTTCAGGGGGGAGGGAATAAGTGCTTACCCTACAGACCCCAAGAAGTGCTGTATATTCTGTATTGTTTAATATAAATGGATTTTTTTATTCCAATCCCGATTTGTATTTGAGATTCCCAAATCCCATCGGACTTGACTTCTTCGTGTCCCTCAATGAGTGTAATACCAGCATTCAACTGTATGCGCCACAGCGGTTTCTATCATCATCACCCACGCTATGCATAAAATATATAGGTCCGTGGAGAGGCACGCTGAGGAGGCCGTGCAAACTGCAATGGAATATGGGGCATCTCTCTCTCTTTACCTAATATTTTGATTCTATCCTGACATTTTTCAGTTGGAAGGGCAGTCTATATGCGTAACGGTAAAAAAATATATATATTTTTTAATTTTTTTTTCAAAAATGGCACTTTTTTTACGGGGCTCAAAAAGGCAGGTGCTCAAGCACCCCTTGGGCTCTATGTGTGCACGTGCCTGGACAGTAGTGTCCCCGGGCCCTTGTTTCTGCCTCAGTGCTCCCTATTGAACCACTCTACAACAGCACCCGGGTCAGGGCTCGAACCCGCAACCTTCCCAGAGGCCCTCACCCCATGTAGTCACGCCACCGGAAGTGATACTGAAACGAAAAGCCGGATATAATTACAAACCATTTAAAAGGACACAGGATCCAGCCAAAGAAAAACGCTCATCACTCAAACACCTAAAATGATGGGGCGAAAGTGGCTCGGGAGGTAGAGCAGTCGTAGAGCCGTCGGCTGGTTCGATTCCCGCTCCTCCCGGGAAGCGTGTCGATGTGTCCTTGAGCAAGACACTTAACCCCTAATTGCTCCCAATGAGCAGTTTGGCACCTTGCATGGTCGCCTCCGCCGTCGGTGTGTGAATGTGTGAGTGAATGGGTAAAATGTGAGTAACAAATTGTAAAGCGCTTTGGATAAAAAGCGCTGTATAAAAAAGCAGCCATTTAGTAGTAGTAATAGTAGTAGTTTATTCAGTCACCATCTCACACAATACAATATGCACAATCATTTAACAATATTTGATTTTTTAGGGCGGCTAAGTGGCGCAGTGGGCAAGGCGCTCACCACTAACGCAGGAGATGCTGGGTTCGAGCCCAGCTCTCGGTGTTGCTTCCGGCTTGGCTGGTCGTTCATACTAATACAATTGGCAGTATTAGCGGGTGGGAAAGCCGGTGGGTGGGGATCGGACGTTGTGGACAGCGACTCCTACAGGTCGGTTGGTGCGCCTGTACAGCAGAATCAGGAAGTATCGGGGGCAGCGTGAGCCTCCCACGCGTTACTCCTCGCCACTGAGAGATCGCGCTGTGCAGGTGAAAAGATGCGACAGCTGCCTCCTCGAGTACCGGAGGGGACACGTGATGCAAGGCTTGGTCATCACTGCAGCCGACCAGTGGGAGGCATAGTCTAACAGCGTTCGAGACAGGGAAGGGTAGAATTGGATAATACGAAATTGGGATGGGAGAAAAAATTTAAAATGGGGAGAAAAAGTAGAGAAAAAAAAAAGATTTGATTTTACAGTGACTGAAAGGGGACAAACTGAAGCATAGTGCTTATACATGCCTGTCCTATATTCCTAACAAAATCACCATTTACCATCCACATTCTGCCTTTTGGAAAAATGTGAATTAAAAAAAGGAATATCTAAAAAATAAAAAATAAAGCATCCACAGTCCGTGGTGTCTCTCAGGGGGTCGCTGGAGAGCGTTCCGATCTTCTCCGAACGGTACGGAGCTCCTCGGTCCTCCCTGATCTATTTTCAATCTTTCAAAATGTTCTTATGTACCCCAGTTGCTATCGCATGCACTTATTTGTGTTTCATTACACATATGAGTGCAATGCTTACCAACTGTTTCACCTGTTTTACTGCAACACTACTATCACCGACATCTAAGAAGGGAGATCCCCCCCCTTGAACGGCCCTTCTAAGGTTTCTCTCCTCCACATTGCCTGTGGTGCTTTTTTTCCCTATTGCTAGGTTTTTAGTGAGTTTTTCCTTACCTTCGCGTGGGGTCTGTCTGGGAGTGTTGCATTCATTTATTTAAAAAAATAAATTGGACTCCATGGTGTTTTTGGTTTGTCCTCGATTTATTGTGATGTTTCTTCTTGACTTGTTTAAAGAAGACGTGTCCGGCCCCATGGGGACATTACCGTGTGTTGTCGGGCCTTACAAATACATTTGATTTGATTTGATCTGATCTCCCACGGTACGGAGAGCTCCTCGGTCCTCCTGCCTGGTCTCTCCTCACGGTACAGAGAGCTCCATGGTCCTCCTGCCTGGTCTCTCCTCACGGTACGGAGAGCTCCTCGGTCCTGCCTGATCTCTCCTCACGGTACAGAGAGCTCCTCGGTCCTGCCTGATCTCTCCTCACGGTACAGAGAGCTCCTCGGTCCTCCTGCCTGGTCTCTCCTCACGGTACGGAGAGCTCCTCGGTCCTGCCTGATCTCGGTCGTGGGAGGTTTTAGAAGAGGGTCATGAATGAATGAATGAATGAATGAATGAATGAATGAATGATGAATGAATGATGAATGAATGATGAATGAATGAATGAATGAATGAATGAATGAATGAATGAATGAATGAATGAATGAATGAATGAATGAATGAATGAATGAATGAATGAATGAATGAATGAAAACTTTATTTACCAGATTGCAGAATGGGTACAATACAGTACGGCTCAATACACACAATTGTTAAGGGGATGCAGACCAGAGAAAGACTTTCGTCTTGTTTACATCAGGGTCCCCCATTTTCAATTCATAATGACATTTCATGAGGTTTTTAGAAGAGGGTCATCAAAGAGAAGTCGCCTATTCTCGGTCCTTGCCCCACAATGGTGGAAGGAACTTCCCACCACAGTTAGGACAGCCGAAACCCGTCCAATCTTTCGCCGTCGACTAAAGACGCACTTCTTTAACCATTATCTGAAATGAAATAAACATTTTAAACTCTAACCCTAACTAACCTTACTGTCATGCACTTGTCCTAATAAACTAACCTACACTGTAGCACTCAACACTTTGATGATCATTGTTACTCAGCTGATAAGAGTTGTGCCCTTCCTGATGACTTGTCGTGCAGAACTTGTAAGTCGCTTTGGATAAAAGCATCAGCTAAATGACTAAATGTAAATGTAAAATGTAAATGTTTTAGAGAGTTGGTGGTTCCAGAGCGGGGGTTCCTTGAGGTTGCTATGGATACACTGTGCTCAGTTTACATCGTGTAATTTGTTTTGATTCTATTTTGTAGACCAGTCGTGTCATCTGCTGGGTAAATGGTAAATGGCTGCTTTTTTATATAGCAGCTTTTATCCAAAGAGCTTTACAATTTGTTCCTCACATTTTACCCATTCACTCACACATTCACACACCGACGGCAGAGGTGTCATGCAAGGTGCCAACCTGCTCATCGGGAGCAATTAGGGGTCAAGTGTCTTGCTCAAGGACACATCGACACACTGCCCGGGAGGAGTGGGAATCGAACCGGGAACCTCCGGATTGCCAGACGACTGCTCTACCTCCCGAGCCACTGTCGGGTTAACTAAAGCCCTGCATTGATTCTCTCGATACGTCTCCTGTGGGGCTGGTTAGAATCAATTAGCTACAAGTAATTGGGCAACCAAATTAGTAAGTATTGATATTTTCATCTTTCTTCATTAATAGTCAATGACTCAAAGGTTTATGTCATGTTGTCACTTTTTTTTTTTTTTTTTTTTTTTTTACACATCCTCAGAAGCGAGACTGCATCGTCTGTTTGATGATCTGAGATAACAACAACAACAATTGTTTCGAGCTAAAGAACTACATCAATAACAACATGGGAAATGTAACAGGAACTCTTTGTTTAGTCGCTGTAGATGGGGCCCGTTTATTAAAGGTGTAAGTGGTATTTATTGGTTCAAATCATTTAAATATCTCATATGTTGACTCATTATGACAGAGTGCTTGGTCAGTAACATACACTGTAAAAAATTTATGTTTTTTTCACGCGAAATTCACTGTATTATTTTACAGATTACTTTTGTTTTTCTACTTTAAGTGTAAATGCCATAAAAATACAGTAAATTACCTTTTATCAAAATATTAACCATTAAATAAAGGTTGTAATCTGTAAATGTATTTGATTTTACTGTAATTTGACAGTAAGTATTTGTCAACCATTGATGCCAGACATTTACCGTTTTCTTGCAGCTTTTTTCTTACAGTGTAGGTCTCTCAGTCCCTCCTGCTCTGCAGTAAACAGCCATCACTGATATATAGTGTCTGGTCAGTAACATGGGTCTCCCAGTCCCTCCGCTCTGCAGTAAACAGCCATCACTAATATATAGAGTGTCTGGTCAGTAACATGGGTCTCCCAGTCCCTCCGCTCTGCAGTAAACAGAAAACACATTTCCTGGTATCCTGTTCCCACTTTATCCAATCAGGAGAGAGAACCCTAGATATTTGTTTACTTATTTCAAGAAATCCTGCCAAACCAAATTGGCAAACTGCACTGACAAACAGATTATTTTACTTGTTTCAAGCATTATTATTTGCTTAAAGTTTGTATTTCTTCCATTTTTGCAGTGTGGAGTTCTCGCTCCTGATTGTATAAGGTGGGAACAGGATACCAATACATGTATTTTGTGTTTACTGCAGAGCGGAGGGACTGGAGACCCATGTTACTGACCAGACACTCTATATCAGTGATGGCTGTTTACTGCAGAGTGGAGGGACTGGGAGACTCATGTTACTGACCAGACACTCTATATCAGTGATGGCTGTTTACTGCAGAGCAGGAGGGACTGGGAGACCCATGTTACTGACCAGACACTCTATATCAGTGATGGCTGTTTACGGCAGAGCAGGAGGGACTGGGAGACCCATGTTACTGACCAGACACTCTATATCAGTGATGGCTGTTTACTGCAGAGTGGAGGGACTGGGAGATCCATGTTACTGACCAGACACTCTGTATCAGTGATGGCTGTTTACTGCAGAGTGGAGGGACTGGGAGACCCATGTTACTGACCAGACACTCTGTATCAGTGATGGCTGTTTACTGCAGAGTGGAGGGACTGGGAGACCCATGTTACTGACCAGACACTCTGTATCAGTGATGGCTCCCCCTCTGCTCAGCCATAGAATAAAATAAAACAAGATAAAATAACACTAAGATGACTATATACAATTCTAACAAAGTGTGAAGATAACAGGATGTGCAGTATGCCGATATTACACTATATCTATTACATACAATACATTTTCTGTGAATGGGTCTGATTTGACAACAGGAGGGTTAATTGCGTGTCGCTGTGAAACTGGTCCTCCACTGGGAACTAATAAGTGGTTCCCGAGGAGACCATGAACTGTACATGAACTGCAGGAAACGTTCCTTCACAGCCCCCTCCCTCGATCCCCCTCCCTCGATCGCCCCCCCCCCCCCCCCCCCCCCCCCTCTCATTATTCTAATCACCTCTCTGAATTAGACCCGCCATCGCTGCGCCACAGTTACCGTCGGAGGATACTTTTCTTGTGTGTAACTTTAGCAAAATATGAATTAAAGATGAAACCGCTCCTTCCTCATAATAAGTTATTCCATTAAGTAAATGTTAAATGGTTTTCAAATAATCAGTAATTACTCGATTTCCATTGAATCTGAAAGTGATGAATCTTCACGTGAGGTGCAGTTATGTTTTCTTTTGAGGGGGGGGGGGGGTTAATTAATAGGACTGACGATTGACACGAAGTCCAAATCCGGAGCAAACAGGCGACGCTTCTACAAGAGGCAGCAGTCTGATCCTGCGATGAGGAGCACGTTCAGCCACAGACTCATACCCCCCCGACACTCCACTAAATGGTAAATGGGCTGCATTTTATATACAGCAGCTTTTATCCAAAGTACATTACAATTTGTTCCTCACATTCACACACTGACGGCTCATCAGGAGCAATTAGGGGTTTAGGTGTCTCGCTCAGGGACATGCTGCCAGGAGGAGTGGGAATCGAACCGGGAACCTTTCCCATTACCAGACGACCACTCTACCTCCTGAACCACTGTCGCACCCCCACTAGGCTGGTAAAGATATGCCTCCTAAAATGTCTAAACGGAAGTACAGGAAGTACAGGCTACAGGCTTTCCGGTTTCGACAAAACAATTATAGAAACGTGTGAAGTGCACAATATTTCCTCGTTTGAGCCACTGCCACGGCTTTGCCTGAAGAATTTACTACATGACCGGGACGTTCTAGCTTGTTTGCCGACAGGATTCGGGGGAAAGTTTGGTTAGTTCGGAGGCATCTTCCAGGGGAAGTACATACACCGGAAATTCTACCCCATAGACACTTTCGGCCGTAGTTCTTTACCAGGCTTTATCTCACGGAGATAAAACTGGGAACGAGGTTACACCCCCCACCAACCGCCTCTGCTGGTCCTAAGTGGCCGGCGGCCATTCGGCTCCACGACCGCGTGCAGGGACCACTGCCAGCAGCAGGAGAACTAACAGGGACCACTGCCAGCAGCAGGAGAACTAACAGGGACCACTGCCAGCAGCAGGAGAACTAACAGGGACCACTGCCAGCAGCAGGAGAACTAACAGGGACCACTGCCAGCAGCTACAGAACTAACAGGGACCACTGCCAGCAGCTACAGAACTAACAGGGACCACTGCCAGCAGCAGGAGAACTAACAGGGGCCGGGTCAATATCACCATAGAGTGCCTTTCAACCCTCACAATACTCAGACATTTTAATCTTAATTTCCCATTCCATTTATGTCTTATCATAAATAGTAGATACTGAAGTTGTAGAAATATATATAAGCTGAGCTCCCACACATATTTTCAGATAATTATGGGCATATATTCAAAGAATACACCATGAGATATGTCCACCCTGTCATGGACATAATACATTACTGTTAAATATGTTTTCATTGCAATATTAAGATGAAAATTACTTTTTCAGAAAGGTATGATGTCCCTTTCCTGAACAGGGTTATTTGTTTGCTTTAAATTATAAATCAATAAAAGATTTTATGTAAACCACCTGTTTTTAAAAGAAACACATACAATTGGCACATATATATTTTATAATTAGGAGAAAACTGTGATATTTGGATGCAGTTTTTTATTTGCATATTATTGCCCCCCACTTAGCTATTGAACACACTAGATTATTTAAACAGATATCTCACAGTATGATTGAATTATTATTAAAAACTATCAAGATGACAGGGTGGACCAGTGCATGACAGGGTGGACCAGCACATGACAGGGTGGACACATAAAGCAGAACACACAAAGCATCACAACATTTGAAAATGAAACATTTATTCAACTTTGAAA
This sequence comes from Notolepis coatsorum, assembly GCF_963971535.1. Taxonomy (NCBI): domain Eukaryota; kingdom Metazoa; phylum Chordata; class Actinopteri; order Aulopiformes; family Paralepididae; genus Notolepis; species Notolepis coatsorum. The sequence goes on along the minus strand of NC_140169.1, from coordinate 157,567,481 downwards.
ATGGGTACATTCTCAATCTATTTGAAATAAATAATTGACTATAGAACATACCACACGCCATAGAACATACCATAGAACATATCACATACCATAGAACATACCACACACCTTAGAACATACCACATACCATAGAACATAGCACATACCATCGCATAGAACATACCACACACCATAGAACATACCATAGAACATATCACGTACCATAGAACATACCACACACCATAGAACATACCATAGAACATATCACATACCATAGAACATACCACACACCATAGAACATACCATAGAACATACCACAGATTATACCACATACCATAGAACATACCACATACCATAGAATATACCACACACACCATAGAACATACCACATACCATAGAACATACCACATACCATAGAATATACCACATACCATAGAATATACCACATAACATAGAACATACCACATACCATAGAATATACGACATACCATAGAATATACCATAGAACATACCACATACCATAGAATATACCACATACCATAGAACATACCACATACCATAGAACATACCACACACCATAGAACATACCACATACCATAGAACATACCATAGAATATACCATAGAATATACCACTCTCTGAAGGATCTCTCCTCTCATCGGTCTCGGCATGACCAATGTCCCTCTTAGGACAAGTCCATTTAGCTCTGACAGCTCTGATTTCACTGGGACATACGGTCTCACCTCGATAGGCACCTCGGCTAGGTGTTCAGGCCATCCGTTTTTGATGAGTCTGGCGACTGACAGCAGTTCGGCGTCAGCTGCTGTGGCCGCTCTGATCTCGTCCATCTTGCTTGCGGACGCTGGGATCCCCTCCATTACACTAGCCAAATAGCATGCCACCTCACGCTGTGTGTCCAAGTCTGCACCTATGTTGGCCATTGGGCTGCGTGACAGAGTATCTGCGACGACCAGAGTCTTTCCAGGAGCATACTCTGCCACCGGATTGAACCTCATGAGTCTCATGAGGAGTCGCTGGCATCGGAGAGGCACATTGTCCAGGCTGCGAGTGTTAATGAGAGGTACAAGGGGCTTGTGGTCAGTTATTAGCTTGAACTGGCCCAGGCTACTGAGGTACCGGTCGAACCTCTTGCACGCCCACACGCCCGCCAGACCTTTTTCAATCTGGGCGTAGCGCGTTTCTGCTTTCTGTGAGGCATCTTGAGCAGTAGGCCACAGGTTTCCACTGCTCGCCATGAAGTTGAAGTAGCACGCCCCCTAACCCGTAACTGCTTGCGTCGGCAGACACGGCGGTGGGCTTGCTCATGTCGTAGAAGCCGAGTACTGGTGCTGTGGTCAACAGCTCTTTGATCCTCTGAAAAGCTGTTTGCTGGGCATGATTCCATGCCCATGCATTCTTGTGCTTCAGGAGCTCATACAGCGGCTGTCCTGTTGAGAGGTCTGGGACGTACTTGCTGAGATAATTCACCATTCCCAGCACCCTCCTCAGCTCCTGCACATCTGTTGGCGGCGCCAGCTGCCGGATAGCCTCCACTTTCGCTGGGTGAGGCCGGATCCCGGACTGGTCGATGATGTGCCCAAGAAACCGTAGCTGACTTTGCTTGATGGAGCACTTTTCTCGATTCAGCTTCAGCCGTCTCTATGTGCTGCATCACCTTCAGGCGACTGTCATGCTCTTGTTCTGTGGCCCCATAGACGTGAATGTCTTCCATAAAGATCTCGACGCCCTCTAACCCGTCCAGAGTCTCCATCATCTTCCTCTGGACGATTTAAGGCACGCTTGTGATTCGGAATGGCAGTCGCTTGAAGTTGAACCTGCCAAACATCGAGTGACGTGAAGACTGTGGCCCCGCTTAGCTTTGCTGTGATCTCGTCGGTAGTGGGCAGGGTGTACTGTTCTCTTTTAACAGCCTCGTTCAGCCTCTTGAGATCCACACAGATGCTGGCTTTGCCTGTGCTCTTCAGGACCGGCACCATGGGTGCACACCAATCGGTAGGCTGTGTCACCCTCTCGATGATGTCGTTCCCCTCCATCCTCTGGAGCTCCTCCTTGACCTTCTGCAGCATAGGGAGAGGTACACGTTGCGCTGTGTATACAGTGTACGGCTGGGCGCCATCTTTCAGCAGTATTCTTACCGGTTCAGTTTGTAATGTACCATGCCTGCCTGCAAATATAAATTTTTCCCGCTGCTGCTCACCGTTTCCTCCACTCTTCTCACTAAATTCATTTTCACTGACATTGGCCTGCTGAGTAGGTTGTTTACTGTAGGCCCCCGGATGACATAAGTTGTGAGTGGGTGTGTCTTACCCTTGTAGGTCACAGTGCTCTGGATCTGTCCTATGCACTGCAGCTCGCCACCTGGGCTGTCCAGTGGTATTTTCGCAGGCTCCAGCGGTCTGTTTGGCATGAGTGAGTGGTAGGTCTCCTCACGAAAGATGCTCACATCCGCCCCAGTGTCGATTTTGAACTTGACCGGTGTGGAACCCATCAACACCTTGACGGCCCACTTCTTTGGTGACCCACCTGCTTTACTCACTTCCCCCATGTAGTACCCATCTTCTGACCCGGAGTCCTGCTGTTGTTCCTGCACTTTTTTTTGTTCTCTGACCTCACATACTGCTTTCCTATTCCTACACACTTTGCTCCAGTGCCCTACTTTGTCGCAGGTATTACATGTGGACTTTTTAGCTGGACAGTTCTCATCTCTACTGTGCCACGCTCTCCCACATTGTCTACATTGTCCTCTGTCGCCCCCTTGTGGCTTACCCTGGCGGCCATTGCCTTTGTAGCGCTTGCTGCGAGTGACCTTGTGTATCGGCCGGCCTCCGGCTGTCTCTCCTTGCATGCTGATCTGCGAAGCAACCTCTTCAGACTGCCTGACCGTCTCTATGGTCAGCGCGAGTGTCAAGTCCCTTGTCAGCTGCAACTTACGGGAGACTTCTTTGTCGATGATTCCAACGACGATTCTGTCACGGATGTTCTCATCCTTGCTCGCGCCAAAATCACAATGCACAGCCAGTTCATACAAAGCCCTAATAAAAGTCTCTGCGTTTTCTCCTGCTTTCTGCACTCGTTGATGGAAACATGCACGTTCGTGTATGACGTTCCGTCGCGGTACAAAGTAGTCATCGAACTTTGCTAGCACTCTTGTAAAGTCATCTCCATGTGCTACTTCTTCAAATACAAACAAATGGAATATATTCTCCGACTCGCTTCCCATAACATATATCAGACTGCTAACCTGCACGGCACCATCTTCCTTATCCAACTTGGTAGCCGTTCTGAATCTCACAAAACATTGCTTCCAATTGGGCCATTCTCCTGGTTTGTCGAAAGGAAAACTCGCCGGCGGGTGAAATTTTGCCATTTCTGTCTACTTTACTTCTGACACCATATAGATTAATCGTCTGGAGGCTTTGACTTGGTGCGAGCTCTGCTCATTTATTGACAACTTCCGTATGCAGTAACCCACTGACTCATTCACGTTCAGTGTAACAATATAACTCCAGATCAATGCGCAGGCCTTAGAACTACCCACGTATATCTTATATACTTCCGTATATGACAGTATGCTTAATAACATTAGAGTTAGAGCGTTAGAGAGACAGGGAAGAAGAAAATAGTTATTTCATGTTTATTAAGGCTTTATTACTGCATAATGATGCTACACTTAATATACAACTTGACCCAACAAGGAATAAGCAATAATATAGACTAATATGACCTAGTGTGTGTGTGTGTGGTTGAGTCCATTATCAAACATAGCCACAACACTGGTAAACAAACTACCCTCCCACTCAGGGCTTTATGGGGTAGAACACATAGTAGCTTACTACAAAAACCTAGGGGTCCGCAAGGACGACTTCAAGCTGGAAATGGTAACAACAGATGAGGTACTCAATAAACTGAGCGCCCTCCAACCTAACAAGGCCACTGGCCATGACAACATCCCCTCCAAATTCCTCAGAGACTCAGCAGCCGCCATCACACCAATCATCACACACATAATAAACCTCTCCATAAAACAGGGACACGTCCCCAAGGACTTCAAAATTGCGAGGGTGACCCCTCTGCACAAAAAGGGCAGCAAATTAGACCCAGGCAACTACCGCCCTGTTTCTATTCTCACCTCCATCTCGAAAGTCATGGAAAAAATAGTCTACGAACAGGTCGAAAAGTACCTAGCGGAAAAAAATCTAATCTACGAATTCCAATCTGGCTTCAGAACATCCCACTCCACTGACACATGCCTTCTCTATTTGAATGACCACATCAAACAAGAGGTGGACGCAGGCAAATACTGCGGCATGGTCATGCTGGACCTACAAAAGGCCTTTGACACGGTCAATCACTCCATTCTGATTGACAAGCTAAAAGCAATTGGTTTTGATAGTCTATCAGTGAGCTGGATGCAATCCTACCTTGAGGGGAGGGAACAGATGGTGGAGGTAAACGGTACCCTATCCCCCCCCCTCACAGTGAGCTGTGGTGTTCCACAAGGAAGCATACTAGGACCGCTACTGTTCCTAATTTATGCAAATGACATGTCGTCAGCTTGTGACTGCAACTTGTTCCTGTTTGCGGACGACTCAGCCCTGCTGGTCTCTGACAAGAACAAGTTACAGGTTGAAAAAACCCTCAGCTCGGAACTAGGCAGAATCTGCATATGGCTCGCTGATAACAAACTATCATTACACATGGGCAAAACAGAGTCCATTCTCTTCGGTTCAAATAACAAACTCAGCAAGACCGACGGCTTCTCAGTTACAGTGGGTGACAATATTGTCACAAGGAAAGATGAAATTACCTACCTGGGTTCCATCCTAGAGGCTAATCTCTCCTGTGACAAAATGGCATCCAATGTAATAAAAAAAGTCAACCAACGAACTCGATTCTTGTACCGGATCTCCTCTCTGGTAAACAAGAACACCCTGAAGACTCTGGCAGGAGCACTCATTCAGGGGTACTACGACTATGCTTGCACCTCATGGTACCAAAGCACCTCAAAGGCGCTAAAAACAAAATTACAAACATCTCAAAACAAACTGGTCAGACTACTGCTTGACCTTACTCCTAGAACCCACCTCACCCCTGCCCACTTCGACAACCTAGGATGGCTTAGAGTAGACGACAGAGTACAACAACTTGCAATGGGCCTGGTCTACAAGATACACTACACGACCAAGGTACCCATGTACATGTCAAAATACTTCCCAAAGGTCAGTGAATACCACGATCACAACACCAGAGGGAGCTCCACAAATCATGTTAAACCCAGATTCGGCTCAAATAAGGGACTAAACACGTTTCGCAATTATGCCACATCAATGTGGAACGCCCTACCCAAAGCTGTAAAGGAATGTGGATCACTACCCACTTTCAAAACCTCTCTCAAGGGACACCTACGGGAGACTGCAATTCAACACTGGCCCCTGTAAATATCCTAACCCAACCCCCTCCAATGTACAGTCATTTACCTAGTATGGTTTTGTCAATAGTTCAATGTACAATTGTGTTTGTTTGTACAGTGTCTCCTCCCCCCCCCCCTCAATGTACAGTGTTACTTGTTTATACAGTGTGCCCCCCGCCCCCCCCCGCCCCCCCCCCCCCAACCACCTCCAATGTAAATTACCCAGTATGGTTGTCAATATCCCAATGTACCCAACCCCCCCCACCCAACCTCCTCCAATGTACAGTTTCTACGTCAAATGTATATACTCCCTTTTCTTGACTCCTTCTGTATCACAAACAGTACTGTATTTGCAAATCTGGTATGTCATAAATGTATAGATGTAGCAGTACTGACTATCTGTATGTCATGTATGTCATATATGTCTATATGAATTGAAAATGGGGGACCCTGATGGAAACAAGACAAACGTCTTTCTCAGGTCTGCATCCCCTTAACAATTGTATGTATTGAGCCGTACTGTATTGTACCCATTCTGCAATCTGTTAAATAAAGTTTTCATTCATTCATTCATTCAAAGGGATGATAAATTAACATCCATCTACAAATTACAAATGAACTATATGTCCAGGGTGGACATTTTGGGACAACGATAGGGTGGACATTTTGAGCTTCAGTTAGCATATTAGCTTACAACAAACTGTGACTAGCTAACTAGCTAGTCTGGTTGTTGAAGAGAATTTGGTATAGTTAAACTTACATATTTTGAAAATATTGTATTCTAATCACTTCCAGCATATTTTATGCTGACAGGGTGGACATGTTAAGCTTCGTCAGAGCAAGTAAGCAAACTTATAGAAAGAAAATGTGTCAGTAGGAAAGTCAGCTACTCATTCACCTCAGCCATTGAATTTCCCGCCACTGAAGAGAGGAAAAAACTGTCGTTGTGATGTCACTAGAGTGGATGGCCTTTTCTTAAAGGGGCAGATTCCCCAATATGACAGGGTGGACAATAATTTAAAGGACACACACAAACTCTTCTTTTTTTAGTATAAATACAAATATTTATTTTGTTAAATAAGATAATACACTTAAGTTGAGTAATATCTTATTTAACTAAATAATATTATGAAAACAATTTTAATTTTTTAATTGTTTTGGCTATATTTTACGCACATTGAAATTGAATGAGCAGTGCATGGGACATAGCAAAACAGCATGCATCCTCTTATACAAAACTGAAAAAAAATCTGAAAAATGTATTTAAAGAGCCAGGTAATGATTTTTTATTAATATAAAGACTTAGTCCAATATACCAAACCCTTTCATAGTCATTTTTATGTTAAATTGACATGACACATTTATTATTTATGTACAGGACACCAAAAGGCACCCTACAGCGATATTGACCCGACCACTGCCAGCAGCAGGAGAACTAACAGGGACCACTGCCAGCAGCTACAGAACTAACAGGGACCACTGCCAGCAGCTACAGAACTAACAGGGACCACTGCCAGCAGCAGGAGAACTAACAGGGACCACTGCCAGCAGCTACAGAACTAACAGGGACCACTGCCAGCAGCTACAGAACTAACAGGGACCACTGCCAGCAGAACTAACAGGGACCACTGCCAGCAGAACTAACAGGGACCACTGCCAGCAGCAGCAGAACTAACAGGGACCACTGCCAGCAGAACTAACAGGGACCACTGCCAGCAGAACTAACAGGGACCACTGCCAGCAGAACTAACAGGGACCACTGCCAGCAGAACTAACAGGGACCACTGCCAGCAGCTACATAACTAACAGGGACCACTGCCAGCAGGAGAACTAACAGGGACCACTGCTAGCTGGAGAACTAACGGCAGCAGAACTCGAGAACTGTTAGGAACATCTGACCACTAAGTGTGTCTGACTCTTAACTCAATCAGTGCCACCCACGTAATATTACGTGATTGCCCGACAACCGTTGGGTGCCAAACCACATAATATTACGTGTTTGGCTCATTTTTCTTCGATTTTTTTTTAAGTGTTCACTGGAAGTGTTCTCACTTGCAGGGGTTAGAGGTAAATGGGAAGCGGCGCTTGAGCTCGACCTGGCTGATGGACGCAGTCTTTAGGGTCAATAACACATCATCGTGTGCTCGTCTAAGTTTAATTCAGTTTAAGATCTTACACTGGGTCCACTTTACAAAAGCTAGACTTAACAACCTTTTTCCAGACACACCCGATATCTGTGATAGGTGTGGCCTGTCACCAGCCAATCACACCCATATGTTCTTCTCCTGCCCCAAGCTGGCTGAGTTCTGGTCTTGTTTTTTCGATACGCTAGGCAAAGCCCTAAACATCAACCTAGAGCCATGCCCCTTGGTAGCCAACTTTGGGGTGTCCCTTACACCTGCTGGTTTCTCCAGGAAGGAACTAGATGTCATAGCTTTCGCTTCACTCATAGCCCGTAGACGTATCCTCCTGCAGTGGAAAAGCCCAAGCTCACCGTCCACCACCTCCTGGCTCAAGGACTTGATGTCATATCTTTCATCGGAAAAGGTCAAATACTCTCTAAGAGGCTCAATTGCCAATTTTTATGACAGATGGCAACCTCTAATCACATTCACAAACACTCTCACATCCCTTGACCCTGACTGATCCTAAAGAAATACTGATCCTAAAGAAATACTTCTTCTCTGAGGTGAGCACCTTAGATACTGTACCCTGTTGTAAACTCCGCCCCACTGTATATTCTATCCTGGTTATTTATTATTATCATCACCATTATTATTTTTATTTTTTAATTTCACTTATTATCATTATTATTATTTTTAATTTTATATCTTATTTTAATTTTAATTTTATTAAAATTTTATTTTGCTTTCTTTTTGCCTGTTTTCGACATTGTTTAGTTTTTGTCTTTATTGTTTTTTGTCGTCCCTGTTCAATTTCAGTCCTGTCCGTGTCTCGTCATGTCCCATAAAAGCAAAAAAAGAAATATGGTGATATGTTATACATAGATAACTAACTTTTGCTTCTCTGTACCACCTATGTTTCACCAATAAAATATATATATAAAAAAATATTCTGCGATTTTAATATCCTTTGGTGCCGTTCACGTAGAACTACGTTTCTGTCGCCCGACGGTTGAGTGCCGGAAACGTAGATCTATGTTTTTCTCACAGTATTTATTTAGTATTATGTGTCTAAGCTGGCAGACGGTCTTATACCGCCCTCTAACGCCTTCGGCCGCTATTGCACTCCATTAGAAACGGTGTTGTTTCTTTTCTCTACCAAGCTGCGGTGTGGGGGCGGGTCCTAAACACTCCGCGTAAAACACACGCTTGTAGGGATGGATTGGACAACTGACCCCGCCCGCCTGTTCATGTGCAATGCCCAATAACGTCGCTGTGGATAACTGGAATGGCTATCAGATAATTGGATAATTTTTTTGAGACCAGGTAAGGACTCTATATATCCAATCTTGTGTTGATCTGATATTTCTTTCTCCCACGATTGAAGCTATCTGTGTGTGTGTGGCTGTTTACCGTTGGGTGCATGAGGGGAGGGGGGGAGCGCCGCGCTCCAGGGCCCATTTCATGTATGCACGAGGAGACATAATAATGATGATCTAGCGTTGATTTCAGGAAGATTCGATAATCAGGTGAAAAATGACAACGTGATAAGTAAATTACACAAAAACGCTATTTTCGCGTCTTTTTCCTGGAATTACTCAGAAGCACCCAAACTATATTCATATTCAAAACGGTATAAAACGGAAATGTACGGATGAAAAAAGAATCTGTTTTTTGCACGTTGACTGAAAGCAACTCACTGACAATCGACAGCGTTATTAGACCCATAGCTATAATATAAAATATAGGTTTAGCTCTACAAACAAGGTGAGCGATTACATGGGGTTAATGGACGGCAAGGCCAGATGCACTTCCCGGAAGGGGCGTGGCACTCAATGTGTTAATGCCAGGAACCCGTATGTTCCCGTTAGAAGCCGTACTGCGACGCCGAGGGTGCAGTACCGGCCAGATTCTCCCAGGTGGGGGTATCGAGCTACAGTAAACCTTGGTCCAGACCCTTGTGTTACACTGTAAGGTCTCCGGGCGCAGATTTGTACTACACGGCAAGGCTATGGGTTCAATCTGTTGCATCAAAACTTCTACGGGACATGCATATGCTGTGATTGATTATGCCGTGGCCCTAATTGACATTGGATGTACCAGATGGCGATCAAACAATTGGAATATTATTTTTGGAATACTCCCGGCCACAGGTAAGGACTATCTGACGTAAATTCTGGCTTGATCATGCAATGTTTTCATACCGATCGGGCTGCTAAGCGTTTTTTAGCATTCAATACTAATGCCGTTACTGGTAATCAATAATCAGAAACGTCTTCCCCCCCCCCCCCCTTTCATGCATTCATGATAGACATGATACAGATCAAATGCATTTGGATTTTTAACTCTAGCTTGTGTAGGGCCAAAACGCCAATCGATTTAACGTTATTAGCTTAGCGCCTTATAACTATAGCTTTGCAGGAATTATCCCAGACCATTCCCATATAACGTTCATATTCATTACGGTATAAAACGGGAACGTATTGATAAAAAAGAAAATTCTTTATGGCATATTGAAGGGAAGCTTCATACTGTCAATTGACAATGACATTGGACCCATAGCTACAATATAAAATATAGATTTAGCTCTACAAACAAGGTGACACACTCCTATCTTTTAAACTAAAGCGTGGCCTAGCTAGAACAGGATGAGGCCAATAGCTGGCACTGATTGAGTTAACCACCAAAACCTGCACGGACTACAACGTATGACGTATATAATGCCAGTTAGGTTACCTTGTGTATACTGTTTACTTTTACTCTTACTCATATTTCTATATTCAGATTCAAATTCTTTGTTGTCTATATTTATGTCTTTCTTCTATTACCCTGTCCATACCTGTACCTCCCCTCCCCCCTCCCCCATGCCTGAATTTTCTCAAGGGGATCAATAAAGGAATCTCTTATCTTATCTTATATCTTATCTTAAACATATTGAAGGGGCCACAGCTCACTGGCTTAAGTAGTTTGACATAATCTGAGCATCAACAGCAGGAGATGAATTCACAAATTCATAATAATAGTCTATATAGGTTCAACACGGGTTCACATAAACATTATGATTGGCAGGTGTTTAGAACACCCGTCCCCTTATTAATGCAATGCCATTAAACAGCTAAACATATGGAATAAAGGAATATATATTGTTTCGTCTTATCTTCAGGAGTTGCTTGGAGAGACATTATTGTGATCAAAACAACACCATTATCGCGAGCTCCCGGGCACGCTGTTCAAAAGGCTCAAAGTCCAGCGTCTGACTCAGATGTTCGCATTGGAGTCCATGTTCCTGTACCGCCTGCTTTAAAGAGCCCTCTGATGCTCCCCCTCTGACCAATCACCAGGCTCCGTCAGCAGCAGGATGAATAACGGCGGGTGTCATGATGACAGGATCTGTCCTGCTGTTTTCTATACACATCTATATGTGTGTGAACTTTATTAAGACATTTACAGGCCCTCATTTAACCTTATCCCCTACTTTTTAAAGATCCCAACTCTGACCCTCCAACCATAATGACAAGATATACTGTATATTGAAACCCTGTTAACAGTGGGTTTTAATATATTACCGTGTTAGAAGATGGTGGACGCATATTGACATTGATATATATATATATACACACAGTATACATACAGTGGTGGAAGAAGTACACAGTTCCTTTACTTAAGTAAAAGGTAGAAATACCCAGATAAATTAGTACTAAAAGTAAAAGTCCTCCATTCAAATTCTACTTAAGTAAAAGTAGAGAAGTATTTGAAGCTATGAATGAATGTACGTAAGTGTCTAATGTAAAAGTAGGCCTTCTACATGACGTTTGTGTATTCCAGTGCTTAAAGGTCATGTTAAAGTGGTATGTGGTCCAGTTATGCTGCTTTGATTAAAGGTCATGTTAAAGTGGTATGTGGTCCAGTTATGCTGCTTTGATTAAAGGTCATGTTAAAGTGGTATGTGGTCCAGTTATGCTGCTCTGATTAAAGGTCATGTTAAAGTGGTATGTGGTCCAGTTATGCTGCTCTGATTAAAGGTCATGTTAAAGTGGTATGTGGTCCAGTTATGCTGCTCTGATTAAAGGTCATGTTAAAGTGGTGTGTGGTCCAGTTATGCTGCTCTGATTAAAGGTCATGTTAAGGTGGTCTGTGGTCCAGTTATGCTGCTCTGATTAAAGGTCATGTTAAAGTGGTCTGTGGTCCAGTTATGCTGCTCTGATTAAAGGTCATGTTAAAGTGGTATGTGGTCCAGTTATGCTGCTCTGATTAAAGGTCATGTTAAAGTGGTATGTGGTCCAGTTATGCTGCTCTGATTAAAGGTCATGTTAAAGTGGTATGTGGTCCAGTTATGCTGCTCTGATTAAAGGTCATGTTAAAGTGGTATGTGGTCCAGTTATGCTGCTCTGATTAAAGGTCATGTTAAAGTGGTATGTGGTCCAGTTACGCTGCTCTGATTAAAGGTCATGTTAAAGTGGTATGTGGTCCAGTTACGCTGCTCTGATTAAAGGTCATGTTAAAGTGGTATGTGGTCCAGTTACGCTGCTCTGATTAAAGGTCATGTTAAAGTGGTATGTGGTCCAGTTATGCTGCTCTGATTAAAGGTCATGTTAAAGTGGTATGTGGTCCAGTTATGCTGCTCTGATTAAAGGTCATGTTAAAGTGGTATGTGGTCCAGTTACGCTGCTCTGATTAAAGGTCATGTTAAAGTGGTATGTGGTACAGTTATGCTGCTCTGATTAAACGTCATGTTAAAGTGGTCTGTGGTCCAGTTATGCTGCTCTGATTAAAGGTCATGTTAAAGTGGTATGTGGTCCAGTTATGCTGCTCTGATTAAAGGGCATGTTAAAGTGGTATGTGGTCCAGTTATGCTGCTCTGATTAAAGGTCATGTTAAAGTGGTATGTGGTCCAGTTATGCTGCTCTGATTAAAGCTCATGTTAAAGTGGTATGCGGTCCAGTTATGCTGCTCTGATTAAAGCTCATGTTAAAGTGGTATGCGGTCCAGTTACGCTGCTCTGATTAAAGGTCATGTTAAAGTGGTATGCGGTCCAGTTACGCTGCTCTGATTAAAGGTCATGTTAAAGTGGTATGCGGTCCAGTTACGCTGCTCTGATTAAAGGTCATGTTAAAGTGGTATGCGGTCCAGTTACGCTGATCTGATTAAAGGTCATGTTAAAGTGGTATGCGGTCCAGTTATGCTGCTCTGATTAAAGGTCATGTTAAAGTGGTATGTGGTCCAGTTATGCTGCTCTGATTAAAGGGCATGTTAAAGTGGTATGTGGTCCAGTTATGCTGCTCTGATTAAAGGTCATGTTAAAGTGGTATGTGGTCCAGTTATGCTGCTCTGATTAAAGCTCATGTTAAAGTGGTATGTGGTCCAGTTACGATGCTCCGATCACGTCCTCTGGAAGGTGACAGGCTTCAAATGTGAAAGTATATCATCTTCATACATTTCTGCCGTGTTTTCCCACGCAAAATCTTTTTCTTCAAAGTAACTAGTAACTGACGGGTTCAGATGAATGTAGTGGAGTAAAAAGTACAACATTTTCTTTGAAATGTAGTGGAGTAAAAGTTCCCTAAAATGAAAATACTCACGTAAGGTACAAGTAGCTCGAAATTGTACTTAAGTACAGTACTTCAGTAAAATATACTTAGTTACTTTCCACCACTGTGTGCATATATATATATATATATTAGGGATGTCCGATATTATCGGCCTACCGATATTGGCATTAAAATGTAATATTGGAAAATATCGGTATCGGTTTTCAAAAAAATAATAAAACATTTACATTTATTTAACCTTTACTTACCCAGGCAAGCAAGTAAGAACTAATTCTTATTTTATTCATTGTCAAAAGTATGCATAATGTTGTGTTAATTCCACGATAAGAGATATGTAATGTTTACCTGAAATTATTCCATTTTTTGGGGGGGAAACCCCGCATATATCGGTATCGGTTGATATCGGCAGTGCCATCTGGGAGAAATGCGAGGCCCTGTGCAAGATTTAAATGCGAGCCCCCCCCCCTAAAGGTAAAAAAAATATATAAAAAATGTATATAATTATATTTTTTTATTTATTTTTTATTAATAAATTTTTTATTTTAATTTTTTTTCATACAGTCAACGTATTCTTAAATAATAGCACTGCCCGAGGCTGGGCATACAGTCAACATATTCTTAAATAATAGCGCTGCCCGAGGCTGGGCATATGATACAGTCAACGTATTCTTAAATAATAGCGCTGCCCGAGGCTTAGTGGCAATGCACCTGTACAGTCGTACACCTGGCAGTAACAGGGAAAATGCATAAAACACCCCTGGAACCTGATAAACAAGCTTAAAGCCAGGTTAATTTTTCAATCACGACATGCAGATTTGCCTTATTTGAATTGATCTCTATAAGCTTAGTACACACGTCACAAACTGCACGAGTACAGTGTGAGCAGACCCTGTTGCATGATGCAACACACCGAGTGAGAGAGAGACAGAGAGAGACAGAGAGAGACACGAGAGAGAGAGAGCGCGAGAGAGTGCGCTCGAGAGCGAGAGAGAGAGAGAGCAAGAGAGAGAGAAAGAGAGAGAGAGAGAGATCCACGGCGGGAACAGAATAGATTGCATTCAAAACTCACCAAACGTCCAAGAGGAAGGAGACAACCGTGGAGATGACAAAGTTCACCAGTCCATATTGTCCCCCCCATTGGGATGAATTTGGGAGTCTGTTCCTAGTTTATCTGCCACACGTTAGCACTCGATAACGTAGCTGACGCTAGTTAGCTGTCCCTGCCTTTAGCTAAGCCGACATGGCTAGCCTGACTGAACGTTCTAACACGCAACAACTTTCATCTTCAGTCCATCTGCCGAACGTCCTCTTCGTCTTGGCATAACCTAATCACTATACTTGGTATTGATAAGCTTACGGCACGCAGCGTTATTTCTTCTGCTCCGATGCTGCACATTTGGTTTTCAAAAGTAGGATGCTCTTGGCCAAGACATCCACTCGCTCCCGTGGATAGCGCCGATTAGACCCCGTACCTATACCCCCTCCCCTCGTGGATAATACCGGTCTTCTTCTCATCTCTCTACCGACTACCAGACCGATGCCAACCAGCTCCCCCTAGTGTTAGTCCTCCCACCCCACGATGCTTTGCAAAAAAGTTAACGGGTCATTGAATGAAACCAATAGTATATCTGCAGAACTGCAGAGCCCGGAACACTATTCTACAAACATGTCTAATGTGAAATATATAAGCATGTAAGCAAAACTAGATTTTAGGTCTGTGATGGAAAGTGATTGTTAACACTTTGATTGCCTAAGGCTAAATTCATGATATACCATAGGTTGCCAGCTCTATTTGTCTATGGAGAAGTTCCCCTTCTTTACAGGGCTATAACTTTTTAAATTCTATTGCTAAATTGCCATTATTAGGGCCCATTCAATGTCCTATATGTATTGTTCAGGGTGTATGAACGTTAAACTTTTTCATTCACATATTCATACTAAAATATGATCTAAAGTATAAGTATGTTTTCATCTCTTTCTGCAGCTTTCTCCAGAACGTGATTTATAGCCCCAAATGCATTATATTGATGATCAAATACAGTTTGATAGCAATCGGCGCGATATAAAAAAATCCAACTGGACGGACTTCTGGAAGTTACTACACGTCATCTGATGTTGACCGGATGGGCGAGGGGGCGTTTATAATTCCGTGGGCAGCGTTACACCATTCATCTAATGTGGGTCAAATGTTCATCATAGCAGTTAGTGTCGAACACGGAAATATTACACGCTAAAACTCACCCCAGTCTCCGCGGGCCGTTGGGCGATCAGCGTGGGGTAGACAGTTTTCCATTATGGGATGTAAAAATACCCAGTCCATTTCCATGTTGTATAATGGTACATACGTCCAAATCATGTTGTTTATCGAGTTATTGGCAACGGATCGCTATGTATTGTGTCAAGATGGAGTCGCGGGAGCTATAGAGAGTGGCCGGAAGTAATATGGGTGAACAGCACTTCAGCCACATCACTTCCTGTTTGGCGCTTCTGCCGATCGGCCACCAGATGGCGCTCTTGAACCGCTAGAGGATTGAGAGGAGCTCTGAACTGTGTGTGAAGGCTGCGGATGGAAAATATGATTCCGATCACAGATTTTTTAAATATTGATATCAAAGACGAGTTACGGCGTCTTCGGCAACTTGAGCATGGCGGGGAAGGACGCCTAAACTCGTCTTCTGGCAGTTAAAGTGTTAATAACATCAACATAAGGTAGTCTACTGACTAGTCGAGCAGTTAATAACATCAACATAAGGTAGTCTACTGACTAGTCGAGCAGTTAATAACATCAACATAAGGTAGTCTACTGACTAGTCTACCAGTTAATAACGTCAACATAAGGTAGTCTACTGACTAGTGAGTTAATAAAGTCAATATAAGGTAGTCTACCGACTAGTGAGTTAATAACAGCAACATAAGGTAGTCTACCGACTAGTGAGTTAATAACAGCAACATAAGGTAGTCTACTGACTAGTCGAGCAGTTAATAATGTCAACACAAGGTAGTCTACTGACTAGTCGAGCAGTTAATATCGTCAACACAAGGTAAAGTGTTAACATTCTATTTATTTATATTTTTATAAAAAAAAATTTAAAAATTATTTTTTTCTTTCTTCTCGCGAGGCCCCCCTCCCCGCGAGGCCCTGTGCGACCGCACTGCTCGCACACCCCTTGAGACGGCCCTGGATATCGGTATCGAAATTAAGAGTTGGACAATATCGGTATATCGGATATCGGTAAAAAAAAATATATATATATATATATATATATATAAAAATGTGTACCTCTGGGCGGTCAGGTGGCGTAGCGGAGATTGCGTTCGTCACCAACGCTGGAGACGCTGGATTCGCCTGTTCGAATCCAGCTCACAGCTCCGGCGTTGTCACCAGCTTGGCTGGCCGTTCACACTAATACAATTGGCTGTATTAGAGGGTGGGAAAGCTGGCGGGGTGGGTCCGGGTCGTTGTAAACAGCGACTCCTACAGTTCGGTCGGGGTCGCCTGCTCAGCGCGGATAGGATCTAAGGGGGGTAGTGTGATCCTTCCACACGTTACACCCTCTCAGTGAGAGTCCGCGCTGCCAGGTGAAAAGAAGTGGTTGATTGGCTAGACGTGTGTCGGAGGAAGCACGTGATAGCCTCCACTCTCCCAGACCGACTGTGGGGGTAAGTGCGCAGCGACCAGGAAGGGGATTGGGAATTGGCATAACGACTAACATTGGGATGGGAGAAAACCTCTAAGCCTTGTTACCACTATTCAGCCTTCTCGGGCCTATGAGTGTGTGTGGCGTATTGCGCTCCCTAGGGGTCGGTTAGCCAGTCCATTATGGCAGGTGTCTGTGTTGTTGCTCGTTTTGGTTTCTCCCGCGTCCCCAGGTCAAAGACACAAGCCGTCGATATATATTCCACGAGGCAGTACTGCGGTATTGGGATACCCTCGAGTAATTACTGGTAGCGTCCTGAAATTATATATTTTTTGTTCTCCGGATGATTTCCCCCGGTATTTCTTTTCAAAACGGAGGACAATGTGGACAATTATTCCCTTTATTTCCGTGTTCCACCATCAGACGGGAAGACGCGGTTAATCAGCCGCGCCCGTCCAGAGAGAGCGCCCCTTCTTCCTGAATGTCTATAACTGGAACACCGGACACGCAGGTAAACGGCGAGGTCAACGCTCCGACAAAAACAGATCAGGTTATTTGTTTTTCAATTGTTTTTACAGCGAGACGACTCAACGTTTGCAAAACGCGTCCGTGAATAATAGGGCCGTTCGTTTCGTTTAAAGATAAACGCTTCAAGATTGCGGCCGCAAGCCGCCCCGTCTCGGGGAGATGAACAGATGTTGGCTGGAAATGGAAAAAAGGGTTTCGGGTTTCAATATTAAAATGTTACATTATTCTACGTTTGGCCGTATGATTCCTGGCGACGGTTATTAACCTTCAAGAGTTTAACTTCAAGGAGTAAAGTATTACAAGAGCATACAATTAGTCATACTGATGTGAATTTGTAGTTCATAACTGCCATATCAGTAACTAGACTAAATGCAAGTGTAGCTTCGATGGGGCGGTTTCCAGTGGAGACATAATCATACAGTAATAATAAAAAAAAAAAAAAAAAAAAGAAAAAAAAAAAAAAAAATAATAATAATAATAATAATAATAATAATAATAATAATAATAATAATAATAATAATAATAATAATAATAATAATAATAATAATAATAATAATAATAATAATAATAATAATAATAATAATAATAATAATAATAATAATAATAATAATAATAATAATAATACTAATAATAATAATAATAATAATAATAATAATAATAATAATAATAATAATAATAATAATAATAATAATAATAATAATAATTATTATTATTATTATTATTATTATTATTATTATTATTATTATTATTATTATTATTATTATTATTATTATTATTATAATTATTATTATTATTATAATAATTATAATTATAATTATAATTATAATTATAATAATAATAAATCAAAGCCTCTTTCCAATTCTTGTAGTTCAACAACAACATCTTTCATGAATTCTTCAGCAGAATTGGGTTTAGTTGGTCCACAAAATAATCCAATATGGACCGGTTCTTTCATTGGAGCACTGAGTGAGAGTCCCAGGATACTGTAAGGCCAATACATACATTGAATACAACTGCTTTTGAACAAGGTAAACCAGTCCGCGTTGATCTGCAACGTCAAGGTAAAACCATCTGAAACAGAGTTGATGATCTGAGATGCTGTCTTCTCAATTTTATTTTATTTATTTATTTATCCAGGAATGTCCCATTGAGATACAAGATCTCTTCTTCCAGGGAGTCCTGACCAACACGGCACACAACAAGTTTCAACATAAAAACAGGGCATATAGAATATACAGTACATTAAACAAAAAGCATACAAATCAAATACAAAAACAGAAGGCCATTTGTGCAGTGGCAAAATAAGCATAATCAGATCAGCAATAGCATCAGGTAAAACAGTTACATGTTTCATGAAGGGCTAGTCGTAGCATACCTTTAAAAGCATTCACAGTAGGAAGTGCCTCTAGACAAAGTTTCACTTGCAGCGTATTCCATAAAAAAGGGAATCAATTCGGCGGCTACGTGGCGCAGTGGGCAAGGCGCTCGCAACGAATGCTGGAGACTGGGCTCGAACAGGATGCCTCCTGTTCGAGCCCCGCTCTCCACATTGCTTTCAGTTTAATACACATTGGCCGTATTACGGGGGAGGGAAGCTGAAGGGTGGGGATCGGGCGTTGTGGACAGCGACTCCTACAGGTTGGTTGGTGTGCCTGCGCAGTAGAATCAAGAAGCGACGGGGGCGGGGCCCCTCCAAAGCCCAGACCCCCGACGCTGAAAGATCGAGCCGCGCAGGTGAAAAGATGCAACGGCTGTTACCTCGAGTATCGGAGGGGACTCGTGCTATGTATGACTTAGTCCACATTGCAGCCGGCTTGTGGGAGGCAAGAAACAACGTTCGAAGACAGGGGAGGGTTGAATTGGACGATATGAAAATTGGGATGGGAGAAAAATAGAAAAATGGGAGAAAAAGTGGATAACAAAAAAAGGGGGAATCAATTCAATGGAAGAAGGGTTGCCAAAATAGTCACCAATCTTCTTCAGAATGATGTCATTAGTCTTCGGGATGGTTCTTCTGTCCTTGGGGAGATCAGGGTGGTATGATCTCAACAAGCCTGGAAGAGCAACTATAGGGAGATTCCAAATGTTGGGGCCCAATTACAGATGCTGTCACTGAGGTACACGGTTCCTCTAAGGCTCATCAGAACTGTTGTGGAATATTCAAATGAGCCAAACAGTGAACTCTAGAAATTAAGATCGAGTCCATTTGTATATAAAAATATAGAACATAGTTTATTAATCTGTTAATACAGAGCTCAGTTTACAATCGGACATGCTAAAAGTCTGACCGGAAAGTGATCCGGGGCTGTAGAGAGCATTCTGACTGGAAACATCACTGCCTGGTTTGGAAACAGCACGGCACAGGACAGGAAGGCCCTCCAGAGAGTGGTGCGCTCAGCAGAGCGTACTACGGGTATTGCACTACCACCCCTGCAGGCCGTATATAACAGGAGGTGCAAATCCAGAGCCTGCAGAATAATGAAGGACCCTCACCACCCCAACAACAGCCTGTTCAAGCTGCTGCGGTCAGGCAAGCGCCTACATACACACGCTGCGAGAACAGAGAGACTACGGCTCAGCTTCTTCCCCCAGGCCATCAGAACATTGAACACTGAACTCTCCACACACAAGTACACATGAGCACACACACACACACACACACAGACACACACACACACACACACATGCTGCAATCGCTTTAAACAATCGCTTTAAACAATCGCTTTAAACAAAATGTCACTTTAAACTAAATGGAAAGGTCACTTTAAAGGAATGAGGAATATAAAGGTCACTTTATGGAAATAACTGATGTGGTTCTTGTATAGTATAGTTTAGATATAGTAAGTACAGCATAATGACAGAGTTAAAACTGTATATTGTATAGTAGTGTACATAGGACCCAGTGCCTTCTCAGGAATTTAGCATGTCTATGTAAATGTAATGTAATGTAAATGTTATCATGCACATCTTATGTCTTCTTATTGCCTGTTTTTTTATGTCTATTTTATTAGTATTAGTATTATTGCACAATCGATGCGGGCATGACCACCCGCATTTCACTGTATGCCCTGGCATGTATGTGACAAATAAACCTCTTGAATCTTGAATCTCGAGTGTTGAAGGGCTCTCTGAACAAGTCTTGGGGGGCTCTGGGTGCAGGACTGTTTGAAAGGGGGGTGTTGAGATGCTCAAAGGGGGCAGGGGTCAGGGGTCAGAGGGCAGTGGAGCTGTGAATGGGCCTCATCACACAGAGTGTCAGGGTTCAGATCCGCCACGTCGGTCGCGCCCGGAGTCACAGTCTGCAAAACCGTCGGCAAAGATAATCCGCCGAACGTAATTATTTGCAATCACCGAGCGCGGCGGCGTTCATTATCAAAAGACTCCCTTCTCACCTCTACATCATTTCCTATTGTCTGCGTGGAGAAAGCCACACAAAGGAGCGTTTGTAAGTGTTAGTGTGTAGCGCGGGGTGTCTGTTTAAGAGAGACGGATTCAACTTTCAGAATTGTGAGTTGAAAATTAAGTCTCTATTATTCGTTGACATTATAAGCCGGCCTCTCGAGCATCACTGTCCGCCCGCGGCTGATTAGGGGAAGCTTTTGAAACGCGGGTTGCGATGCACTTCGACGTGAGCGTTTCAACGTGTCGCGTCGTCTCACAGCAGGCCTGTAAACTCTTTGATGCCGTTCATCAGCGATGATATCAGTAGTTATTGTGGGCAGAGCCGGGGGTACCTCAGTCATAATCAGCTACCTGGGACCCATACACTTTAGAGAGGGAGAGAGAGGGGGGGGAGAGAGAGAGAGGGGGATAGAGAGAGAGAGAGAGAGAGGGGGGGATAGAGAGAGAGAGAGGGGGAGAGAGAGAGAGAGAGGGATAGAGAGAGAGGGGGATAGAGAGAGGGAGAGAGAGAGAGGGAGAGAGGGAGAGAGAGAGAGAGAGAGGGAGAGAGAGAGACAGGGAGAGAGAGAGACAGGGAGAGAGAGAGAGGGGGCATAGAGAGAGGGGGGAGAGAGAGGGAGAGAGAGAGGGAGAGAGAGGAAGGGAGAGAGATAGGGGGGGGTGGGAGGGAGGGAGGGAGAGAGAGAGGGGGGGGGAGAGAGACATAGACATGATATAGACATATACATAGACATGACAGACATAAATATAGTCAATCAAATTAGATCTGAATATAAGAATAAGAGAAAAAAACTGTGCAAACAATATTATTAACTCTGAATATAGAAATATGAGGGAGAAAGTAAACAGTACACACAAGGTACCCTGACTGGCATGATATACGTCACACGTTGTAGTGCAGGTTTTGGTGGTTAACACTTTCACTGCCACACTACCAAATGGTTAACCCTTTCACTGCAACAATACACAGAAGGTTAACCCTTTCACTGCCACATGACAGCCGGTTAACCCTTTCACTGCCACACTACAGAGGTTCTATTTCATTATGGCTGCCGCTCAGCATCATTCTGCACACACTTCACTTCGTGCACGAGCACTGAATAAAAAATTCCACAATGTACCTTTACATCCCAACATTCGTCTGGCCACACCCCTATCCGCTTATCTTCATAAGCAGGTGTGTGGTCACCTACTCGCCTCCTTCTTCACTTTCACCACAAGGAAGTGCCTTCGGTAGATCCCCACTTGACGAGGTTGTTAGTAGAAGAAAGTTGGAAAACAAAAGAACGGGAAGATACGTTGACATCATATCTTTATTTTCTCTCTCACTATTTTAGAGAAAATACGGCGATATTGTCTTCGTCACTGGAGAGTCTTCAAGATGATGATCATTCTGACCTTCAAAGGCTTTTTCGTATTAGGAGCTCACGCCGCTGACATGCTCCCCAACTACAGTCCTCCTTGCTGCAGCTGGATGGGTTTGGCCCTCCGGCCATACAGCTGGACTGTGGGAAGCACCGACTGTTGTGAGAAAGCGGTTGCTTCCAGGGTGGGGTTTTGCTTGCGAGCTCTGGTTGTTGTTGATGCTGTGGAGGTTAGCTGACAATTTTACGAAACGCCGACTCCAGACTGGGGTCCTCTGCTCGGCTTCTTAAACGGCGGTCGGAGGATCTTGGTCTGACGCCCATGACGGTCAACCTAGTGGGCCGCGACCAGGACCTGGTGAACCCAGGATTCTCTGGACGAGCGGATGCTTCTCTGTCCCGTGCAGGCCCCATCTTTCACATAAAAGTGAAAGTACACCCTAACGAGGAAATGTGGGCATAGGATCTTCTTTATCGGGAGTTCCATGCTCAAAGTCGGCTGCAGCCCGAGATGGGAATTGTGCTGGCTCCGCTGTATGTCTGGTAAATCACAGTTGAAAACTGTGTTTGACATTTATTTTTCTCTTCCCTCTTAGGATGGGGAGGGACTTGGACAGCGGCCTGTCTGAAGTGTGGCTTGTTATGTCGTTGTGTACAGTTCAGGTGATAGCTGCTTAGCTGGCGTGCTAGTTTGTGGCCTACTGTGTTAGCCAGTCAGCTGTTAGCTGCGGCGCTAGCTCGCTGTGTTTACCAGGCTAGTAAACGTTAGCTTGTTGCTATCAGTCGGATGGCTGTTAGCTTAATGCTACACTGTTGAAACGATACTGTGACTATAACATGCCTTAAAACACTCTGACTACGACGTCATCTTTGGCAGAGGATGTTAGTCGACCCTACACCCGGTTGCCAGTGCCAGCGAGGACTTCGTCAACATAGAGAACGGCGGCTGGGTGGCGTTGCGGACATACCCTTGTCACCGGCGCAGGAGGTGCTGGGTTCAACTCGGTGTCCCGTTAACCAGTGTTGTGGTTCTTTCGGCCTGCGTTCTGGGTGAAGGTAGGAGTCCTACAGACTTTAAACACTTCTTCTTTTCTTCCCTTCTAAATGTTTTGTAATAATGATGTTTCCAAAACATGTGTTGCTGCAATACATTGAGGATACGACGCGTGTTGTGTGTGAATTGTCTTGTCACTGGTATAGCTTCTCTCTGTAGTAAATCGGCGTTGTTTTTTACGTGTGTAAAAATGAACTAGTTTGGTTGTGATGAGAACATGTGTGTTCATGTAACGTTGTACTTGTACCGTGGGTGAACTCACAACTAAGAGGGTTAATTAAACCTGTAAAGCTATGCTTAGTGACATGTGATTGAGGAATGAATCTTTTTCTCAGCCTGTGATGACAATGAAGAGTATGTTCACACATTAACAGAGGTGCCTGTTCGCCTTGGTCGTATCAAGGGTAAAGATAGGAGGGGTGCAGACAACTAACCATGATACCCATGTAACCATTTATGTGCACTGCTTTTTTTGTTTTTATTGTGTTGTTAGTTTCTTTTTTCTGTAAGTGCTATTTGTCTATAAGTGTTAATAAAAATTTAAGTTAAAAAAAATAAAAAAGATAGGAGGGGTGACCCCCCGGTTCCCTGGGGCTTCCCCCCCTCCTCTCAGACATGTTTGGTTACAATATATTGTGTCACTGTGTTTGTGGGGATACGATGTAACCCTCAGCTTAATTGCTGGGGTTGTGCTTTCCGCTTGAGAAACAATTTTTTCCTAAAGAAAAGATTGTTTGGTCACTTATCATGTGTGCTTAGCAAGGCCTGTGGCCAATACATAATCGAGGATTCTGTCTTCTCTCGTTATGAAAAACGGCGTTCCTCTGTAGTAGGAGTGTACTGTGCCATTTTTTGTTGTGATGAAGGGTTGTGTGTGTCTTTGTGATCTACAACTGGGTTAGGTTTGGCCCACAGAAGCACATGTGTAAGTCTGGACCGGGGCTCTTAAAGGGGCCCTCTCTGTTCTGTGTTTTTTCCTTAGTGAAACTCAGGTAGCAGGTTATCACATGAGCTATGTGAGGCTGTTCGATGCTTCATGTAGCAGGCTATGACTGTGTCATGCTCTACTTGTCATTACAACGTATCATGGGTGAGGGGTCGTAAAGGGGTGAACTGGTAAACCTTTCCTCCCCTTTTCTGATTGGTCAGGGGTTAAAACCACCTGTCTTTCAGGGTTCCTGTCACGTTGCTGTTCGGCACGTTACATGGTAAGAGGGGGGGGGGGGAGTTTCCTGGTTTCAGGGAGTTGTCAGAGCTCCTCCTCACGAAGCTCCTCCTCAGAGAGAAGTGCCTTCTGTGAGTTCGGACTTTCCTTCCCAGTGAGGGAGCCTCCTCAGAGTTCAGAGCCTCCTCCTCAGATTGTCAAGGTGAGTAGAACTTCAAAAAAGGAGTTCTGCTCTATTGAGTGTGTATTCGATTCAATTCGATTATTGAGTGTGTATTGGTTCAGTGCCTCCTCCTCGGAGAGCCCTAACCCATGTGTTACATAGCTCAATGTTGCAATATATTCTTTTCAATCTGTACAGCTCGCGTGGGAAGTCTCTCTGGGGATTTCCGTCTCCTCCCTGTGGCGAGGGTGGCGGGATGTAAAAATGTAAACAATTTTTACCCTCAGCTGCGTCACGTGGGATTCATGTCAGTCTGTGTTTCTTTCTTTTTTAAATAAAAAGAGGAAGGAACATAAAGCACGACGGCTCCGTGTCGTTCTCCCAGACGACTTGGAGGAACAATGTCTGGTGTCTTGCTAGACTATCCATTGATGTGTTTGGGTCTCGACGCGTACATAGTGCTGGCTCGGGGTGTTCTGTTAAGAATCACGCAGGGGCTAAGTATGCCTTGGTTGCTCGTTATTAAAACAGCGTTTTTATAGGGCAACTGGGATGGAGTTTTGTCTCTTCCGAGCGCCAGTTTACTAGGTTGTCTCGATGAATTCTCGTTCATATCTGGGGGATGTTAACGGAATAGATCAGAACATAGGTAGAGGGGTCTCACGCCCTTGGGGTGGGCCACTGAGCGCGGTACAAATGGGACCGTCTGGGTGGCGCCCTCTTTTCATGTTTTAGATCGACACGCATACCTACCCCCTCTTCTGGAGTGGGCATGTCGGCGTGGTTAGGGCACGGGACTGGTTCTGGTCACGCTGGTCCAGGTCAGTTAACCCGTTGTCCGCCGGGGCTGCGGATCTGCTGTTCTGGTACCCTGAGGGACTTGTGCTTTTTTCGGGGGGAAAAATGCCGGGTCGGCCCGGGTGTCACAGGGTTAGGCGTTATGGAGACCCTTTGTTGGGTACATGTTGTACTCTGCTCTATCGTAATGGCTTACGGCCATACCAACCTGAACACGCTCGATCTCATCCGATCGAAAGCTAAGCAGGTTCGGTCCTGGTTAGTACTTGGATGGGAGACCGCCTGGGTATACCAAGTGCAGTGAGCTTAGGGCTGGTTCTCCATTCTTTTCGCTCCTCTCTCATGCGTGGCGAAGAGGGGGCTGTTGGGGTGGTCTTTTGGACCTCCTCTGGTAACCCTGTGTGCTTCCCGAGCCGCCGGGCCCGGTCCGAAGTGATGTTTCGTTGATACCGTAGGCCTGGGATAACCCTTTTTTTGGAAACTGAAACACTTGTACTGCGGTATAGCTGGTGTATACCCGCAGGTGTGTTTTGGAGTTTTTTCTTGAGGGGTTATAGGAACAACCACCGTCTGTGTACCGAGAGGGTGGTTGATTCCCTGGTGTGTTGGAGCAGAGTCAACTCCCGGGTTACCCGGTTGAGTGTGCCCCTGCACGTTCATGACGTCTGCCAATCGTGTCAGCCTTCTCTGCCTCGACCCCTCTGGGTGGTTTTTTTTTAATGGAGGCTTTGTCATGGTGCTCAACAACGCCAGCATACGCCCCTTCCGCCGGGGGGGCTGTTTTCAGTTGACTCCTTTGGCGCCTGTCTCGTCCGCAGTGCTCCAGGCTCAGGTCTACGGCCTGCTGCCTGGTTCCCCGGTGCGCTGCCTGCTTCCGTTGGTTAAACTTTTTTGAGTGCTTTACGGCCATGCTGACTGCCTGTTCTGCAGGGTCAGTGTGCCAGGCGGTGTACTATTGGGGGGTAAGGGCCCGCTCTCGGAGGGGCTCTATCCGAATACGCTGGCAATGTGGGGGGCGGTGTCACTAAGTGACCGCCTGGTGTGGTCTTGATGCCTGGCGTCATTGACCTCTCCGGGCCCCCTTTTTCCAGGGGATCCATTTCCTTCAGTGGGTCTGGGTCTTCCTTCGCGCTCCGCTGCTACGGCCTTGCCACGGGGTTGGGTTTGCTCTTGACCCCGTGATTCTGGGGGCAGTAACAAGGGTTGTTCCTTCCGTTCGTTCCCGGGTGGCATGCGGGTTGTGCGTGTGCGTAGTCGTGGGGTCAAGCCACGGTCTGCTCACCCTGTGCGTTGAGTTGCTTGAGTTCCTCTTCGCACGGTCGGATCCGTCTCCCTCCCGTCCTCCAATAGGGAGGGTATCCTCCATTAGGGAGGGTCGGGGGGCTTGGTCCTCCCCGGTCTGATGGTTGTGGGGGGCCTCAGCGGGGTACATTTGTCGAGCTTTGGCTCCCGCTCAACTCCTCTTGTGCAGAATGATGCTGAGCGGCAGCCATAATGAAATAGAACGTAAGGTTATGTATATAACCAAGTTCTATGAAATATGGTGACGCTCAGCATCAGGACGCCGCTGCGGCCCTTGATCTCGCCTTGTGGTGAAAGTTTGGGAAGGAGGCGAGTAGGTGACCACACACCTGCTTATGAAGGTAAGCGGATAGGGGTGTGGCCAGACGAATGTTGGGATGTAAAGGTACATTGTGGAATTTTTTATTCAGTGCTCGTGCACGAAGTGAAGTGCATGCAGAATGATGCTGAGCGTCACCATAATTCATAGAACTTGGTTATATACATAACCTTACATTAACCCTTTATATCACACTACCGACGGTAACATTTAGAATTGATTTCAAGGTCCTCCTCCTTATATACAAAGCACTAAATGGAACAGGACCAAGCTACATTGCAAATTCTCTAGTCAACTATGTGCCTCCTAGAACATTGCAACCATCTACTACTGGTCTATTGAAAGTTCCAAGCCACAGGAAAATCGCGGATGCAGCCTTTGCAAACTATGCATCAAAGTTATGGAACACATTACCTATGGACGTTAGGGAAGCCCACCTGATGGCGGGATGCAGGAGAGGTCCTAGATCTCAGGACCGCCTGGGAGACAGAATCCCCAGTCATGTCCATGAGGTAAAACCTAACGAAAGGACTCTGGGAGGACCAGGAGGCCGCAGCACAAATGTCCTCCACCAAGGCCCCCCCTAACAGGGCAGCAGAGGCCGCCACACCACGAATGGAGTGTGCCCGACGCCCCCGGGGGGAACCTGTCCAACCAACGTGTAGCAAAGGGCAATGCCCTCGCACAACCAATGTGACAGGCGCTGCTTGAACAGCGCCTCACCTGCGCGAGGGCCACCATAACAAACAAACAGTTGATCGGACCCTGCGTGCGACTAAGGTAAACCCCCAGTGCACGGACAGGACACGACAGGTGAAGGCTCGACTCCAACCCACTAGCGTGAGGAGGAGGATGAAACGCCTGAATCACAATATCCCTGGAGCGAAAAGAGCTCCGGATATTCTTTGGCACGAAGACCGGATTAGGCCTCAGAGTCGCCCTGCTATCGGCCCGAATAGACAGGCACTCAGGCCGCACCGAGAGAGCACACAGCTCACCCACGCGTTTAGCGGAGGTGATGGCCAAAAGGAACGCAGTCTTAAAAGACAGCCGATCCAACGGCGCCTGGTCAAGAGGCTCAAACGGGGCCTCCGACAACCGACCCAGGACCAGTTGGAGGTCCCAACTCGGAGACAGAGAACGCTCCACAGGATTGAGACGCCGAGCGCCAAGCAGGAAACGTTTCACCAGAGGGTGGCTGAACAGCGTACGCCCTCAAAGCCCACGTGACAAGAGGATATAGCCGCGGCGTATACCCTCACCGTCGAGGCCAACATACACTAAACTAGAGGAAGGAAAGAACCGAGTCCAGGGGGCAAGAAACTGGGTCCATACACAGTAGGGTTCAGACACATCTCCTCCAGATTCACCCTTTCAGCAGCCAAACCATCAATGGCTGCCCCAGAACAGGACACAGACACAGCGTCCCGTGAGCCTGGGAGAGGGCCCGCGATGACCTCGGAACAGGCCACGCCGGGGCCACCAAGAGCTGAATCAGGGCCGGGAACCACACAGCCGTGGCCTGGTCCGGCGCGATCAAAGTCCTGCGCTCCCGACGTACCCGCTCCAACAGCTGAGCTATCAGATGTATGAGGGGGAACGCATACAGAATCCCGGGCGGCCACGGATACATCGAGAAGGCATCCACCCCCAGAGAGGGGTTGTCCTTCCGACTGACCGTCTGTTGATATACGACGATGCCGTCGTGTTGTCCGTCCTGATCAAAACATGCTTGTCCACCACAAGGTGGCCAAGCCACTTGAGGACCAGAAGGACTGCCTTCAATTCCAACACATTGATATGTAGAGCAGACCGGGCAGCATGGTACTGCCATCTGCCCCCTACTACGTGGGCCCGACACGTCCCCCCCCATTCCGTGAAGACCGTGACGTGTGATAGCCTGCTGCCCATGGGGACCCCGCTGGTGAGGGCACCAGGTCTCCCCCAGTGGTCGAGATCCCCCAGTACTGACACGGGAACCTTCAGCCGCTTCCACTTGTCTCTCACTGGGTCTATTTTCATCCTGGAAAACCACCTCTGTATCCTCCTCATGAAGAGGAGGCCAAGAGGGACCACAGAGTGAGCAGATGCCATCATACCGAGCAGGCGCGTCACGGACAGCGCCGTAACCGTCCTGCCAGGATGGAACCTCCTGAGCGCGCCGAGAATATCCTCCCGCCGCTGCTCTGAGAGGGTTGCCCTCATGGGCCATGAGCTTAGAACCAAGCCCAAGTACTCCACCTGTTGACTGGGAAGAGGAGTACTCTTCTTCCAGTTCACAGCAAAACCCAGACTGGCGAGGAATTCCCCCACCAGCCTGGTATGAAACCTGGCGATCTCCTCTGACCGGCTGAGGACCAGAATGTCGTCGAGGTAGAATAAAATTTGTATCCCCTGACGACGCAGAGGGTCCAGCGCGGTCTCCACGCACTTGGTGAATGTGCGAGGAGCCAGAGAGTAGCCGAACGGCAGCCTCTGGTACTCGTACGCTATGCCCTGAAAAAGGAAGCGTAGGAATTTCCTGTGAGGAGGGAAGATCGAGATATGAAAATACGAATCCTTCCGGTCTATGGAGGTGAACCAGTCTCCCACTCTGACAGCGCTTAACAGGTGTTTGACGGTCAACATTCTGAACTTTCTCGCCACAATCAGTCAATTGAATGTGGACAGGTCCAGCATAGGTCTGACACCTCCCGATTTCTTGGGCACCAGAAAATACCGGGAGTAAACGCCACACATCGTGTCCTCCCTTGGGACCACGACGATGGCCTGCTTCGCCAACAGAGATTGGATCTCGTCGGCCAGAGCTGTCATTGCTGCAGACCCTGACAAAAGGGTCTGTACCAAACGCGTGAACACTTAAGGTAACTAACTTGCGTTCAGCGTTTCTCTGATTGGCCACGACGCGCGCTAGCACGCCCCCTTATCCACGCCTGCCGCTCTGTGTGTTGCAGCGCGCGGCAGAGCGGCAGAGGTCCCTGTGTGTCCTCGCCTTCCTCAATTTATACGCATGGAAGTATTGACTACGCCGTAACGAATCATTAAAAAAATATACCGTTAACTGGAATATGTTGTGCCTTTACACATATGTTGGATTATGTAATTGGTTTGTCATGACAAACAAATAAAAAAAATCGCGATTTACCCGGTGGCTACAACAACACACAGTGACTGCATGTAGTCTCTGTGTGTTGTTGTAGCCACCTCCTCAGAGGCAGGAATACTAAGCTCCCCCTTAAGCTCCAGGAGAGAGGAGAGAGGCTGAAAACCTGCAGTTCTTGCCCGACTAATGGGAGCCGAATCCCGGATCCGATTTGTCTGATGAATACCCCCAAAACATGGAGGTCCCGAATGCATGGAAGTATTGATTGCGCCGTAACGAATCATTAAAAAAAGATACCGTTAACTGGAATATGTTGTGCCTTTACACATATGTTGGATTATGTAATTGGTTTGTCATGACAAACAAATAAAAAAATCGCGATTTACCCGGTGGCTACAACAACACACAGTGACTACATGCAGTCACTGTGTGTTGTTGTAGCCACCGGGTAAATCGCAATTTTTTTATTTGTTTGTCATGACAAACCAATTACATAATCCAACATATGTGTAAAGGCACAACATATTCCAGTTAACGGTATATCTTTTTTAATGATTCGTTACGGCATAGTCAATACTTCCATGCGTATAAATTGAGGAAGGCGAGAACACACAGGGACCTCTGCCGCGCAACACACAGAGCGGCAGGCGTGGATAAGGGGGCGTGCTAGCGCGCGTTCACGTGGGTGTCGTGAACGCAAGTTAGTTACCTTAAGTGTTCACGCGTACCAAACCCAAAAACGGAGGGTGGTGTTGTGCAAACTGTAACACAAGCCCCTCCCTCAGCGTTCTCTCCATCCACCTTGACATACGGCACTCCTGTAACCATACGTGATGATAATCCCAAAGCGCACCCGCAGCCAACTGGCGCTGGTCCGCCAGGAACCGTAGATAGGAGGCCCGGTCCCTCCCGCTGTGTGTTGCCAACCCTGGACTCGCCAACCGCGCGACCAGGGTGTCTCGCGGAGCCGGGATATCGCAGCCAAAGGGGACAAATCAGAGCCCTGTGTCCTGTAGTGTAGTGGGGGGGAGTAACCGGAGAACGTGCTAGACACAGCTAGATGGCGGCGTTTTTTTAGGACGTGCCAATGTAGCCGATCCCTCGGCCGCCAAGGCTGTCGGCCTTGTGATCACCTGTTTTCTTTGTGACCAGGGTATCTCAGGCGGGAGAAACATGGTCGCTGGCCGGGGGTCTCACCGCAGCCACTGGCGAGGCCGTGCTCTCACCTCTGGCTGCGCGGTGTGGGTCCCAGGTCAAATACCGCCCGCGCCCCTGCGGACAGACCAAAAAGTCCATCTGCGGAGATGGGAGCCCTGAGGAGGGGAAGTCTCCTCTCCTCCTCAATGGGAGATTGCTCCAACCAAAGATGCCTGTGAACAAGCGTTGACAGCATCCTAGCCCTCCCTGCGGTTATAGCTTGTGGCTGGGTCAAAAGCTGTATAACCTCAAAAACGCGTGCGATGTTTTTGACGTCGGCTGGCCCTAAGGCCCCACCACCGACACCATTTTGGACAGAAAAGCAGCCAATTGAGCAATGTTATTGGTTGCTGCTAAATTCCGTCCCGCGGCGGTATAAGCTTCATCAGCCCACTCAGCCACCTGCCGGACTCGCCCTCCGGCGTTGGCTTCCGGGTGGGATACCGTTCAACCATGCCAGGGCAAAGGGCCGATGCTACCTGCTCCTCTAAGCACGGCACACCTGTCGTCAGCCAATCCACCCGTGTAAAGTGTAAAAAAGCCTCAGCAAAACCCTCAACATTAGACACCGATTGACCTTCAGCAATGAAACGGTCAAGAGGAGGGAAGTGTGGTGACAACCCCGGCGGGGCACATGGGAACGGCGCCCCAAACATCTTAGCATTAGCATTAGCTGCAAGCGCTAGGGCGCTGTCACGCGACGAGGAAAACACAGGACAGGACCGCCGCACTGTTAGGACGTGCCGAGAAGGTTCCGGGGGCTGGCGAACTTCTGGCGAATTCCTATTTTATCTTACTCTTTTTATTATTGTCTATTTAAAACTGAATCAAACCATAAACAAGGTGGCCTGTTGGGATGTTAGATCCTAATGTGAAACACTGTGATTTTATGTGTCTGCACTTTATGTGCTCATTTTATGCCTGTCTTTTTTCTGTTGTGAAGCACTTTGAGCTGCAGTTTCTGTATGAAAGGTGCTATACAAATAAAGTGTATTATTATTATTATTATTATTATTATTATTATTATTATTATTATTATTATTATTATTATTATTATTATTATTATTATTATTATTATTATTATTATTATTATTATTATTATTATTATTATTATTATTATTATTATTATTATTATTATTATTATTATTATTATTATTATTACTGTAATATCCTTGGATGTTGTTTTTGTCACAATAGCCGATAATCCATTTTCCCAATGATAAATCCCTATACGGGTGGACCTCGCGGGCGGTCCAAAGTGACGTCAGACTACACCTCCCTATAGGGTGTGAGGGGAGAGGAAGGGGAGGATGAGGGGAGGATAAGGGGAGGATAAGGGGAGGATACGGGGAGGATAAGGGGAGGATACAGGGGAGGATAAAAGGAGGATAAAAAGAGGATAAGGGGGAGGATAAGGGGAGGATAAGGGGGAGGATAAGGGGAGGATACGGGGGAGGTGTGAACAGAGTCCTCTCAGAGGAGAACTTCCACACAGCTTTCTTCATGTTTGATTATGGTGATGTCATCTATAAAATGGCTTCCATGTGGCCCTTAATAACCGGCTTGATGTTCTCTTTTCCCACATTTTCCACCCACCATTGTGACCTGTATAAACCGACAGGCTGGTCCTCCCTCCACACCAGCCGACTTCATCACTGGCTTCTACTTATAAGATAAGATAAGATATTCCTTCATTGATCCCCTTGGGGAAATTCAGGAATCATAGCAGCATGGGGGAGGAGGGGGGGGGGGTGGTACAGGTAGTAGAATGGTAGTGTGGGATATTCGTAGATATCCTGATGAAAAATGTGCTCAGTCAACCGAGGTTTGGATAATAACAAGGGTTTATTAACCAAACAGATAGATTACATAGAGAGAATGGCTGAGGGTTTCCCCCCAGGTGGTCAGCTGAAATTACCCAGGTAAGAAGCCTTGATTGTGGTCGGGAGGAGCCCTTTATAGTTCAACAAAGGGGGTGTGTGGTCCCATTTGATAGGTCAGATGGGGGGGAGGGGGTACAGGTTTGGGGACACAGGGGAGGGGGGTGATTCCACAGAGAGGGGGGGGGGGGCACAGGTAAGGGGAATATATTTACATGAGGACATATTATACCACAGTAGCCTGTATATTTTCCCCAACGGAGTTTCACTTCCGCGTTGGGTTTGCGCGATGTGATTGGCCACTGACGTTTCTCTCAGCGCCAATCGCGTTACTCCTAACAAACTGGTTAAGCTTGGCGACTCTTTCGAAGTCGCTCTCTGTCGAAGTTGGTTATGGTTAGGGTTAGGGTTAGGGTTAGTTGGTTAAGGTTAGGGTTAGGGTTAGGGTAACAGCCTGCTGGCGCGATTGTTAGGAGTAAGTAATGCGATTGGCGCTGAAAAAACCACCAGTGGCCAATCAGATCGCGCAAACAGAATGCAGAAGTGAAACTCCGTTGGAGAAAATATACACGCAGAATGGTACATAGAATATTAAGACTCTACTAGGAAAGACACCTCAATACCTATCCAATACCTGCACCGTTCCCATAGCAACTACCACCTGAGGTGATCTCATGACTCTATCTATTCCCAAGAGGCCCACACGCATGAATACTTTCGACAACAAATGTTTGTTTCCGCGTTCGAGTTTTGCGCTCTGATTGGCCAGGTCATGTGACATGTGTGCCAATCGTGGGACAGCAAGTTCTGCGCCTATTTCCGGGTTTAACAGCCTGCAAACTACCTGGCGTTCTATCGCCATGCTCTAAGACAAACTCTAACCTTAACCAACTTCGAAAAAGTGCCTAAGCTTAACCGTGAGAATCAGGGCAGGTGTTCTATCGCCATGCTCTAAGACAAACTCTAACCTTAACCAACTTCGAAAGAGCGCCTAAGCTTAACCAGTGTAGAAACTTGCGGTCCCACGATTGGCGCAATGTCACATGACCAGAAGAAACGCACGTGGCCAATCAGAGACGCGGAAACAAACATTTGTTGTCTAAAGTATTCAAGGCGGCCCGCACGGTCTTTGTGGCCCGAATTCCTTTCGTTTTGCTGCAGCAGCAAATGACTGGAGCTCTCTCCAAAACTCCCTTAAACTTTCATCACTTCCGTCATTTCATGTGTTTGAGCAGAAACTGCGACCGTCCCCACAGCTGACATGTTTATAACTGAATGAAGTTTATTTTTCTGTCTTGTTTACAGATAAATCATAAACACACTTGTGTGGAAAAAAAAGAAAAAAGAAAAAAAATCACAATACATATTCAAGGTAAGCTCACACACAGAATCCAAAATCAATGACCGAAAAAAAGGAATAGGCTGAAGCACATGCTTATTTTTGCCTATCCTTTACAAATTCTTAAAAACTAAATATATTTTAATATAAAAAAAATTGAAATATGCCGCAAGATATACTTTCATGTTGATTCCCATGTTGATTCCCCTTCTCCTCTCTATATATTACACACCTGCAACTGTCACCCGGATCTCCTCTCTGGTAAACAAGAATACCATGAAGACTCTGGCAGGAGCACTCATTCAAGGGTACTACGACTATGCTTGCACCTCATGGTACCAAAGCACCTCAAAGGCCCTAAAAACAAGATTACAAACATCACAAAACAAACTGGTCATTCTACTGCTTGACCTTACTCCTAAAACCCACCTCACCCCTGCCCACTTTGACAACCTAGGATGGCTTAGAGTAGACGACAGAGTACAGCAACTTGCAATGGGCCTGGTCTACAAGATACACTACACCACTAAGGTACCCATGTACATGTCGAAATACTTCCCAAAGGTCAGTGAATTCCACGACCACAACACCAGAGGGAGTTCCACTAATCATGTTCAACCCACAGCTACCCACAGCTGTAAAGGAATGTGAATCCCTACCCTCCTTCAAAACCGCTCTCAAAGAGCACCTACGAGAGACTGCAATTAGAAACTGGCCCCAGTAAATGTCCAACCCCCCCCCACCCAACCCCCTCCAATGTACAGTTTCTTCCCCGTCGAATGTATAAACAGTACTGTATATTGTGTATATGTCTTGTATGTCACAAATGTCTAGATGAAACAGTACTGTATACACATACATGTCCTGATGAATTGAAAATGGGGGACCCTGATGTAAACAAGACAAAAGTATTTTTTTGGTCTGTATCCCCTTAACAATTGTGTGTATTGAGCCGTACTGCAATCTGTTAAAAAAGTGTTCAATCAATCAATCAATCAATCAATCAATCAATCAATCAATCAATCAATCAATCAATCAATCAATCAATCAAACCCAGCCTTTTAACTGTCATTTTACAGTTCTGGTTCATGTATGTATCATGTATGTCATTTTGTTTGTTTGATGTGTGTTTTAATTATTTCCCGTACCTCTGTGATGTTTGTACAATCTGTCTCGTTTCTATTTAATTTAATTTATTTTGTCCCCTTTCCCTGTTAGTACCCTTCGAGGGGACCTCGTGTCCTCTCGCCAGGCCGTCACTGAAAATAAGAATTTGTTCTTAATTGACCTGCCTGGATAAATAAAGGTTAAATAAAAATAAATAAAATCAGAGCATCTAATTCTCAGAGTGCTTGCTACCTTGGATGTATTTTTTTTTATTTTCTTTTATCAAATTTCTTTTATTTTCAATTTTCAATTAAACAGAATCAGAAGAAAATACAGTGACAGCAATAATACACAGGACAGTATTTCAACAATAATAATCATAATAATGACAAGGCAATTGGAAATAATAAATACAGAATATCAAAACTTAACTACTTCTTCTGCTTTTTCTTTCGGCTTTTCCCGTCAGGGGTCGCCACAGCGGATCATCCGTTTCCATCTGTTTCTGTCATCTGCGTCGTCCTCCGTCACTCCCACTGCCTGCATGTCCTCCTTCACTGTGTCCATAAACCTCCTCTCAAAACGTAACTACTAATAAATACAAAATACGGATGTTGTTTTTAGAAGTATATGTTTTTTTGGTTTAATTTCTTTTCTGGGAAGGCGTGTCCAACTCCACTCCTCCGTAATTTATTGTAAACTTCTCCTCCAGTGTGTATCTGGATACATCTGTGTTTGTGTGATTATAGAAAAGACCCCTCACTCTCTTTAGCCTCCTATCTATTTGAGGGGGGGGGGGGTTTCGCCATGCTATTCGGTAATGCAAACCAAATATCACACTAATTAGCAATTCCCTCACGTTGCTATATATGTTTTTGTGTTTTCCGCTCTGCATATTTCTGCCTTCCAGATAGTAATGCAATTAAGCACAACATTCTCTTTAATTTTTTTTCCCTTTCACAAAATGACTATAATTAAGCATTACATCACGCGCAGGAGTGGTTTGTGAACAATAAACCATGCCTAGGGGTGGTCGTTAGACCCCCCTAGGCATGGTTTATTGTTCACAAATCACGACTGCAAGTGGTGTAATGCTTTTATACAACTGCCACATTCATCCAACCTTATTGCTATACAATAAACACACATTAATCGAAGATTTATTGAAAAAACCATCCGCAAGAAAAAGTAGTTCCCACAACAACAAAAAAGACAATTTGCCTCCATGTGGAAGCAGCTCGGAAGTGCATCCAACCAACTAACACATCCAACTGTGTGTTATTGGAATGATTGAGAAAAGTTGCCTCATGTGGAAGCAGCTCGGAAGTGCATCCAACCAACTAACACATCCAACTGTGTGTTATTGGAATGATTGAGAGAAGTTGCCTCATGTGGAAGCAGCTCGGAAGTGCATACAACTGTGTGTTATTGGAATGATTGATTAAACATTTTATTACCAGATGCAGAATGCGTACAATACAGTACGGCTCAATACACAATACACTGTGTGGCTCAGCGGAGTAGCAATACAATCATCAAATTTGCTGACGACACAGTGGTGGTGGGCCTGATCTCTGCCAACGACGAGAGGGCCTACCTGGAAGAGGTCAAGGTCCTGGCGGGATGGTGCCAGGAAAACAGCCTCTCCCTGAACGTCAGCAAAACAAAGGAGATGATTGTGGACTTCAGGAGGTCGGGGGTCAAGGACTACAGCCCCCTCAGCATCGACGGGGCACCGGTTGAGAGAGTCAACAGCTTTAAGTACCTCGGAGCCTACATATCCGAGGACTTGACATGGACCACACACATTGACAGTGTTGTGAAGAAGGCACGACAACGCCTCTACTTCCTCAGGCGCCTAAGGAAGTTCCAAGTCAGTCAGAAGATCCTTAAGAACTTCTACTCATGTACAATAGAGAGCATCTTGACCGGCAACATCACCTCCTGGTTTGGGAATAGCACTGCACAAGACCGAAGCAGACTACAAAGAGTGACACGTTCAGCCAAACGCACAATTGGAGGGGGGCTCCCCACCCTCCAGAACATTTACAACAAGCGTTGCAAGGGCAAGGCTAAGAGAATCATTAAAGACTCCAGTCACCCGAACAACTGCCTCTTTGAACTGCTGCGGTCAGGCAAGCGATACCGGAGTCTCAA
This sequence comes from Notolepis coatsorum, assembly GCF_963971535.1. Lineage (NCBI taxonomy): Eukaryota > Metazoa > Chordata > Actinopteri > Aulopiformes > Paralepididae > Notolepis > Notolepis coatsorum. The sequence continues at coordinate 157,529,884 of NC_140169.1, read as the reverse complement.
GGCGAGCACAGAAAGACTCAGAAGAAGCTTCTATCCCCAGGCCATCAGGCTGCTAAACGAACAATGAATGAACACTACACAACAACAACCACCAAACGCACATAGCACACACATCCACACGCACACACTCACTTTAAACAAACACACTGTAGCACCCACTCCACACACTTTATAGCACACACCCACTTTAAACAAACACACTGTAGCACCCACTCCCCACACTTTATATTTATTGATGAAGGATTGCACTACAACTCGTACACCTTACTGTAAATTGTACCTAAATTGTACCTCATCCCATTTCTGCTTTGCACTAGATAGTACTGTACATTAGTACACTGCATAGTATTGTATATTATATGGTAACTCAGAACATTGTACATATGTCTATACCGAACACTGTGACCTCATTTTCTTCTTCTAAATTACATGCTATACTATGTTATTTGATACTATCTTGTCTAGCACAGTCTCTGGAGCGTAACAGTAAGAAGCATTTTGTATGAAAGTATTCTGTACTTCTGTATGACAACTATTAAAGAAACTTGAAACTTGAAACTTGTTAAGGGTATGCAGACCTACTTTCTATAGAACTTCATTCTTAGATGCTTCTATAGAAAGTAGGTAAAACAAATTAAAACGTTTTCTTTGCCCTATAGGAAAAAAAAAGTTTTCTTCGCCCTATTTTTTTATTTATTTTTTTAAACCTACTTTAGAGGGCCTAAACTTAACCAGTTGGAAATCAGGCGTACAGTACTAAAATTAGCAATCAACCAATCAATCAATTCAATAGACCATGCTCACTTAAAACAGTGCAGCACTCAGCTGCTTCTCTCTCAGTCTGACTCTCCCCCGCCGTTGCAGACAGGAGTGTGTGTGTGTGTGTGTGTGTGTGTGTGTGTGTGTGTGTGTGTGTGTGTGTGTGTGTGTGTGTGTGTGTGTGTGTGTGTGTGTGTGTGTGTGTGTGTATGTGAATGTGAATGTGTATGTATGTATGTGTGTGTGTGTGTGTGTGTGTGTGTGTGTGTGTGTGTGTGTGTGTGTGTGTGTGTGTGTGTGTGTGTGTGTGTGTGTGTGTGTGTGTGTGTGTGTGTGTGTGTGTGTGTGTGTGTGTGTGTGTGTGTGTGTGTGTGTGTGTGTGTGTGGGGGTGGGTGGGTACGCCAGCGTCGGACAGTGTGAGAGTGAGCGCTGCAGTCAGGGGGAAGGAAGAAGAAATTTTAAATAAAATTGCAAATAATCAATCAATCAATCCGCGATTTTTCTTTTGTTCTACAATGACTCATGACCCATCAATTACATCATCCAACATTGTTTAAAGGACTAAGACAGTGGTCACCAACCTTTTTAAGCCCAAGATCACTTTTTATTTTTTTGGTGAAGGCAAGATCTACCTATTGAAGCGTTGAGAGAAAAAGACAGCCAAGATTGTACTTTAAACTAAATGACTTTTATTTGCCTGTATTCTAATTACATGCAATGCTTTGGTCCAACATTAAAACGTCAAAATAGAACTATTATGTACTTTCTCAGTCAGTGCTAAGTGCAGTCATCTTATGCAGCATCACTTTTCACATCAAAACAAACAAAAAAATTGAGATGTGGACTTTCTCATATTATTAACATTGACAAACATATTTACAATTAGCATTTTATAAAGTAGAACTGTAATGTGTACTTTCTCAGTCAGTGCTAAGTGCAGTCAGTGCTAAGTGCAGCATCACTTTTCACATCAGAACAAAAGTAGAACTGTAATGTGGACTTTCTCATATTATTAACATTGACAAACATATTTACAATTAGCATTTTATAAAGTAGAACTGTAATGTGTACTTTCTCAGTCAGTGCTAAGTGCAGTCAGTGCTAAGTGCAGTCAGTGCTAAGTGCAGCATCATTTTCACATCAAAACAAAAGTAGAACTGTATGTGTACTTTCTCAGTCAGTACTAGGTGCAGCATCACTTTTCACATCAAAACAAAGGTAGAACTGTAATGTGGACTCTCAGGGTAAGATAAAAAAAAAAAAAAAAAAAAAAAAAAAAAAATTAAATTTTCATGGAAAGATCTACAGGGACAGTCTCAAAGATCGACCAGTCGATCAAGATCGACGGGTTGGTGACCACTGGACTAAGACATTCGCCGTGACAGAATCGCTTTATATTTAGTTGTTATGACGCTATCAACATATCCATTTGTTAAAGATTATTGTCCGCCATCTTGTTTTCTCCGAAGAATCCGCACGGCGGAGACGCGGAGTGATGTGATTCGGTTGTGGGGACCAGGAGCGTGGATTGTTCCCTATACATACGTGTAAATGGACTGTTTCAGCCAATCAGAATCGAGAAATTTGCATGCCGTTGTAAGTAGATGTAATTAGGGAGAGCGTGTTTTTGATTAGGAGAACAGAACTTATGGAATATTATCCATAAACATTCTGAAGAAGTTTCACTCTGGAAAGTAGCCGTTTTCATCTCGCAACGCTGTGTACTCTGTTTAAAGTGGTTAAAGGAGCATTTCACAAAAAAAAAAAAAATGCTGATTTATTTTGCACATAATCTCACACACGTACTAAAGCTTTATGCTAAATAAAATAGTACAGTTGCGCGCACACGTCTGTCTTTTTTAAACTGTCCTTGTTTTCCGTCCATCCGTATGATATGTAATGGGATCCTATTCCAATTATGTTATGGCTCTCTATACATTGCAGTTTTCTTTAGAGCGTTGGTTCTAGACAGAGGTCGGGTTAAAGCGACTTACCGTACTTGAAGCATGTCTGGTGTTACGTGAAGAGCGGGGGGCACTGCCACACAGGGTGGTAGCGCGTCACCAATCGCCCGCGATCAGTTACAATGGACATAAATAATTCATGCCGGAGGAAATGAGTGTAATTAGCGAGGCAGTTTGGGTGCTTTGATAAAAGCTGAGGACTAATTCTGTGAAGGGCAGGAGACTCCGTCACCAGTCAGCCCTGAACAGATTAGCATCGATTATGAGTGACGGACGTGCACCTGGGGAAACCAACTGTGTCTGAGAGACAAACTTAATAACTCTTAATAACTCTTAATAACTCTTAATAACTCCTGCAGCAGGACAGACTCACCCCCTGTCTCACCCTCTGTCTTTATTACTGTCTCACTCTCTCCCTTTCACATTCTCCCTCTCTCTTTCTCCTCCTCTCCTCCCTCCCCCACCCCTCTCTTACTCACTCACCCCACCTCTCTCTCTTTATCTCTCTCGCTCCCTTACTCACCCTCCTCTGTCTCTCTTACTCACCTACTGTACCCCTATCTCTCTCCCCCTCTCTATCTGCCACCCCTCTCTCTCTTCCCCATCTCTCTCCCTCTCTCTACCCCCCTCACTCTCTCTCCCTCTCCCCCCTCTCCCTCTCCCCTCTCTCTCTATCTCCCCCCTCTCCCTCTCTCTACCCCCCTCTCTCTCCCCCCTCTCTCTCCCTCTCCCCTCTCTCTTTCCCCCACCCCCCTCGCTC